>NC_071355.1:134803024-135141774 GCF_943734655.1 Sabethes cyaneus
AGCCGAAACGGCTTACCTAGGACGCCACAATGCAGTTGCCAAGATTGTGCACCAGCAACTCGCCTTGAAGCACAACTTGGTAAACTGTTACGTACCCTACTATAAGTACCTGCCTAGCCCGGTTCTGGAAAATAGCTGCATAAAGTTGTACTGGGATCGTGAGATTATTACGGACGTCCTTATACGTGCCAATCGTCCTGACGTTGTGATCTACGACAAAAGGAGGAAGCACGTTACCCTCATAGACATCGCTGTACCGCTGGATCGCAATGTCCAGTCAACATTCTCGGCCAAAATAACGAAATACCACGACTTGGCCGAGGAGTTAAAGCAGATGTGGCACCTTGAGGGCGTACGTATAGTTCCGGTGGTCATCTCAGCCACCGGAGTAGTGCCCTGTAGCCTACAACGTTCCCTGGAAGAGCTAGAGCTCCAAAAAAATTTGGACAATATCCAAAAAGCGGTGGTTCTTGAAACCTGTAATATTACGAGGAGGTTCCTGAATCACCACAATTAAACACAGCTGGAGCAGACGTAACAACAAAAAAAAAAATATGAATAAGAACCACAGAGCCTAACCCCTCTTGGCATAAAGAAGCCCGAGGGTAGGTGAAAGTTTCCAGCATTTTTGCTGAGAAGTGCCAAAACTCTATAATAATAATAATATTCGTTATTATAGTAAAGGGGTGGGAGCATCAGGGTATTGAATGAATCGAAGATTGGATGGCCCTTCTAGTACACAAATCATCACGCAAGTTGAGTTTGCACGGTGAAGTTCTTTATCAAGTAGCCGGATGTCTATGCTGGAAGGAATATTTTATATTCCCGTGGAATCTTGTAAGTGACTTTGCTTACAGATCCACCCAACCCCCTTTGGTCCTTCACGTACAGCGTTGGCGTGAAATTGCTAGGTAAATAACTGCAGCAATTCTACTTACATACATAGGGAAACCCTTGAGATTATGTTAAAATTGTGTTTCAAATTATTGCAATAAAAAAACATGTAAAGAACTGTAATAACGTGTTTTTATTCTGTTTTAAGCCGAAACCAACCTTCAAAAAATTGCGTAGAATTATTTTGTAGCAAAGTATAAATTTCAATAAAATGCCAAATTGATTTACTTTCTGATTCTGGAGTCTAATTCTGGTATTGACGTGCATTGAAATACTACATTCAGTAGTATATTTTTATACTGTTTCGTAAGGTAATCTATATAATAAAACCAAGTTGGTTCGTTTGTTTGTAAGGGATAAACTCAAGAACGGCTTGACGGAATTGCATGGTTCTTTTTTCAGTTGTTGTGTTTTGGTCTGCGTCAGGTTTATATGTAAAAAAAGTAATAAAATTTCACGTGAAAAGCTGGAAAATAGTAAAAAACCGATATTTTACGTTTCCCGCCATCCATTGTATAGACAATGTTTTAGATTGCTATGATTATTATCGGTGCAAATCAACCGACCCGCATTCAATATGAAGCAGCGTCGCGACGTTGCTGGACAAACAAACACGTTGATGAACTTGCAAGATTAGAAAATAATAAACGTTGTATGTGTTATGGGTTCAGTTTATCAAATAACCTAACTGCCTAGAGCTAATTCTTTCACTTCATTTATCAAATTAATGAAACTAACCAAAACTGGAAACTTTCTACATTAGGTGCGTATCTAATGCATGTTTACAAATGTTTTACACACAGTCAATTTACTGAATAAAATATACGTAAAGCTTTCTGACTGTCAAGTGAACAATATATTTTATGTACTAAAAAAATGTAAATAAAATTTTGTATTGGAAAGGAATATTGGCCGGATTAAATTGGCAGTAAAAAAGTTTTACAATGATGGTAACCCATTAAAATAAATTGTATTTGATAATAATTTTTTGTCTTTTTCACTTCCAAGTGGACTTCTTACAAGTGCAAAAAGGCTCATGAAATAGCAAAGGAATAAAGAAAACAAGAAACGAGAATTAAAGATCTAATAAATATTGACATCGGATACATATCCGAATTTACATATAAAAATTACTGTGGAAATCAAAGCTCTGATTACCATAGAGGAAATGTGATCGAAAGTGTCAAAAAATTATTTCTTTATTAAACCAACAATTTGCGTAAAAAACAACATGTAAAATTTCAACCTAATAATGGGCGAATGCACAAAGGCAAATAGAAAGCATTTGAGGGCGCAAATGAAAATATAGTTGGTGGCGCAATGATTCTGTTCTCAAAAAGTTTTGAGTATATATTCCATATCGTTAGTAGGTTAACCGCAGAAGACGAAATTAGACGCCATCGAGTTTACTTTTCCAAAACCACCCTGCACAACTTTTGAGCACTCCGAATTGAAAAATCGACATTTTTCACATGTTTTTAACGTATATTTGGCAATAAATGTTATGATTTCGTAAAGATTGTTATTCCCAACAAACATTTTATTTGAATAATAGATTATTCAACCGTTATATAGACAATGTTATATTAATAATCAATTACATATACAGCTTTTGTTAAACGTTTGTTGGGTTTCTAACTAATTGCTAAACGATTGTAGAAAACAGACGTTCTGTGAAAATCCGGCATTTAATTAACCATTCCCTCATACTTCTCAAAACAAGTAAAAACGTAACCTATACTTTAAATACATCCGTCATTAACAATTTACGTCTTTTAATACAATTGGTGGCAGTACGAAGTTTGCCGGGTCAGCTAGTTTATAATACATTTGAGAATGTACGATCATCATCAATTCTCTCGCATACAAGCATAAATTGGTTGCTGCTAGTGCGACCCTAAGTAGAAACAATATCGTTATCCTTTGTGCATTCGTAATTTCTAATTCCCTCATCATAAGATAGTGACCTTAACTGTAAAGGGTGTCCACGGTAAAATTGCAACAGACAAAATTAATTCGCAAAAGTTGAGTTTTCATCCGATCGCCATCAAATTTTCATCCGATCGGTATCAAATAAAACAATTAAACTTAGTTTTAGCGTTTTTATTTTATTTATTCCTCTTCCATATCCGATTGTCCGTACTTTGGCCTTAACTCCACCCATGACGTTTTGCAAAACCTCCTGTTGGGGCCTCCTGAACCTTGAATGAACGCAAAACAGCTCGACTTTTGGCCTTCTGCACGAAGGTTTTGCTCGGATTCAATTTTTTTACCACATCTTAAACGGAGGAGTTTGGTTTCCCGTCGAAGGCCCCCCCAACTACGCTGGTGTGATCCTTAACGGATACGGACGGCTTTTTTTCCACATCTTGGCTTACAATCGGCAGTTAGACGTTCTTCGAACCTTTTTATGACACGAAGAACCGTAAAATTAGGGATTCCCCACTTTTTACCGATGGTACGAAGTATTAGATTCTTAGGCTGTGAACCATTTCGCGGATTTTTTAACTTTTTGGTTAACAGTTCGATGGTTTTTCGAAAATAACCCTGCTCGGGACATGGTTAGTTTTAACCAAGTTTTGAGATCCAATGAGATATGCCACAGGTGAGAAAAGAGCTTCGATGTGTTTCACTGATTTTTCCTTGAATTTTTTTCACCAATGTATGGATGTTTAACATATAACAAATTTGTTTATTCAACCCCAAATGAAATGAGATAAATTTTATCTATCAAATAGGAGCAAATGAACACCAAAAATTCATCAATCCTGGACTGAATAAATAAATTCGCTGTTATAGAAACTAGTGATCGACATCGGACCGGGTAAAGTCCGGAAAGTCCGGTCCGATGTCCGGTCCGAAGTCCGATCGGAACGAAATTTTGGAGTCCGATTTTTTATCGGACCGGAACCGGAACGAAGCGTTCCGGAACAGGACCGGACCAGGAATTCCGTTGAAAGTCCGGAAAAGTCCGGTGCACTTTTGACAGTAAAACTGACCACAGTGGAAACTGTCGCACTGTCGAACCAGGGAAATGCGTGTTCATAAGAATCTCCAACGTTTCCCTAGTAGTAACAGTGAGACTGCCATCTTCTTTTTACAATTGCCCTAGGCCAGTATTATGGTCTTTGGCTAACGCTTTTTGGAGTCGTACCGCCACAGGCAGAGTCTGGATGCTTTCGCAAAGCTTGACTCTGGACTTTCTTTTGGCTTTGCGAAGCTCTGCGTTGTATTTGGTGAGAGATGTCCTGTAGGCCCCCCAATTAGACGTGATCTTAGCCCTGTTGAATAAACGCCTAGCCTCCCGAAGAAGGTCGCTGAGCGATTCATTCCACCAGGGCACGACACGGTAGATTATTTGCGTGATTAACGGACAGTTTGCAGTATAAGCATCAATAATCCTACTTTGTAGGTCATTGGCTTCAGCGTCAAGCTCAGCTGGTGTGCGTATATTAATATGACAGGAATTCCGAGAGTTTCCCAGATGTTCTCTGAATGAACTCCAGTTGGTTTTCTTCGGATTTCCGTATTGTTCTCTCCTGAGAGAGTTTACCTCAATATCAAAACCGATATGCCTGTGGTCTGATAAACTTAGTTCGTCAGACATGCCAGTTTTTGACCTTCTCAACTATGAAAATGCTGCACAGAGTGAGATCTAGGACCTCATCTCTGATAGCATTAACAAAAGTTTCGAACATTTTACTTTGGAGAAAGTTTCAGCATGGCTTAAGTGTTCGAAGTTTGAATCAGAACAGTACCTAGTTAGCAGCTAGGTTTTACTTTGCTTTACTTAACTTCGGCGATAATCCGTTTATCGAATCCATGCCGAATTCAGGAGCCGTCTCCACATTTCTCGGTCTTGGCCTGCCTCTCTCCAGTCGCCCCTAACACCCGCTGCTCTAGCATCCTCGTCAACGGCGCTCATCCAACGGGTACGGGGTCTGCCTCGAAATCGTCGGTCTCTATCGGGTTCTCTGCTAAATGCAAAATGCAATAAAATTTTCTCGGCAATCCAGGAAAAATATTAGTTGGAACAAGTTTTCCACATAATTTTCTATGACGGTGCAAAATTCTAAGGAAATGTTGGAAAGCCTAAGTTCTAAGTCTTGGGAAATTTAGATATATTTTTTTCTTATTTGATAATTCATTATCTGTTACTGTCAAAAACTTCACTGCAGTGATTTTGTTTTTCTACAGGAGTTTTCCGCCCCCATGAAAAATTTTGAGAAAAACTTTTTCTAACTGGTATTTTTGCTAAGCGGCTGAGATTTTTTTTTGCAATTTCATAAAACAAATTGTTCAAGAGTTATCAACTTTTGAAACAAGTGATGTCCGAGAAAACTGGAAAATTTGATTTGAATCTTTCTGGGAAAAGAAAAATCGCGAACTTAAATTAATTCATGAATTCATTCATTATAAAATCATTAAAAAGTTTATAAACTATACTCGCATGCAAAATTTCATGAAATTCTAAGAACCTTTGGCCCACTTTATATGATAATTTTGAAAAATGCTTATAGCTGACGGGGTTAGAAGGAAAGGGTGACCAAATTGAAAAAATTGAGTTAATGGTAAGAAACGATACTTTGAGCATGGTTTTATGCAAGCATGCTAGAAAACTCACGTCAAAATTTTACCGTTTAATTACTTTTTTATAAACTTGAAAAAAACCTGAAAAATAAAAGTTGGTTTTCACCTAGAAGGAAAGGGGTGTAAGTGCACTATATGAGCAATTCCAGCTAAACTAACAAAACGGTTGATCTCGAATATTTTCGTCAAGAGTAACTTTTCAAAATGGCGTATTTATAAAAGAGATTCTTTCAAAATATATCTCGAAAACTACTTATTTATCAAAAATGGTCAACGGAAAAGTTGTTGGAGATTAAGTGTAGTTTCGGAGAAAAATACAATGAAAGAAAATGCAAAATCAAAATAAAAATCATAAAACGTGAATTATCTCAAAACATGTCCCCTCAGATTTGTCTCATTTTTATTAAAGATAGCTTAAAACATTTTCTAAAGCTGTCGAAGAGCTATTGATGTACACTCTTTAAGCTTTTTTTTAATCTGACAAATTTTTAAAGATATACAAATTTTACTTTTTTTGTAAAACTAAAACTAAATTCTACGCATAATTTTGAACAAATTATGACATATAAACTTTTTTCTTAGGACCAGCCGTTTTGAAGTTAGGCCATTACAAATATTTTATGAAGTTTTTGTCATTCCGACGTGGGGCCACTGAAGGGGGATTACTAAGATCATGACTTAAGGCAAAGGCAACTACAAAAAGGTGATATATAAATTAGCACCGCCCGTTGAAAAAAATTTGAACTGTTTTCTAAATCATTTTGAAAATGAATGTTACCTGAATGACATTTCCAGCGTAAAATACAGCCCACACAAGTATATTACATGTACGCTGGCGCCACGTATTTAAACAATTTTCCCGAAGAAAGTAATATTTTTGGTAGTTCATATCATGATAAATGATATACGCATATACGGATATACGCTAGCGCCAGCCGATGAGAAAATTCTGAACTATTTTCTATACCATCTTGAAGGTGACTGTCAGTTGTATAAACTTTTCGAAGGCCACTACTTTCTAGGTAATCCGTAGCGTTAGTTACCTGTGCAGTAATATTGCATATACGGTAGCACCACGTAGTGAGGCAATTCTGCACTATTTTCTATACCATCTATACCAGCTTTGCATGCTACTACTCAAACAGCTTTCCCGAAGAAAGTAATATTTGCGGCTACATGGATTACAACCTATAGCAAATAAAACGAGGTCGCATTGCAATATTTGAAAATATTCTGAACTATTTTTAGTGCCTTCTCCGAGATGACAGTCATGTGAACAACCTTCCCGAAGACTGCAACTTTCTAAATAGTCAGTAACGTAAGATACAGACTATACAAGAATATTAGATATGCACTAGCGCCACGTAGCGAGAAAATCCTAAACTACTACTGACTGCTCGCTAACCTACCTTTTAACGAAGATGATTGTAATATGACTTCAAGATATACACTTGCACCTTTTCTCTAAGTAGTAATTCCTTATAATCGCTTGGAATGAAAGGGGTAACTTAGTAGGAAAGGGCTGTAAGTGCAAATAACATTTTCAAAAATGTCTTCTAAATCTCGAAAATCAAAGTGCTTTTCCAAGACATCAATAGAATTTAATAAAGAAATGTTAACATAACCATAGTGCGTCATTAGTTTTGTATTATATGACCTGACGAATTTTCTAGATGATGTTAACTTTGGAGCTCGATTTTATCGAAATTTACTTTTTGTCATTTACACCCCTTTTCTTCTGACCCACTCAATTGCTGCTAATCATAGCAGATTTGAATTTTTTTTGTTCAATTATAGTCACTTTAGCCAGCTTGGGTCATTCATGACTTCTGCCGGGTTGGGATTTGAACCCGGGTCCCCGGCGTGAGAGTGGTGAATGCTAACCACTACGCCGGGACTGACCCCATCAGCAGAGTTGAATGGAAAACATTTTGTTGGTTACTTCTAAAGTTACAGCTGTTTGTATCAAACGTGTCCTGAGTGCATAAAAACTTTAATTGTGTTTTTATCGAAATCATATTTCTAACTTCGGTACGTTATTATTTCACAAACCACTCACTGCTATTTTTTATAAAGCGGATAAAATTATCTTCTTTTTGACCCATCGTTTTAGCATTGGTATTGCATTTTTTGAATTTTTAGAGGCGGTGAGACAATTTTTTTTATTAAAAAACTGACTTTTATGTCTGAACTAGCTGACCCGGCAAACTTCGTACTGCCACCAATTGTATTAAAAGACGTAAATTGTTAATGACGGATGTATTTAAAGTATAGGTTACGTTTTTACTTGTTTTGAGAAGTATGAGGGAATGGTTAATTAAATGCCGGATTTTCACAGAACGTCTGTTTTCTACAATCGTTTAGCAATTAGTTAGAAACCCAACAAACGTTTAACAAAAGCTGTATATGTAATTGATTATTAATATAACATTGTCTATATAACGGTTGAATAATCTATTATTCAAATAAAATGTTTGTTGGGAATAACAATCTTTACGAAATCATAACATTTATTGCCAAATATACGTTAAAAACATGTGAAAAATGTCGATTTTTCAATTCGGAGTGCTCAAAAGTTGTGCAGGGTGGTTTTGGAAAAGTAAACTCGATGGCGTCTAATTTCGTCTTCTGCGGTTAACCTACTAACGATATGGAATATATACTCAAAACTTTTTGAGAACAGAATCATTGCGCCACCAACTATATTTTCATTTGCGCCCTCAAATGCTTTCTATTTGCCTTTGTGCATTCGCCCATTATTAGGTTGAAATTTTACATGTTGTTTTTTACGCAAATTGTTGGTTTAATAAAGAAATAATTTTTTGACACTTTCGATCACATTTCCTTTATGGTAATCAGAGCTTTGATTTCCACAGTAATTTTTATATGTAAATTCGGATATGTATCCGATGTCAATATTTATTAGATCTTTAATTCTCGTTTCTTGTTTTCTTTATTCCTTTGCTATTTCATGAGCCTTTTTGCACTTGTAAGAAGTCCACTTGGAAGTGAAAAAGACAAAAAATTATTATCAAATACAATTTATTTTAATGGGTTACCATCATTGTAAAACTTTTTTACTGCCAATTTAATCCGGCCAATATTCCTTTCCAATACAAAATTTTATTTACATTTTTTTAGTACATAAAATATATTGTTCACTTGACAGTCAGAAAGCTTTACGTATATTTTATTCAGTAAATTGACTGTGTGTAAAACATTTGTAAACATGCATTAGATACGCACCTAATGTAGAAAGTTTCCAGTTTTGGTTAGTTTCATTAATTTGATAAATGAAGTGAAAGAATTAGCTCTAGGCAGTTAGGTTATTTGATAAACTGAACCCATAACACATACAACGTTTATTATTTTCTAATCTTGCAAGTTCATCAACGTGTTTGTTTGTCCAGCAACGTCGCGACGCTGCTTCATATTGAATGCGGGTCGGTTGATTTGCACCGATAATAATCATAGCAATCTAAAACATTGTCTATACAATGGATGGCGGGAAACGTAAAATATCGGTTTTTTACTATTTTCCAGCTTTTCACGTGAAATTTTATTACTTTTTTTACATATAAACCTGACGCAGACCAAAACACAACAACTGAAAAAAGAACCATGCAATTCCGTCAAGCCGTTCTTGAGTTTATCCCTTACAAACAAACGAACCAACTTGGTTTTATTATATAGATGTGCACCATTTTGGAAAGTGCTTAAATTTTCGAAAAAAGGTAGGTCAAACAGAAAATAACTTAGTTTAGGAATTTTCCATGACGGGTAAGCTACCAAGCACCAGTCAATGGTGACGCAATTTTTTTTATATAATCCGTTTCAAGGAGCCGGATAGCGTTTAGAAGTTACAGAATACAGGTTCCACACATTCAAAGCTTTGCCTTTGACATTTACCTACTTTTTTAAAATTGGTAAATTTTGCATCCGGACAATTTCGGACTTCCGGACCGGAATCGGACCGGAACCGGAACAGAGCTAAATCGGACCGGAACGAAATCGGACCTAAAAAGTTCGTTCCGATTTTTTACCGGACCGGACCGGACCGGAACCCGGACTTCAATTTTCGTTCCGATGTCGAACACTAATAGAAACATATCTTCATCCTCACCTTATATATGCTCTCTTTAAGTAAAACAACTATCAATCTGTCAAATATGAAATGGTTCGCATTCTGAACTAACTTTAACCACTCGAGGAGAAATAACCATCGAACTGTCAAATTTTAACTAAAAAGTTAAAAATTTCGCGAAATGGTTCACAGCCTCATTTTCGATGTACTTGTGCAGAATTTTCTGGCGAATGAGTCGCTCTTTCGCCGCCATTCTTCAGATCTTTGCACACCTGATGACTCACACAGTATAAACAATGCACTTTGAACTTTCTCCATGCAAAATTTCGATTAATTATACCAACAGGTTAAAAGTTAAAGCAATTTGAGTGTGTTGCAATTTTACCGTGGACACTAGAGTGTCCCAAAATAGCACTATGTCAGAAAACTTGGGGGCTCACTCCTCAAATGATAGCTTAGGGTGTCACAACAAAACTTTTATATGACGTCAACATTGGTTGACGCGATTTAGGGGTCGCACATTTGAGTTTTATGAAAAAATAGCATTTTTCAGGAGTAAATTCAAAAAAATATTTTTAGAAATATTAAAGTAGGTGAAACAAGGTTCTTAACTATTTTTTTCACTATCATTGAGATCTGATACATCCATTAAAAAGTTATGGTGGCATGACTGGAATCATATTTGGTTACAAAAATTTATTGAATTCGGCAAAAATTTAAAGATTTCGAAATTTCATTTAAATAAACGTCAAAACAGGATATCGTACAGTATCTTAGAGCAACGTAGCTGTACTATATAGATGTACAATTTTATGACGAACAACTTTGCCGAAGAAAGTAAGGACGTATCTTCAAATCTCGCTGAGATATTTACCATTCTATGAAGGCGGAACAAAACACATTTCTGTAATTTTCAAATTTGAGCAGTTTTATGTGAAAGAGGTGAACGAAAAAACTTGAACTATTTACTCTAAACGTCACTTATGTTTTTGATACGAGGAAATATGCACCTTCCCTAGGGTTTCCCTTACTTACTAGTATTTTTCAACTCCCGGGACATTTATGAGGGCACGAGTTCTCTGCGGTTATCTTAAGTAAATGTTGGACTAATATTCCTTACCCATCCCCAACAGCTGCAAGGACGTGACCAGGACAGTGACCATGCTTTGGAGGCATTTCACTTTTGTTTGGGAGCATGAAATTAAGCCCCAAATTTCATGTTGCTGGTAACAAACACAAGTTACTTGTTCTTTTGAACAAAGCATTGTTGCTTGCACCAACTACGAATTTGTGCACCTGTTTATGCTATGCTATGTTCATAGTCAATCAATATTCTAACATTGTTAATTCATCAAAGACATGTCAAATCGTAAGTGTCCTTCGGATAGTCAGTGGAAAAAAGCTGGACTGTATTAAAAAAGGTTTTGCCTTTCTACTATATAAATATATAGTATAAAGGTATAGAAATCACTCGGAAAACCGGAAATGGAAAGAAGGTCCTGCGGGCCGAATGTCATATACCATTCGACTCAGTTTCGAAAACTGAGCATTTTCTGTGTGTGTGTATGTATGTGTGTGTGTGTGTATGTGTGTGTGTGTGTGTGTATGTGTGTGTGTGTGTATGTGACGCTTTTAATCTCACTCACTTTTCTCGGAGATGGCTGAACCGATTTTAATGTTCTTAGTGTCAAATGGAAGGTCTAAGTGTCCCATTGGTCGCTATTGAATTTCATACTGATCGGACTTTTAGTTCAAAAGTTATGTATAAAAATACGAAAAATATGGGACTTCATTATCTCATAGGTCCCTCAACCGATTTGAACAAAATTGATTGCATATGAAAGGGGAGCCTTGCAAACCCTTAACTTCCAAATTTCATGACGATTGGACTTGTAGTTTGAAAGTTACATAAAGAAATGTGAAAAAATAGTATTTAAAACATATTTTTGAAACATATAAACATTAATTCAATGAAAAACATCACATATTTTATTATTATTTGAAAATTACTGCTGAGATCTATCAAACAAAACCGAGTTATTTAAAATCGGACGGTTCATTCAAAAGTTATTCAAACTTTAACATTTAAGCCCCGTATATTAAACCGTTAACACGTGTGAAATCAAAACATATCAATCAAATGTTGATTGTATTCAATGTGTGTAATGTATGTATGTATGTATGTATGTATGTATGTATGTATGTATGTATGTATGTATGTATGTATGTATGTATGTATGTATGTTTGTATGTATGTATGTTTGTATGTATGTATGTTTGTATGTATGTATGTTTGTATGTATGTATGTTTGTATGTATGTATGTTTGTATGTATGTATGTTTGTATGTATGTATGTTTGTATGTATGTATGTTCGTATGTATGTATGTTTGTATGTATGTATGTATGTATGTATGTGTGTGTGTATGTGATGACAATTTGCAATTTTTAAATTTGCATTGAAATTCAAGAGAAGTGAGAAACATGCCAGCTGAAGTTTTTGAAGCTTCTTAGTGGAATACGACCTCTGAATTCAAGGAAAAGATAAAACTTTTACCGACTAAATTCCATTATTTAATATTTATTCGCGACAGATACGTATACGCTTTGAAATAAGACACTGATGAAGCCTGCACGTCGTAGGTGAACTACGTATCTGTCGCAAATAAATATTAAATAGTGGGATTCAATCGAAAAGTTTTTTCTTTTCTTTGTTTTCAGAATTCAATTGTCATTTTCTTCACTTGCTGTTGCTCACAATTGTACAAGAAAAGCAAAAAGCGAAGAATAGCAGTTAATTTAAGCATGTAGGTATAGTGGTGATAGGATTAAAAATACTAGTAAGTTGATTTTTCCAAATAAATTTATACAAATTTCAAACAAATTTTCCGCATCAATAGACGCATGAATAGATTCAATCAATAGATACTAGAGCTTAGAAATGTTATATGAAAAATTGGAAGTACACGTTGCACGGTAGTAATTTTGTAAGATTTGTTTTCGTTAGTGACATTTTAGAGGACAGATGTCTTATGTCATGTATCATGTTTTAATAAATAAATCAAAAATGACAAGCACTGGAAATCATATCGATCATATTTCCCATTCTCAAGCATGTTTATGGCGCAGCTTTTGCACTATTTTTCGACCTCATAATATTTTCCTAACCCTCTAACGGGATACATTGGAAAAATGATGCGATCAAGCTAATGACTATCTTTTCATGAAATTACATTCAAAAGAAGCTTAAGTTTTGATTTTCATGCAAAAATAATTATCTGAAGGAGCGCCAGCTAAGAAAAAGTTCAATTTCTCTTTTTCATATCTAATGCTTTATTCAGTTATTCTTTCTAATTCAGATATATTGCAAAATTCAAGCCAAGCAAACTAATAGCAAAGTTTTGAGATTAATTATTTTGTTGTAGATTTCCTTTTTCTTCAAAAGTGAAGCATAATAATAATTTTTCTGAACTCTTGTTTTTCAAAGATGCTAACTTTTGAACGCATGGTATTAATATCAAAATATCTGCTATGAACACATATTTCATATTGTCAATTCAAAACAAGTTTCGGGGCTCTGAAGCCCGAAAGTTAAGGCCGTATGTAGACCCGTTAGAGGGCTAATTTCTAATTTTCTATATGTATTCATTGAAGTCTGCAAAAATTATCTTTTGTGTCTACATTATTTTTCTATAAATCACGTAAATATTATAAAACTAAATAAGGTGTTCATCAAGTAGCATAAATGACGCTTACAAGTATTTACGCACCCAAGGAAAGAAAATATAATTGCTCTACGCAATACGTTGTGAATTTTACTGGCAAATGAGGATTTTGAGGAATACGGAACGGATATTTAAAAATATAGTCAAGTTAATTATAGATGTACCTGGGAAATTAAATAATGATTATTGCGGCAGTAGAAAGGCTAGGTCACGCCGCTAGGTGGATTAATTCGGGTTTTTTATTTTGCGTCTGATCTTCGATACAGATTTTATATAACTGATTTTTGTTGCCAACATGCGTAGGGGTGTGTTTATACCAAAATACAGGGTTGAGTTAAAAAATGTCTAACACGCTAAATTCCGTTAAACATTCTCCCGCCATTGAGGTAGGCACCTCAATTTTCTTCACGGTCTCTGTCGTCGATTGGAAGTACTGCAATTTGCGTTGTCGGTCTGCGATAGGTACCATCAGTAGTGCGGACTGTGACCACACGGGTAACTCCGTCCTTACCAGGATGCGTCTCAACGATACGACCAAGCTTCCATGTTTGAGGCGGCATGTTGTCCTCCTTCAAGATGACCAATAAACCATTTCGCAGTAGAGTTGGATTTTTAAACCATTTGCTCCGCCTTTGCAAACCAGTAAGGTACTCATTTGACCATCTACGCCAAAAGCTTTGTTTTCTCTTCTGCACCAACTGGTATCTGGAAAGCGTGGTCTCCTTTATATCGTCATATTGTGGCTCAGCTATTGCAATTAATTTTCGTCCGATTAAAAAACGACCAGGACTTAAGGCTCTGTAATCAAACGGATCGTCTATCAATTGTACAAGAGGTCTAGAGTTCAAAATTGCCTCTATCTGTGCTAGCAAAGTAATCATTTCCTCGTATGTAAGGTAACTTTCATTTAAAAGCTTGTACAAATTTGTTTTCATACATTTGACGTTGGCCTCCCATAAACCACCCTGGTGTGGAGCCTTAGGAGGGTAGAAGTGCCAGGAAATTCCTCTAGACTGGCAAAATTGGTTAACCTTCTTATCAAAAATCTGTGAATTCAACAATTCCCTAAGTTCTGCGAGTTGTCTCTCAGCTCCTCGGAAATTAGTTCCGTTATCAGAGTACATTTCTGATGGATTTCCTCGACGACCGACGAAATGATGGAGAGCCGCAAGAAAACCCTCAGTTGATAATGACGTCACCAATTCCAGATGGATAGCCTTGCTGACCATACAGACAAGCAGGCTTACGTAAGACTTTATTCTGGTTTTACCACGGCCCACCTTTAAAATGAATGGACCGGCATAGTCAACACCGGTTCTGCTGAATGGGTCGGCTGGGGTTACACGAAATTCCGGAAGATCTTGTGGCTCCCTGGGTCTTGCCCGAAAACAGGTAATGCACCTTCAAAGTACTCGATGAATCGTTCTCTTTGCATTTACTGGTCAAAAATTCTGTCGTATAGCAGCAAGTAGCCCATTGAGACCTACATGCAAATACTCGCGATGCAAATCCTCTACCAAAATGGTGGTAAAGTGATTTTTCTCAGGTAGTATCATCGGATGCTTCTGATTTTTTGGTAAATCAGAATTACTAATACGGCCACCAACTCTTAAAAGTTTCTCGTTCTCGTCATATATAGGATTCAAGTTCTTTAATTTTCCCTTGATCGGCTTACCTCTCAGGATGCAATCGATTTCTTCGTGATATACCGCTTGCTGAACGAGAATCACCATGGTTAACAAACCATCACTAAGATCTTTGGCGTTCAGTTTCCCACATCTACGACAGGACTATCTTTTACACGACAGTTGTAAATAAAGCGAGCGATATAGGAGAAAACCCGCTGTAATTGGCGAAAATTGCTACACGCCAATATATTATCATAAAGACGACACTCCGGAATACTCATCGTCGTAACTTGGTCTATCATTGATTCTTCAGATTCATCTTCTTCAAACAGGACAGCATCGTCTTCAATTTTAGCACTACGCAGAAATTCAGGTCCGTCCCACCAAAGTTCACTTAGCATCAAAGCAGCAGGAAAGACACCACGCGATACTCAATCCGCAGGATTGGCTTTTGTCGATACATACCGCCACATACATCTGGGAAACAGCTGTCTTATTCTTGTAACACAATTTTTCACGAACACTGGTGTGTCAAGTTTCATTCTGTCTAACCAACACAGCACTATTTTGGAATCAGACCAAAGCACCACCTGCTGTGGGTCAAAGGCTAAAGCATCGCACACTTCCTTCATTTGATTCGCCAACAGCTCTGCCGTACAAAGTTCGAGTCGAGGTGTTGTCATCTCAGCAACCTTCGCGTTCGGTTTGACAGGTCTCTGTGTTTCTTTAATTGGAGCCACTTTGGATTTACTACAAATTAGTCGAACTGTAGCTGTTCCATCGTTCATCTCGTTCCGCAGGTAAATACAACAGCCATAGGCAGTATCAGATGCATCGGCAAAGCCATGCAATTCAACCACAACTGCATCATCCATTGTTATCCGCCGCTTAATTTTCAAAGAACTAATATCACATAGCTCCGACCGCAACCTGTTCCAAACTCGAAACTGTTCCTCTGGAATTTGTTCATCCCATTCTATTTTGGCTTTCCATAATTGCTGCATTACCAATTTACCGATTACTGTAATCGGTGCCAACAGACCAAGCGGATCAAACAACCTTGCAACTTCCGAAAGAACCAATCTTTTAGTTGGTTTGCTGGCATTGTCGTCCATTGGTTTCGCGCAAAACATAAAATCGTCATTATCAGGGTCCCATAATATTCCCAGCGTTTTTATCAGACCATTAACACTACTGTCCTCTAATTTCAGGTACTTTTCTTGAGCCTCTAAAGGAATATCTTCCAACAATGCCTTATCATTCGCACACCACTTACGGAGATCAAAACTCCCACGATGCAGCAGATCGATCAAATCCATCTGCAACTGTTTAGCTTCTGCTAAGGTGTTCGCACCAGTAAGCACATCATCTACATAAAACGATTTCTGAACTTGTTCACTCGCAACTGGAAAACCTTCTCTTTCATCTCTGGCCAACTGGATAATTGATCGCGTTGCCAAGAACGGTGCAGCGGCTGTGCCATATGTTACCGTATTTAGCTCCAATTCCTTAATCGGTTCGTTTCGTGTTTCTCGCCACAGAATTCGTTGATACTGTCTGTGAGCGCTATCAACTATCACTTGCCGATACATTTTAGGCACATCGGCGGTGAAAACGTATTTGTGCAGACGGAAACGCAGAATAATATTAAACAATGAATCCTGAACCGTTGGCCCAACCATCATAACGTTATTGAGCGATAAATCAGTAGTGCTCTTAGCCGACGCGTCGAACACCACTCTAAGTTTTGTGGTTGAACTGTCGAGCTTCATCACACAGTGATGAGGAAGATAAAATTTCCCAGGTGCAGTTTCACATTCATCGACAACTCTGCAATGTCCAAGCGCTAAATATTCATTAATGAATTCGACGTACATTTTCTTCATTTCAGGGCATTTATCCAATTTTCGCTCTAAATAAGCGAATCGTTTCATGGCTTGCTACTTGGAGTCTCCCGGATCAGTAACATTATCACGATAAGTTAATAAATTGCTGTTCACATTCTTCATCTTGCACGGAAAATACTTCATTTTATTTTTGGTCAATGACCCAAAACCGTTTGAGCAGATCGTTCAGTTCGTCATTAGTTGGCTGAATTGCAACAGCCTGACATATTTTAACAGTTTAATTCATTGTTGCAGCATCAAAAATTGGACCGGACACTATCCATCCCAATAAGCTTTCTTGCGGAACTGGTAAATTAGCAGCTAATCTAATCTTGCCTTCTTGCATCAGAGAGAAAAATATTTCTGCGCCGATAAGCATATCTATACGTGACGGATCGTAAAATTTTGGATCTGCTAACATCAATGATGGAGGTATCTGCCAACTCGTCGAATCAATTTTCGTCGCTGGCAGCCTCCCAGTCACCTTGGGAACAACCAAATAGTCTAAAGAAAATTCACATTTCGACGTTCGTGAGACTATTACCGCATTAACTTTAAACTTGACTGTGGTCTTCATTCTGTTTACTCCAATAACCGGTATATTAGCACCCACACGTCGCAATCGAAGTAAATCAACCATCCTTTCGGACACGAAATTTGCCATAGCACCAGAATCAAGCAGCACACGACATTTATGTGATTCGCCGTAACAATCATATACCATAACTTCTGCTGTTGCAAGGAGGATTTGCTTCGTTGTTGTGCCGAGTTCAAATGGCACCGAACACTTCGCTACAGTCAACGAATGCTCGGCTCCGCTACCACCAGCCTGCGCAGCGTCATCGACAAATGGTGTTTTATCTCCTGGGTGCATCAAAGGATGATGTTTCTTAGCACACAACAAACAGTCTTTACCGATCTTACAAGTCGCAGTGCGATGCCCTTTCTTCAAGCAGGCGAAGCATAATCCCAACTGTTTAGCCTTCTTATATCGCGCGTCGACGTTCAACTTTTTGAATTCTTCACAAGCATCTATTTTATGGTCGATTCCACACATCACACAGCCATATTCAGTTTTGTGGATAGTGGCAGTGTGCGTCTTGCTTACCGTGGAAGCAATCGAATTTTTGACGCTTAAATTTTTCATCTTTACAGAAACTCTTGCAGCTTGCTCACAGCGTTCTAATACATGGCAGTGCTTTCGTAAGAATGCAATTGTATCTTTGTACACAGGAAGCACTCCATGCTCTACCGATGACTCCCAGCTTCTTCGTGTGGTTGTATCTAACTTTGACGTCAGCAACGTAATAATGATTGCTTCTGCCATCTTGTCCATTTTCAAATTATGGAACTCAAGGGATTCAACTCTCTTCGTACAGTCGTCAAGCAAGGTTTTCAACTCGTGAGTGGAATCTTTAGTCATCGGTTTTAAGGTTTAATAACTTCCTAACATGTCCGTGTATAACCATTGGAAGGTTCTCAAAACGATCAATAAGTATTTGCCAAGCGCCTTCATAATGGTTGTCGTTTAACGTTTGCTCACCGATCACTCTTCCCTTGGCCTCCCTTACGAGAGCCTTATCTAGATAATGAAGCTTGGTGGCTGGAGAATCATGAATACATTTATCAACAATGTCACAAAACCTGGCCTTGAACTTATACCAATGTTCATATTGACCGTCGAATGTTGGCAAGGACATTTGCTGTAACAAAAACGATGGATGCATCCGCTGACTGTTTGAACTGCTGGCACCACTATCATTGGAATCCGTCAGTGCACGTAGCTTTCTCTCTCGCTCTGCTGTAGTTATGTCAGCGATAGCTCTCTGGTCGTTTTCATGTTTTTCGATCATCTCACTCAGAGTGATTCGTACATATTCGTAAAATTCTTCAAAGTCAATAAAATGAGGTTCAAACTCATCTTTTCTCGCGGGGTCGGTTAGATAGATGCGGTTTTGAAAATCATTATATTCTGCATATGCAGAATCCACGGTTTTTACATAAAGTTTTACTGCATGAATGCTAAACTTTTTGTTATTTAGTTCAGCTGCATCAACCGCCGTTTTTATTCGTTCCACTTTAGCCCTCGTCGTCTTGCAGCACTGGCACAAAGCTTCCACCGAATCACCCATTTTGTTTTCGCTTCCCGATCACTTTGCTCTTTCTTTTGTTCTCGTACGCTCACCGCTGGTGTGTGCTCAATACTATTTATCGACGACACCGGCGTGAATAACACTTTCTTCGCGTTTCCGGGGCGTAAAAACATGCCACTATCTTCCTTTCTAGAATATCACGTCACTGCTAGACCACGTGTACAATGGTCATAATCTTCTTATTCAAATCAATTCACGTTTTCAACTTCACGAATAGTTAAAAATCGCGTCAAATTCCCCTTTTCGCGCACGACAGGAGAATCAAAAAACTTTTTAACACTAATTCATCCGGATTGAAGGACCAACATGTCCTTCGGATAGTCAGTGGAAAAAAGCACTCGTGGACTGTATTAAAAAAGGTTTTTTATTTCGCGTCTGATCTTCGATACAGATTTCATATAACTGATTTTTGTTGCCAGCATACGTAGGGGTGTGTTTATACCAAAATACAGGGTTGAGTTAAAAAATGTCTAACACACTAAATTTCGTTAAACAGTAAGTTTATGGCAATTATTAGAATTTTGATTACGCGCTACATGTTTTATGAAGCGTTTTGCTTAGGTGGCCCATATTGCCCCTACCACCCCATATATACCATATACCATATATATATAATAAATAAATATAGTAAATAAATAAATAAATAAATATATAAATAAATAAATAAATAAATATATATATATATATATATATATATATATATATATATATATATATATATATATATATATATATATATATATATATATATATATATATATATATATATATATATATATATATATGAATCGTTTGTTTGAGAAACCCTACAAGTCCACTCGACACTATTGTTGGAAAATCACAAAAAACTGATTTTCTCAAAATTTTGAACCAATCCTTATATTTTTTGGTATGAGGTTCTATAAAAATATCTAAAATACATTATGTAGACCTGCCTTTTGATGAAAATAATGATTCTAGCTAAAATTACAAGGTTTTAAAGTTGATGGATATACCTGTTATTTACCAACTTCTATCTCTACCTCCTCGTGGTACCATTCGGGATACGTTCCTTAGTGGAAATCGGACGACCGGTGGAAACTAGGGTCGTATGCGGACAGAGAAGGGGGCACTCATGCGAAGGCTGAGTGTAAACTCTCCGCTGCAAATGACGGATCTCGGTAGAAGCATGTTCGATGAACCTGAGCAGAGGGTCCAAAGCCCCCAAAGGAGGATGGTTTTAATAGCTGTTATCCATGGCTAAAAGTAAAAACAATAATGGATAAACCCCTAATCCAAGGTGTTATGCGACCCGTGCCGAGGGATGAATGGTGGGGGGGGGGGGGGGTTCATAAATACTCAGCCTCAAACGGAGCCTGTGGAGTACCAGAGCGCCCTCAACAGTAATCAGCCCTTACCGCATCATGAGGGGCTCTGGTGCGGCGGACTCTTCTTTCCCCTCAACTCGTGGGATTCTATATGAACAATCAAAATAAAACATTAACTTCAGTGAGCGCGGACGGAGGTCATCCTTAACAGACTCGTACAGTACACGGAGGGTACAAACGGTCTGTCAAGGAACCAATTCGGCTTCCGAAAAGGCAAATCTTCAGTGGATGCCATCTTGTCTGTCACTAAGACAGCCGAGGTGACAATCCAACGCAAGAGGCTAGGTATCCGCAGGGGTTCCGTAGGGTTCCATACTGGGCCCGGTGTTATGGAATGTCATGTATGACGAGGTGTTGAAGCTAAGGTTCGCGGTAGGAGTGGTGATAGTTGGCTTTGCGGACGATATCACCTTGGATGTCTATGGTGAATCTATCAGAGGTTGAGTTGACTGCTGCCCACTCTATAAGCATTGTTGAAGATTGGATGCGATCCAGGACACTGGAGCTAGCGCATCATAAAACGGAGGTTATCGTAGTGAACAACCGCAAGTCGGTACA
The DNA here is from genome assembly GCF_943734655.1 of Sabethes cyaneus. Lineage (NCBI taxonomy): Eukaryota > Metazoa > Arthropoda > Insecta > Diptera > Culicidae > Sabethes > Sabethes cyaneus. The sequence goes on from NC_071355.1 coordinate 134,823,909, forward strand.
GCAAGCAAATATCAGCGTCGGGGACTGCACTATTTCGTCAAACTTCTGGGAGTCATGGTCGACGACAAGCTCAAGTTCGGGAGCTACGGCGACTATGCCTGCAAGAAGGCTTCCACAGCTATTTCGGCATTGTCTCGTATGATGTCTAATAGCTCTGCGGCATACGGCAGCAAGCGAAGGCTATTAGCCAACGTGGTCCAGTCTATACTTAGGTATGTGGTCATCGGCGTTAGGTACCAAAAGCTATCTAGTCAAGCTGGAAAGCACCTATCGTCTCATGTGCTTGAGAGTGGCGAGTGCGTATAGCACAGTTTCACATGACGCAATCTGCGTCTTAGCAGGTATCGAGTGCGCGTGCGTTAAGCGAGTGCGTTAAGCACAATAGCCCCTCCCTGAAGTAATACCGATAAGGTGGTGCCAGGGAGATTGAGGCTGGAGACTCGAGTAGGGTTTTAGTGGGTCGGGATCCTCACGCCCGATTAGGGGGGACGGGATACCTAAACCTCACTCCCTGAGTTGTCTTCTCAGGTGTCTGATAGTACCGTATCTTCTAAGGTGCTCAGCAGATGTCCCAACTCATTCCACGGGAAATTTACAGTCAAAATTTTGTTTCTCTTCAGAATACTTTTTTTACGTTCTTTGTTAAAAAAAATCGACACGTATTTTTTTAATTCGATGTTACTGTTGGGATTCGCGAGATATGATTTTTCAAAGTATTGCAATCTGAAAAAATCACTATTTTTTAAATGCTGATTGTAAACATAGTTTGTAATATCAAAAACCTGATTTAATCCACCTAATGGTGAAAGGAACCTTTGTTATACGGTCTTACTTACTATTTGCGATAGAAATCGACACGTCTTCGGAAAATAATTCATCTATTGGCAGCACTTATAAATTTTGATAGTTCCTTTTCACATGAAATTGCTGAGTAAGTTGTTATTAATATGGGTAAGTGCAAGGAAAATTAAGTTGTAAGAAGAAATATTATTCTTTAACATATACATTGCGTAGTAAAGGTCCAGTTTATAGGATTTGAACTATGCATAATTTCCTGTAATGCCATTCTATTTGGTTCATATCAATAAAGTTTTTTTTGAATAAATTTCATCAATTTTTATTAACTTTCGGGTACTCACGCTGCTGTATTTTGTACAACATGTGTAGGTTTTTGAATGCCATATTGTTATATAGTTACAAATCATTGTTTAACTAACATATATTCTTCAATAAACTTGTTATGAGCAAAATGTCAGAAATATTCGATGCATTAATACTTTAAATTGTTAGGAATACAGATCAGCATAAACCGACCGAAAATCACAGAAACGATGCAAGCAGCATGTGAGGTGTACCGCAATTGGCCCCAACTGGCATTTTATCTCGTTTCTTCATATAGAAAAATGGTGTCTGTATGGAGCAAAACTATCAGCAAATGTAAAATGTTTAAAATGTAGCCGTCTGTTAGTAGTCGAATAATTCGGAGTCAAAATTAGGGTGTTTTTTATAATCAAAGTTCAACAGATCCTAAACAAGCAGACATAGAGGTATACTACATTCAGTAAAATTGTGTATTTTTACTATTTGTACAACTTTGTAATTTTGTAATTTGTAATTTGTTTGTTTATTTCTTACGGTAGCCTGTTAGTTTGAAACTTTTGTATCAGGTCAAGGAAAATACATCAAGGAAAATAGGTACAATGTGACTAAATAGAACATACAAATTAGATAAATATTATTCTTAATAAGTAAGCACTAACATTAAACAATCATTAAACTAGTCTTTTTGTACAGTTTTTGAAGGCAGACAGAGTTGGCTTTAATTTAGCGTCTATTGGGAGACCATTCCAGCACGTGGCTCCGTATATGAGTACGCTTTTTCCACTGCTTGTTGTATGCCTGGGAATGATGAGACATCGCGTTCGTTGTTGCTGCCCGGGTTGCAGATGCTGTTGAATATAGCCAGGTTGGTTACCGTAGTAGGCCTGTCGTATGAAGCAACAGATTCTAAGTCGATAGTTAGAAGGTAAATCGACTCCGAGGATAGAATTTCGAACAGCTGCGGTTGTGTCTCGTCGCTGCAGCTTGTAGACAAATCGTACAGCTGATTTGAAACATCGTTGCAATTGATCTTTTAGGGTTGCTGACAGTCCAGGATAGTATACAATATCGCCATACGTGAAGATGGGCATTACCACCGCTCTCACCAGCTTACATCGTGTCTGCAGTGAAAGCACCGCGGAAAAACGGCGAAACGTGCGTAGAACGTTGTAGGTTTTCATGACGACGTCGTTCACTTGATGAGCCCAAGTCAAACTGCGATCTAGTTTAAGTCCAAGGTTCGTTACTTCATTAGAGAGTGGCACTATTTCACCACAAAAACTAATGCTGGTTTGTGGTAGTATTGGCCCAGTCTTACTGAAGATGATGGCTTGAGTTTTCTTTGGATTAGGGGCCAACCGGTTTGCATCGGCCCAGTGCACAATGGCTTTGAGGTCTGTGTTGATGGCTCGTACAAGTCTGTCCACATCCGAGGCTGGACCAGAAAAATAGACCTGCAAATCATCAGCGTATAGATGGTAGCTGCATTTTAACGTCGATGGCAGGCTGTTTATGTACAAGCTAAAAAGAATCGCGCTCAGACAAGACCCCTGGGGAGTTCCATCGTGAACATCTCGCTCCTCTGATAGGATTCCACCCAGGCGGACCGATTGCTTTCTGCGTTCCAAGAATGAAGCCACCAGATCGCATGCTGCACCCGAGAAAAGGAACTCATTGTGAAGTTTAGTCCCAAGAATCTGATGATCTACGCAGTTAAATGCGAGAGAAAAATCAACAAGGACCATGACTGTGCAAGTGTGGTTGTCGAGTAATACATGAAAAAGTCATACAACAATTACAAAAAGAGCTAAAATAGAAAAACTGATTTTACATGTGCATTTAAAATAAATCTCTTCAAATCTTTAAAATAAATAAAATTCTCTATCTTCGCTAAAGAGATAGAAGGTTACTGTCTTCAGCAAAATTTCTTGTAATAATATGCTCTAAGACTTTGCAGAACACATTAATGTGTTATATTGAAACTGAAGAAAAATATTTTTTTTATTTTACTTTTAGGGGGATTAGCCAAAATTTAAATGCTACCAGACGATAGAGCATTTAATTTCAAAACACTCTTCCAAAGGTTTGATAAACTTAAAACCAAGTTTTCCTAGTCAAAAATCTAGCGCGCACGTTTTCTTTGGTTTTGGGCTATTGTGCGCGCGAGTAACTGTGTTACAAAAGTTAGCGCGAGTGTTCGAGGGTTAATATCTTTTGACCGGAAAAACCAATTCTTGCGAAGTTTTGCATATATATTCGTAGTGTCAAAACCTCTCGTTTGACATTAAAATAATTGAAATTAGGCAAATTAACTTGGTTAAAATCATTATAAATTATAGCTAATTTTAGTGTGGTGTATACGGTTGCTCATAACTTTCAAACTAAACGTCCAATAAAAAAACAATTCAATAGTGATCTATCCGGCTATATTACCTTTCAAATGAAACTAATAGCGCATAAATCGGTTTGGCCATCTCTGAGAAACAGGCGATCATTTGGACCTTGTCAAAACTGGTTTTTTAAGCGTAACTTTTAAACTGCATATTTGTTTTCGGTGAAAGTTGGTAGAAAGTTTGGCGATAGCAAGAGCTTTCATTTGGTACTAAGATTATTAAAATTGGTTGTGTAGTTCCGGAAAAAACCGTGTCACGTAGTTTTCACATTTTTGCCTATAACTTTTAAACGAAACGTCGTACCACGAAACAACTGAATGGTGATATACTAGGCATAAATACTTTTCAAACAAAAGTAATAGCAGATGAATCGGTTCAGCCATCTCCGAGAAACAGGCGATAGAAAATGAGCTGCACACACATACATACACACACACACACACACACATACAGACATTGCTCAATTCGTCGAACCCTATCGATTGGTATATGACACTTGGCCCTCCGGGCCTTGGTTCTATTTCGCGTTTTTCGACCAATTTCTAAACCTTTGTTATATAGTATAACAAAGGTAATATATAGTATAACAAAGGTAAAAATGACTTTCTACCAGATGTTTTCACTATTCTACAAGCTTTCAAAATTGGTATACCATACCTCCTTTCGATTGGTTTTCAATAGTTAAATAGTGCATTTTTATAAACAATTGCAATTTTTTCAAAGTTGGAACTTTTTTTTCTCGATTTTTTTTATTTCAAAATATTTGTTGAAGCATGCAAAACTTGGAAATGGAGAAAAGAAAACTCTAGAAGCTATGAATTTTGATATCGAATCAAAAAACTGAGGGAATGTGCGTATTTCGTAGCGAACTGGAGCCGAATGAGGAACGTGTTGACGAAGTGGATCAAATGCCCAATGCTGCTGCTACTGGTAATCCGCGCCGTGGTGTGCCATCTGAAACACCTAACGACTGTGTGACTGGCGATACAAGTGTCGACTATGCTAATTTTCGAATTCTACACCACTGTACCACTGAGTTTCGTGCAACATCCCCCGTGGTATATACGGCCCCGCACAGCACCCCTGACAATCAGCGGATGTATGAAAACGAGTCAGATGGTCTCCCTGCTCTGTCAGGTAATGATTTACACAGTATATGCCCCGTCGAAGCTAGGATAGACTCTGCACCTCTTTTAAATGAGGTTTACTTTCAGCACAACGTTCATTGCTCAACGCCTTACACCGTTGATCTTGCTCCGATTTTCAATGCTCGATCTACGAACCAGCACAACGACCAGGATAGCTACATTAGGATCTACCAACAAAATGTGAGAGGCCTGCGTACCAAGGTCGATGAGTTCTTCGTCGCGGTGACTGATGCTCAGTACGACGTCATAGTTCTAACCGAAACCTGGCTTAACGAGTGCTTTCATTCAGCGTAATTGTTTGGGAACGCTTATAACGTTTATAGAAATGATCGTAACCCACACATCACGGGGAAGAGACGAGGTGGTGGTATATTAATTGCTTTTGCTAGCCGTTTAAATTCACAAATCTCGCCAGTTCAATCATCTGACATGGTTGAACAGTTATGGGTTAGAATTGTGGGTCTCAGTAGGTCCATTTGCCTTGGTGTCGTATATATTAGCCCTGACCTCGCCAGCAGCACAATTTCTATAGAGGCACACATCGATTCCGTATTGCAACAAGCAAACTCCCTGGAAGCAAACGACATGCATGTTGTGTTTGGTGATTATAATCAGCCAAATCTATCATGGATTAGATGTTCGAGTGGATTTGCTTTTTCTGATCCTGCTTTGTCAACCTTCTCTGCAGCCAGTGCTGCTCTTGTCGATGGATTTGCTTTACTGAGTATCAAATGGATACGGTCGTCAATAATAGGAACCGGACATTAGATCTAGTATTCATGAATGAAGTAGCATCAGACGCGTGCAGTTTATCTGAAGCACACGAAGCGATAGTTGAAACCGATCGATTCCACCCCCCGCTTTTCCTTGCGTTGCGCTGTTCGCTCCCAGCATCTTTTGAACCTGTCGTGACTGTAAGTGAATTCAACTTTCGCAAAGCGTATTATTTGGCACTAAACCAATCACTACTGAATGTGAATTGGGATGATCTCGACAGTGTAAGAAACGTGAATCAAGCTGTAGAATGTTTTAATGCAACGCTTAGAAATTCTTTTCGTTTGCACATACCTACTCCTCGACCATGCGTGAAGCCAGCTTGGTCTAATAGTAGACTTCGGTTCTTAAAACGCCAAAGATCTGCTGCTTTGAGAAGGTACACTAACAGGCGTAATCCCATGACGAAGCACGCTTTTTGTCTGATAAGTAACGAATATAGGGCTTATAACCGATATTTGTACTCATGCTACGTGAATCGAAAACAAGATGACCTTAGAAGAAATCCGAAACGGTTCTGGTCCTTTATCAATGAGAAGCGTAAACAGAATGGCTTTCCTTCCAGCATGTATCTCGGTGATTCAACGTCTGACAATATCCAAACCACTTGCGACATGTTTGCTGGACACCTATCTAGTGTGTTTAATTCGACTTTAACCTCATCCTCTCAAATTGATGCTGCGATGCGCTACGTTCCTGAAAACATTTTGGACCTTGGTCCTCTCCTGTTTTCCGTAGCTGATATTGAAACTGGCCTTTCGAAATTGAAAACATGTTTTTCCGCGGGTCCAGATGGAATCCCATCGGTGGTTCTAAAAAGATGTGCTGGAACTCTGTGTAAACTGTTGCAGATTTGTAATATGTCATTAGAACAGAACAAGTTCCCGGAGTGTTGGAAAAGATCCTATGTCTTTCCAATCTACAAGAAAGGGGATAAACGTGACATTGCAAACTACCGAGGTATCACCTGTTTATGTGCCGGGTCGAAACTGTTGGAGATTCTTGTGGGAAAGCTGCTGCTTAGCAAAGTGAAATCGTACATCTCTATAGAACAACGTGGCTTTTTCCCCCAAACGCTCAATCAACACGAATCTTCTGCAGTTCTGTTCATTTTGCCTTCGACAGGTTGAAGACGCTGCGCAAGTTGATACCATTTACACGGATCTTAAAGCTGCATTTGATCGTATTGATCACCAAATTCTGCTTCGAAATCTGAATCATCTAGGAGCTTCTGATGGCTTTGTCCGCTGGCTTAAGAGTTACTTAACAAATCGACAACTCTCAGTAAAGCTAGGCTCTACTGAATCGTACAGTTTTTGTAATCGATCAGGAGTTCCACAGGGAAGTAACTTAGGACCGTTACTATTCCTTATATTCTTCAACGATGTTTGCTTTGCGATACCTCCTGGCTGCAAGCTGTTGTATGCAGATGATTTAAAAATGTTCCTCACTGTGCGATCTACTGAAGACTGCAAACAACTGCAAGATTATATTAATCTGTTTACAGAGTGGTGTCACGTGGATAATCTTACCGTCAGTGTGTCAAAATGCTCAGTCATCTTTAGTCCTTTAGTCGAAGCAAGACTCCAATCATGTACGCTTACGAGATTGAAGGGTCCCGCCTTGATCGTGTCTGTGTTGTTGAAGATTTAGGGGCTGAACTGGACTCTAGAATGACCTTTCAAAACCACTACTCTAACATCATTTCTAAAGCGAATCGCAATTTAGGCTTCATGCGCATAGCCGACGATTTCCATGATCTACATTGCTTGCGAGCTTTATACTTTTCGTTGGTGCGATCGATTCTTGACATGGCTTCTGTGGTGTGGTGTCCGTTTACATATATTTGGTCGGCTAGAATCGAAGCTGTACAACGTAGATTCGTCAGATACGCGCTGAGGCATCTTCCGTGGTCGGACCCCAGGAATCTCCCACCATATGAGGACAGATGCAAGTTACTTAATATCGAAACGCCGAGTAGCAGGAGATTTGTATCAAGAGCTGTCTTCGTTGCTCAACTCCTTAAGAGCGAAATCGATGCTCCTGAACTTCTGTCCTGCATTAACCTTAACATTATGCCTCGCCCGCTCAGATCCCGAGAATTTCTTCGGCCTACTTATCATCGTACGCAATACGGACAACACGAACCAATCCAGGCGATGTGCAGTGTTTTTAATGACGTGTATGACCAATTTGATTTTACGATTTCGACGAATACTTTTAAAAATAGGATTAAGACCAGTTCAATGTGATACGAATTTAATGTTTTCTGTATTTGGTTTATATTTCTATGTAATAAGTTAAATGTTAATGTTAAATTAATTAATCATGAAAAGATAATGGGTTTTTGTGCCGATTTGAGAATGAGATTATTAATCTCAACTCAAACCGGCTTTTCCCGTTCAAACCTTCACTTAGAGATAAGGTCAGATGAAGAAAGTTAATAAATATAAAAATATTAAAAATATAAAATAAATACGCCCTTTTCAAAAGTGATTTTTGAGCCTGAATGGTGCTAAATTCTATGGAAGGTGCATATTTCCTCCTATCAAACACGTAGGTAACGTTTAGAATAAATAGTTCAAGTTTTATCATATACCTTTTTCACGTGGAACTGCTAAAATTTAAAAATCGCGAAAGTATGTTTTGTTCCCTCTTCAGAAAAACGTGAATACCTCAGCGAGATTTGAACATACGTCCATACTTTCTTAGGCAAAGTTGTTCATCATAAAATTTCCTATCTATACGTACGTCCTATAGTATACGTACGTTACTCTGAGATACTGTTCGATACGCTGTTTTGACGTTTATTTAAAACTAGCTGACCCGACAAACTTCGTATTGCCACAAATTAACCTGTGTTGTACATAAATCATGAATCTCGGATGATCTTTGTCACTTCTCGAGTTTTGCAAGCCCCTCAGTGGGCGGCGCTTCCGACGGCGGGTCACCGGCTCGTCCTGAATGATCTAGTGTTACTATAGATAGTTTTTGTGGTCTTGTTATTGATTAATGTTATATGGAAGAGTCTCGAATTTCTCGAGTTGGATTAGTTTTTGAGTTTCGCAAAAATTTCTGTTTTATTTGTATGAGAGTCCATATCCCCCTACCACAGGGGTGAGAGGTCTCTAACTATCATAAAATAAATTCAAGACTCAAAAATCTCCTACATGCTAAATTTGGTTCCATTTGCTTGATTAGTACTCAAATTATAAGGAAATTTGTATTTCATTTGTATGGGAGCCCACCCTCTTAAAAGGGAATGGGGTCGTAATACACCACAGAAAAATTCTGCCATCTAAAACTCTCACATGCCAAATTTGGTTCCATTTGCTTGATTAGTTCTAAAGTTATGAGCAAATTTGTATTTCGTTTGAATGGGAGCCCCCCCCCCCTCATAAAAAGGTAAGAAGTCCTAATTCATCATGGGAAAAATGGTTGCCTCCAAAAACACCCACATGCCAAATATGGTTCCATTTGCTTGATTAGTTCTCGAATTATGAGGAAATTTGTATTTCATTTGTGTAGAAGCCCCCCCTCTTGAAGTGTGGAAGGATCCTAATTCACCGTAGAAAATATTTTTGCCTCCAAAAACCTCCACATGCCGAATTTGGTTCTATTTGCTTGATTAGTTCTCGAGTTATGGGGAAATTTGTATTTCATTTGTATTGGAGCCCCCCCCCCCCTCCTAATGTGGGAAGAGGTCCTAATTCATCACAGAAAAAATTCTTGCCTCCAAAAACACCTACACACCAAATTTGGTTCCATTTGCTGGATTAGTTCTCGAGTCATGAGGAAATTTGTATTTCGTTTGTATAGGACCCCCCCTCCTAAAGTGGGGAGGGGTCCCAATTCATCATTGAAAACAAAATTGTCTCCAGAAACACACACATGCCAAATTTGGTTCAATTCGCTTGATTAGTTCTCGAGTTATGAGGAAATTTGTGTTTCATTTGTACAGGAGCCCCTCCTCTTAAAGTGGGGAGGGGTCCTAATTCACCATAGAAAATTTTTTTGCTCTCGAAAACCTTCACATGCCAAATTTGGTTCTATTTGCTTGATTAGTTCTCGAGTTATGAGGAAATTTGTATTTCGTTTGTATAGGAGCCCCCCCTCCTAAAGTGGGGAGAGGTTCTTATTCATCATAGAAAACATTCTTGCCTCCAAAAACACCTACATGCCAAATTTGGTTCCATTTGCTGGATTAGCTCTCGAGTTATAAGGAAATTTGTATTTCGTTTGTATAGGAGCCCCCCCCCTCTTAAAGTGGGGAGGGGTCCCAATTCATCATAGAAAAAAATTTTGTCTTCAAAAACACACACATGCCAAATTTGGTTCCATTTGCTTGATTAGTTCTCGAGTTATGAGGAAATTGGTATTTCATTTGTACAGGAGCCCCCCCTCTTAAAGTGAGGAGGGGTCCTAATTCAACATAGAAAATTTTCTTGCCCTCGAAAACCTTCACATGCCAAATTTGGTTCCATTTGCTTGATTAGTTCTCGAGTTATGAGGAAATTTGTATGGAAACCCCCTCTTAAAGGGGAGAGGAGTTATAATTCCCCTTATAAAGAGGGGAGGGGTCTCAAATTACCCTAGAATAAATTCTTGTCACCGAAAACACTAACATGCCAAATTTGGTTCTATTTGCTTGATTAGTTCTCGAGCTATGCAGAAATTTGTGTTTCATTTGTATGGGAGCCCCCCCTCTTAGTGGGGGGAGGGGTCTCTAACCATCACTAAAACCTTTCCTGGCCCCAAAACCCTCTACATGCAAATTTTCACGCCGATTGGTTCAGTAGTTTTTGATTCTATAAGGAACACAGGACAGACAGACAGACAGACAGACAGACAGACAGACAGACAGACAGAAATCCTTCTTTATAGGTATAGATATGGTTGTGCTTTTCACATATTCATTAGCAGTCAAGCCGGGCTGTATTGAGTAGGTATTCTAATGAAAAATCGGGTGCTTGTGATTCTACCATACATTTGTTGAAATATATCAAAAGCAGAAATCGCAGTCACTCTAGATATGCAATGGAACAAAACTTTACGATTTTGGTTTCAAATTTTCTATGCCCAGCGACGCCTAATCGTGTCCTTTTGTAGTAGTGGCTTGCATATCACAGGACATAACCCGATATGCATTCATATTCATATAGCGCATCGATGACGCAAAACCTCTGCCCAAATGGAGTGAATGTGTGTAAACTGGAAGCGACAGCACATTATGTACCCCGAAAAGTGCAATGACCGTTCTATTGCACCACGATTGCAGCTTGTCGCCTGGTCAGAAGAGTGTACTTCAATGAGTTTTCCACTCAGCGGAGGGGTCGGGTCCCCAAAAGCTCGGCTACAGACTCTCTCACTCACCTAGTTCGCATTTACGCGTCCGTATGGGATGAATTTGTATTTCGTTTGTATAGGAGCCCCCCCCTCTTAAAGTGGGGAGGGGTCCCAATTCATCATAGAAAAAAATTTTGTCTTCAAAAACACACACATGCCAAATTTGGTTCCATTTGCTTGATTAGTTCTCGAGTTATGAGGAAATTGGTATTTCATTTGTACAGGAGCCCCCCCTCTTAAAGTGAGGAGGGGTCCTAATTCAACATAGAAAATTTTCTTGCCCTCGAAAACCTTCACATGCCAAATTTGGTTCCATTTGCTTGATTAGTTCTCGAGTTATGAGGAAATTTGTATGGAAACCCCCCCTCTTAAAGGGGAGAGGAGTTATAATTCCCCTTATAAAGAGGGGAGGGGTCTCAAATTACCCTAGAATAAATTCTTGTCACCGAAAACACTAACATGCCAAATTTGGTTCTATTTGCTTGATTAGTTCTCGAGCTATGCAGAAATTTGTGTTTCATTTGTATGGGAGCCCCCCCTCTTAGTGGGGGGAGGGGTCTCTAACCATCACTAAAACCTTTCCTGGCCCCAAAACCCTCTACATGCAAATTTTCACGCCGATTGGTTCAGTAGTTTTTGATTCTATAAGGAACACAGGACAGACAGACAGACAGACAGACAGACAGACAGACAGACAGACAGAAATCCTTCTTTATAGGTATAGACTAGATATACCAGCATTTTAAATATACCTATTTATACCAAAACCAGGCGAAATGACTGGTGGATAAGAAACGGTTGGTGAACGACTGCATAATGTGCAACACAGACCCTACAGTGGTCCTTAGCCTCTTATCCAGCAACTTCTATCTCCACCTCCTCGTGGTAGGGTAACCGACCTGTTTTGGACCTCATCTGCAGCTGTACATAATTTGGACACTTTTATTTGATTTTGCTGTAAGTGTCCAAATTATGTACAGCTACAGATGGGGTCCAAAATAGGTTGATTACCCTACCAGCCGGAATACGAGCAATCTTAGCGGAGATGTGGTAACCAACCCTGGTGGTAACTAAGGTCGTACACCGACAGGCAAGGAGGCACTGTCTTGTCTCGGCACTATACGATGGCAGTCCCATCATGAAACTCGGCAGCATAGCCCTAGTAAGGCAAGCTTTTTATATCTAAAATATTACGAAAAATCAAGAAAATTCAACTCGAAATAATATGAACAGGCGATGAAACAAGGATTTGGAATGGATGCTTCCTACCTGGAACTGTAAAACCAAATTTCGTGGATGGCGACAGAATGTTGCTCGTTCAGTTAGAACCGCAAAAGTTTGACATTGTGGCACTACAGGAGATCTGACGCAAAGGCGGGACGGTTTGGGGGATCCGTGGCGGCAAGGCCCAATTTTGCCAGAACGGTGGAGCAACCAACGAGCTGGGAACGGGCTTCGTAGTGATGGACAGAATGCAGGATCGGGAGAGGATATGTGTGTTGAGGATAACCGGCCGCTTCTTCAACTACATCATCATAAACGTGCGCTGGCCACACGAAGGCAGACCCGACGACGAGAAAAAAGCATTCAATGTCCAGCTGGAGGCAACATACGATAGCTACTCGAGTGCTCGCCACGGGATATAATCGTCAATGGGGACATGAACGCTCAGATCGACAGGGAAGCAATGTATAGTGATAACGGCCAGCGATGCATCAACTTTGCAGCTTCCAGAGGCCTGGGGATCAGAAACACATTCTTTCGCCACATAGATCTACAAAACCACCAGGATCACCTGACCAACTAACATTAAACATAATCGACCATATTCTCATCGAAGGTCGGGTTCTCTTGAGCATCACCAACGTACGCTCCCTACGGTGTACGGATATCGACTCAGATCATTACCTAGTAGCAGTACAAGTGCGCTCAAAATTATCGACGGTATATACCTCACGACAAAGCCACCCCCGGTTAAACAATCGATAGTTAGACAACCCGGAATGTGGTGAGAACTACGCGCATACTATGCGCCTTCCTCTGTGGCCAGGTGCTTCGACCCTCTAAGATAAATGTAGCAGGATACGTTCGGCCATCAGTGAGGCCGCAAAACGCCAGAAGGAGAGCTAGAACCACTATTTCAGGCTAGTGAGATGCGCAAGTTCTATGAGAAGGTGAACCGATCTCGTAAAGGACACACACCGAGGCCTGATATGTGTAGGAACGAGCAGGGAAACCTGGCCACAAACGAACGCATTGTGGTTGGTGAGCGGAACCAGTTCTTTGATAGGGATCTCAATTGCTGATAGCAAAAGGAAATGGAGCAAAAGTCAACGTATGAGAGCATAAGGGCGTTTCGCCTTCCGATCTCAAAGAGATCCGGCGAGAAATCGGTCAGCTGAAGAATAGAACCGCCCAAAAGGACCGACTCTCGACAAAACTCTACTAAAATAGCCAAGAACCATTAGGAACGGCATTTCACTGAATAATTTCATGCTTCGGACTCACCGTTCTCCCGAAATGCTACATTTCTTCATAGAATCTTACACCAGTCATTTTGACTGGTGCTGGTATAAATGGCAAAAACAAAAATTATATTTGTTACTAATATATATAAAGTAACATTAAGTTCATAAAATGTATTCTCTACTTATAGCTACAAAAGTCATAACATCGTTTCTAAAATCAAATGTTAGATGTTGTAGAAATTTCAAATTGAAATTGCACCGCCAGTCAAAATGACTGGTCTGGTATATCTAGTGTTAAATGAAATTTCGAAAATTTTAAATTTTGCCGAATTCAATAAATTTTTGTAACCAAATATGACTCCAGACATGCCACCCTAACCCTTTTTATGAATGTATCAGACCTCAATGATTGTAAAAAAATAGTTAAGAACCTTGTTTCAGCTACTTTAACATTTCTAAAAATATTTTTTTGAATTTATTCCTGAAAAATGCCATTTTCTCATAAAACTCAAATGTGCGACCCCTAAATCGCGTCAACCAATGTTGACGTCATATAAAAGTTTTGTTGTAACACCCTAAGCTATCATTTGAGGGGTGAGCCCCCGGGTTTTCTGACATAGTGCTATTTTGGGACACTCTAGTGGACACCCTTTAAAATTCGATAGGTATTTACCTATCTCAAATTCATGTACATCATCGCGGTCGGAATGTTACATAGTGGGTTGTCTTAAGTTAATGAACGATTTACCTTTTCTTTTTTCTTGCTTCTAGCTTATCCAAGCGGGCTTCGGGACGTTTCCTTAAAACTGTATCACATTGCACGGCTTCCACCTCAGATTTATCTTTGTTATATACATTTAAACAGGAGGCACATCTGTAAATATATAAATGTTTAAATTAAAGTACAAATACAATAGATCATTACACGGGAGCTCCTAACCACACTTTTTTGACAGCACTTGGTGGTTTGTTTACGTGATATTAAATTTTGAATTCAGTTTTCTATCTTTGTCCGGCAGATAATGATAGAAATTTATAGTTTTTATTGAAGAGAAAGTGCCTTACATGCATTTTACAGAAATTGATGCAGTAATCCTTCACGAAATTTCAAATCGAAACTGCTGGATGTGACAAAAACATGTAAACAAACCACCAAGTGGTGTCATTTGACGGCAAAATGACGTCATCGCAAAATGATCTATATATGAGTCATTATTTCACGTCAAGTGACAGTAGAATCAATATATATAGAATGCCACTGTCGCTGCAGTGCTCGTGGTATACATCACACATTGGAAAATTATGTATTCACATTGTATGCGCATATGTGTGAGTGCTCGATTCGAAACGGGAATCTGATTATCAAACTAAAAAGGCAACCCAATAAAAAATCCTTCCTGCTTTTCCATAAATCACGTAGGATAACTCACCCGATTTGGTCGTTTCGGGGTATTTCGTCGGCAGGAAAAATTTTCTTTTGCGCAATTTTACAGTTGCCCTTATTCTGCGAGTCACGTGACTCAATACGACAATTGTCACTCGCCGTGACTCGCCACGGCGAGTCGAGTCACCTAGGTGACAACCGAGTCACCTAGGTAAGAAACCCCTGTCACCTAAGTGACAGACCGTGTCACTTAGGTGACAAAGCGAGTCACCTAGGTGACAAATGTCACCTGATTCGCGGTGACTCCAAATAGTCACGTCACTCGCCTCGCAGAATAAGGGTGAGTGTTGTTCCCGTATCCAAGACACGAACCAGCAACATGTTTGCCAAAATATCCATGAAACACCAGCGACACTGGCATTCTGTATATATTGATTACACTCAAGTGACCGAGAAAAAGCACAAACTTGTAGTCGACCTTCTCGGTTTTGAACCAAATTTTGTCAGATTGTTCGTTTCAGGTCAGCAGGAAAAAAACCCTAAATAAAAGTCGTGCCGATTGGACATCCTCTTGATTAAAGGGAGTACCTACTTCCATTTTTAAAGAAAAGACACGATTTTGTCAAATCTTTTTATTTTCTTTTGTTTATATTAGAAATCTTAGGTTCAGAAAGACAACAATATTTTCGTATTTCTAAAGGAAATCGCCCGGGGAATCCGAAAAAAAATATAAATTTGCAGCGCCTGTGCTGCCAAATATTTTTTAATTCAATTTAAAAACTAAATTTACATTTTTCTCTTAATGAGTACAATTTGATTTTGAAAATTTCATCATCATCGTATTCCTGATTTTTTTTACATAAGAATCATTCATCACCACGAGGTGTTCTTTGTCGATCCAATAACCGGAAATAAAGAAGAAAATAAGAGAATTTAACAAAAACGTGTTTTTTCTTTAAAAAAAGAAGTACTCCCGTTAATCGAGGGGATGTCCAAACGGCACCAAACTTAACGGTTTTTCTTGCTAACCTAAAACGAACAATCTGACAAAATTTGGTTCAAATCCGAGAAGGTCGATTAAATGGAACTCGGACACTTGACGTGGAATAACCCATATATTTTATACTGCGGGGAATTTTATTCTTCCATTTCATTCAAAATGTAGATATTTGCTCTTGTTAGGGATATTTTTCACCCGTATTTTTTATTTGATATTTTAGGTACCATCTTCTAAGTAAGGGTGGTGCAAAAATCATCATTCTTGCCAAACTTCTTTCTTTAAGGGGTTATATTCTTTAAGGGGTTATATTCTTTAAGGGGTTAGGAGGCTTAAAAAAGTGGATTTTTCTAAAAAAATTCTGATTAAAGTGAAAATTTGTATAAATCTTGCCGAAGCTTTTGGCTGTATTTTAACATATTTTGTTTTTGAAAAAAGTTATTTAAATAGCTGCTATAGTTAATCTCCTTGAACTCTTCTAAAATAAGGCCTCTTGCGGTAAGCACGATATCTTTGGACTGAATAATTGAAAATCAAAAAACCAAAAAGGAATCGGTGATAAAATATATTATCTATAGATTGATCGGAGGATTTTGCAATATAATCATTTTTGTCGAAATGGTGACTTGTTAAACATAAAAAATCGATTTATGGGGTAAATTTTGCTCTTAAATTGTCCATAAAATAATAAATATTAATCGGTGAGAAAAAACCTTCGACTAATCTGTAGAATATAATTTTAGAACACTTGTGTCAAAATTTGAAGTGATTCGGTTCAGCCGTTTTCGAGAATTCTTGCTCACCGACTTTGAAAACACGGTTTTGAGAAACGCACGCTCAAAGTTTCAGGTTCCTTCTGCAATCGCTCTGACACGTCGTTACAAATATGCGTTTAACTTCGTTAATATTAGCCGGATTGGCATGGAATTTTCTGTGTGCATACTTCAATATATGCACACCACGATCATGATATAAACAGAAAATCGATTTTTAGAAAATTCTAACTGTATATAACTCCTTAAACTCATAACTTATAAACCGCTGAACCGCTATTAATAATTTTGTTCCAAAATGAGGGTTATTTGAATGAGCTTTTCAGGAAAAAAAAACATTACCACTGAAGCTTGGAGTTTTTCATAATCACTCTCCGATTTTATCTGCCCCGAATTTGTCTACCCCTGATTTTATCCCGTTTTTAAAAAAATTCATTTATCTCCTTTAGTTTAAAGGTTTTACTTATCTAGGTATACACTAACTTTTGTTTGCATTTTTCGTACACAAGATCACGTGTCTTACTACAGCTTTTTTAGCGAGTTGCAGGACTGTAACTAATGCTAATTGCTAATTGGGCCTCAGTTCGTCTCGCGAGCAAACTGATAAATTATCAAAATGGGTTCAGTGATTTAATAGTTATGTTTTGAGGTCTATGGTAAACGTAAACGTTTGTAATTTTTGTGGCTGAAATAACTCAGGCATGCACTAATATGCTATATTATACACTAGCTGACCCGACAAACTTCGTATTGCCACAAATTAACCTGTGTTGTACATAAATCATGACTCTCGGATGATTTTTGTCACAATCTTGAGTTTTGCAAGCCCAGTGGGCGGCGCTTCCGACGGCGGGTCACCGGCAACACTCGCGACCGTCTCGTCCTGAATGATCTAGTGTTACTATAGATAGTTTTTGTGGTCTTGTGTTGACTAATGTTTTATGGAAGAGTCTCGAATTTTTCGAGTTCGATTAGTTTTTGAGTTTCGCAAAAATTTCTGTTTTATTTGTATGAGAGTCCATATCCCCCTACCACAGGGGGACCCTTCCTAACTATCGTAAAATAAATTCAAGACTCCAAAATCTCCCACATGCCGAATTTGGTTCCATTTGCTTGATTAGTTCTCAAGTTATAAGGAAATTTGAATTTCATTTGTATGGGAGCTCCCCTCTTAAAAGGGGAAGGGGTCGTAATTCACCATAGAAAAAATTTCTGCCATCTAAAACTTCCACATGCCAAATTTGGTTCCATTTGATTGATTAGTTCTCGAGATAAGAGGAAATTTGCATTTCATTTGTATGGAAGCCCACCCTCTTAAAGGGGAGATGGGCCATAACTCGCTTTCTAAAGAAGAAAGGGGTCTCAATTCACCATAGAAAAAAATCTTGCGTCCAAAACCACTTACATGTCAAATTTGGTTCCATTTGCTTGATTAGTTCTCGAGTTATGAGGAAATTTGTTTTTCATTTGTATAGGAGCCCCCCCCCCCCTCTTAAAGTGGGGAAATCCATAGAAAATATACCATAGAAAATATTGTTGCCTACAAAAACACCCACATGATAAATTTGGTTCCATTTGCTTGATTATTTCTAGAGTTATGAGGAAATTTGTATTTCGTTTGTATGAGAGCCCCCCCTCTTAAAAAGGTAAGGGGTCCTAATTCATCATAGAAAAAATGGTTGCCTCCAAAAACACCCACATGCCAAATATGGTTCCATTTGCTTGATTAGTTCTCGAATTATGAGGAAATTTGTATTTCATTTGTGTAGAAGCACCCCCTCTTAAAGTTGGGAGGGGTCCTAATTCACCATAGAAAATATTTTTGCCTCCAGAAACCTCCACATGCCAAATTTGGTTCTATTTGCTTGATTAGTTCTCGAGTTATGAGGAAATTTGAATTTCATTTGTATAGGAGCCCCCCCTCCTAAAGTGGGTAGGGGTCCCAATTCATCACAGAAAAAATTTTTGTCTCCAGAAACACCTACGTGCCAAATTTGGTTCCATTTGCTTGATTAGTTCTCCAGTTATGAGGAAATTTGTGTTTCGTTTGTATAGGAGCCCCCCCTCTTTAAGTGGGGAGGGGTTCTAATTCACCATAGAAAATATTCATGCCCTAGAAAACTTTCACATGCCAAATTTGGTTCCATTTGCTTGATTAATTCTCGAGTTATGAGGTAATTTGCATTTCATTTGTATAGGAGCCCCCCTTCCTACAGTAGGGAGGGGTCCCAATTCATCATAGGAAAAATAGTTGTCTCCAAAAACACCCACGTGCCAAATTTTGTTCCATTTGCTTGATTAGTTCTCGAGTTATGAGGAAATTTGTATTTCGTTTGTATAGGAGCCCCCCCTCTTAAAGTGGGGAGGGGTCTTTATTTACCATATAAAATATTCTTGCCCTCGAAAACTTTCACATGCTAAATTTTGTTCCATTTGCTTGATCAGTTCTTCAGTTATGAGGAAATTTGTATTTCATGTGTATAGGATCCCCCCCCTCCTAAAACGGGGAGGGGTCCCAATTCATCATAGAAAAAAATTTTGTCTCCAAAAACACCCACATGCCAAATTTGGTTCCATTTGCTTAATTACTTCTCGAGTTATGAGGAAAATTGTGTTTCTTTGGTACGGTAGCCCCCCCTCTTAAAGTGGGGAGGGGTCCTAATTGACTATAGAAAATATTCTTGCCCTCGAAAACCTTCACATGCCAAATTTGGTTCCATTTGCTTGATTAGTTCTCGAGTTATGAGGAAATTTGTATGGAAGCCCCCCCTTTTAAAGAGGAGAGGAGTTATAATTCCCCTTATAAAGAGGGGAGAGGTCTCAATTTACCATAGAATAAATTCTTGTCACCGGAAACACCCACATGCCAAATTTTGTTGTATTTGCTTGATTAGTTGTCGAGTTATGCAGAAATTTGTGTTTCATTTATATGGGAGCCCCCCTCTTAGTGGGGGGAGGGGTTTCTAACCATGACTAAAACCTTTCATGGCCCCAAAAAACCTCTACATGCATATTTTCATGCCGATTGGTTCAGTCGTTTTCGATTCTATAAGGAACATACGGACAGACAGACAGACAGACAGAAATCTTTCTTTATAGGTATAGATTTACATATATAGCTTACCTCCAGCAAGTTTTAACTTTCTTAGCATCAGTCACTTCAGGATCCATACAAGAAAAATGAAACATCTTTATACAATCGTTGCACCTCAACACACATGGACCTTTTTCATTTTGAGTTGAGCAGGCGTCGCAGGATCTACATTCTTCACAGAACCACTTGCTGCCTTTCCAACATAACGCAACTAACGGAACGGTAGTCACACCGTTATTAGCACATTTGTCATGTAGCGACATACCGCAACCGCTACAGGAACTCAACGGTTCGGGCATTCCAGTTGGACCCTTTGTCTCTGTTCCCAAGCATTCCACACACACAATGTTAGTAGTTTTCTGCAATGAATTCCAAATAATAAAACATATTAAACATGAATTCAAACATATCAAATATGAAAAGCCTATAAAAGGTTTTATTTTAGAAACAGAGTTCTACAACAAAGTTTTTAGAAGCGCATTTTTTAAAATTATCGTGCAAAATGAACCTCAGAAACTCAAAATTTCATGAAATCTTGCATACGAGCATAGATTAAGAACTTATTAATGAAAACAATATTTTAAAAATTCAAGGTTTGCTTGAAGGTTTGCTATTTTCTCAGGAAACTCCAAAAGAAATTTTCGGATTGTCTCGCTTATTTCAAAATAACTTGTAGCTCTTGAACCAAGTATACTGAAGTTGCTTTTTACGCGGTTTGTTTTTCACGCGACTATTTTAACGCGAATTTCGGAACTTACGCGGTTTTTTTGCGCGAATTTCGGAATTCGGAATTTAGGCGGTTTTTTTACGCGATGTTCGGAATTTACACGGATATGCTCAAAACGTCTATTTTTTCGCGTAGTTTTAAAATCCAGTTTGTTTACGCAAAATTTTGGTTTTTTACGCGAATTTTGGAATCTACGCGGTTTTTACACGAATTTCGGAATTTACGCGGTTTTTTACGCGAATTTCGGAATTTACGTGGTTTTTTACGCGATTTTGATTTATGCGGTACGTAGCCTTCGCGTAAAAAGCGATTTGAGTGTACTGTACAGTGTGACACATATGTATTCGAACAAAAACAGTCATTATGTTTGTAAATAAAAGGCTATTTCGAATTTTAGTTTCAGAAGTTGCTTACCCATAGATACAGAGCACATCAACCAATCATTGCTCTATTCCAGCGAACCCCCGGGATTCGCCAAAAATTTAGTTCGATACAGAATAGAATAGGGAATTTCGCCAGGGGGTTCGCGAACCAAAAACAGTTGAGAACCGCTGCTCTATTGAATCGTTTTTTGCCTGGATAGCACGCCTCAAACGCTGTTTGAAGTCGTTACATGCGGCACGTACTACTTCGATCGGAATATCATCCCATATCTTGTTGATAACTACACGGAGAAAAAAAATGTAATTTCCTCCATATTTACGGTTGTTTCATGCACAAACAAAAATTTCGTTTTGTTTCAAACTGAAATGTATGATTGAAATGAAAATATTTATTGTTATATCAATGTTAACTTCAAATTTGAAAATACTTTACTTTTAATTCAAAATTGTTATTTTCTTGATTCAAACAGAATCTCGTTTTGAAACAACAATATTTTCAGGTTGTTATAAAAATATTTTATTGAGGCTTAAAGCAACAATCATTTTGTTTGAAACAAACTGGAGCTTTCGCATAACGTAGTCGTGAACTCTTCAAATGTTAATACTGCATTTCCTATTACAGTAGGATTTCGAATTTGGCAACAAATGCGTGTCGCCTATGTTGCCAAAATCGAAACCGTGCCAAAATCGAGACCCTTTTTCGAAATGAAAAAATTTAATGTAAATGCTTTAGAAATTAACTAAATATCATTAATCAACGATTGCAATCATTTTAAGTTTAAAAAGTCCACTAAGAGCTATCCGTCCGGTGCAAATAAGTTATTGACACCCTGCGGTAAGACGTAGTCCTACGGCAATAAAAATATTATTGTTCGAAACCACATAACTTTTTTTCACGAACATGCTGAGGGCATCATTTCTTCGTCATTTAAAGCATGTATGCAGAAACTGATTGATATTTAAGCACATTTTTGGAAGTAAAATATCTTGTGTTGCCAAAAACGAATACTTTTGTTGCCAAAATCGAGGCATGCCAAAATCGAAATCCAACTGTACTCGTTTCAGGTGCATCTTTGTAGATTTAACTGGTAAATAATTGAATAATGCGTAAAACAGACCCCATTGTGCTCCCTAGCCTCTTATCTAGCAACTCCTACCCCTGCCTCCACGTGGTACCAGCCGGAATACGAGCAACCTTAGCGGCGATCGGGTAACCAACCCCGGAGGAAACTAAGGTCGTATACCAACAGGGGAGGAGGCACAGTGTGTCTCGACACTGCAAGATGACAGCCCCATCACGAGACTCGGTAGCGTAAGCCCTAGTACGGCTACCTATCTAAACCTAAAAAAACTAACAAGAGTAAAGAAATACCAAGGCGGCGAAATAAGGACATGAAATGGAGACTTGATACCTGGAACTGCAGATCGCTAAATTTCGTTGGTGGCGACAGGGTGCTGCTCAATCAGCTAGAACCCCGAAAGTTTGGCATTGTGGCACTGCAGGATATCTGTCGCAAAGGCGAGAAGGTGTGGAAGATCCGTGGCGGCAAAGCACGATTTTTCCACAGTGGTGGAGCGACCAACGAGCTGGGAACGGGCTTCGTAGTGTTGGGCAACATGCAGGATCGCGTAATGAACTGGAAAGCGATCAACGAGAGGATGTGTGTGTTGAGGATAAAAGGCCGTTTCTTCAACTACACCATCATAAACGTGCATTGTCCACACGAAGGTAGACCCGACGACGAGAAGGAAGGGTTCTATGCGCAGCTGGAGGCAACGAACGACAGCTGCTCACCACGGGACATCAAGATCGTCATGGGAGATATGAACGCCCAAATCTGCAGGGAAGCAATGTATAGACCGGTAATCGGGCCCAATAGCCTGCACACCGACACGAACGATAGCGGTCAGCGATGCATCAACTTTGCGGCTTCCCGAGGCTTGGTGATCAAAAGCACCTTTTTTCCCCACAAAGATATCCACAAGACCACCTGGAGATCACTTGACCAACGAACCTCGAACCAAATCGACCATATTCTTATCGAACATCATCAACGTACGCTCCCTACGGAGTGCGGATATTGACTCGGACCACTACCTAGTAGCAGTACATGTGCGCTCAAAACTATCGACGTATTATACCTCGCGACATAGTCGCCCTCCTTGGTTAAACATTCGGGAACTAGACAACCCGCGAACTGCCGAAAACTACGCGCGCGTACTGAATAAAGCTCTGCCTTCCTCTGTGGAGCTAGATGCTTCGACCCTCGAAAACGGATGGAGTAGGATACGCTTGGCCGTCCACGAGGTCGCAACCGCGTTGCTAGGTGTGGAAACCTCGAATGCACGAAATGATTGGTTTGACGGTGAATGCCAAGAAGCGATAGAGAGAAAAAAAAGAGCTTAGGAAGACTATCTGAGCATATCCACGAGAAAGAATTTGGCCAAGTATCGACGAGCGAGAAATGGGTTGACCACGATCCTGAGGAGGAAAAAGCGCCAGAAGGAGGACAGAGATCGTGAGGAGCTAGTCCGGGCTAATGACACCCGCAAGTTTTACGAGAAGGTGAACCAAACTCGCAAGGCCCACACACCAAAACCAGACATGTGTAGGGACGAGGGAGGGGATCTAATCACAAACGAGCGCGAGGTGGTCGAAAGGTGGAAGCAGTTCTTCGATGAGCACCTCAACGGTAATATAGCATCAGGAGAGGAAATGGAAGTTAACCTTGGAGTACCTACAAACGACAACAGCGTACCGGCTCCTGATCTCGAAGAAATCCGACGAGAAATCGGTCTGCTTAAGAATATTAGAGCCACCTGAAAGGGCCGACTCCCGGCAGAACTCTTCAGAAATGGCCAAGAACGGCACTTCACTGGTTGATTTCAAGGATTTGGGAAGAAGAGAAACTACCGGAGGAGTGGATGGAAGGTGTAGTGTATCCCATCTACAAAAAGGGCGACCGACTAAACTGCTGTAACTACCGCGGTATTACGCTGGTCAACGCCGCCTACAAGGTGCTCTCCCAGATTTTGTTGCGTCGTCTATCCCTAATAGCAAGAGAATTCGTAGGGCAATATCAGGAGGGGTTTTATGGGGGCCCGTGCTACTACGGATCAAATTTTTACTCTCCGGCAAATCCTCCAGAAATGTCGAGAGTACAACGTGCCCACGCATCATATTTTCGTAGATTTCAGAGCAGCATACGATACCGTTGAACGCGAACAGCTATGGCAAATAATGCACGAGTACGGTTTTCCGGACGAACTGACGCGGCTGATCAAAGCTACTCGTGCTCAGGGTTGCCACATGCACAGATTATTCTGTGTTTAACAGATATTTGAAAGAAATCGCCTGTACAGAATCTGTTTGCATAGAATACAGATTTTCGCTAAATTACACAGATTAAACAGATTTTTGAGCTTTTACATGAGAGTGAAAGAGACGGAAATAGTTAGCAAAATGACTCTCTATCTCTTTCACTCTCATTGTTTTGCATTGGACAGATTTTTGCACAGATATTTTTCCTCGCGGTACAGATTGTCAGATTTTTCCAACAAAAAACACAGAATTGTATGTGGCATCCCTGCGTGCTACGTGCGCGTTTCGGGGACTCTCTCAAGTCCTTTAAAATCGCGCAGAGGGTTGCGGCAAGGTAATGGACTGTTCTGTATGTTATTCAATATCGCTATTGAAGATGTGATCCAGCGAGCGGGCATCGAAACGAGAGGAACGATCTTCAGCAAGAGTAGCCAACTCCTAGCCTTTGCAGACGACCTCGACATCATTACTAGAAACCGTGGGACGGCGGAGGCAATCTACGCCTAAAAACGGAGGCTAGGAGGATAGGGTTACAAAATAATGCGTTGAAAACCAAACATATGGTAGAAAGAGGCTCCCGAGGAAATAACGTTTGCCTCCCATGGACAGTGACTATTGATGGCGATGAACTGGAAGTGGTTGATGAGTATTTGGGATCTCTGGTCACCGCCGACAATAATACGAGTAAGGAGATCCAACGACGCATTCAAGCTGAAAATCGAGCCTACTTTTCCCTTCGCAAGACGTTTCGATCAAGAAGCATACGCCGCCGCAAAAAGCTGACGATGTAAGAAACGCTAATCAGACCGGTAGTCCTCTACGGACTTGAGACAGTAACTTTGCTTACGGAAGACATACGTGCACTTTCCGTTTTTGAACGAACGGTGTTGTGGACTAGTTTTGGCGGAGTACAAACGGAAAGCGGAGAATGGCGGAGACGGTTGAATCATGAGCTATATGCACTGCTTTGAGATTCCCATCGTACACCTGACGAAAGTTGGGAGACTACGGTGGGCCGGCCACGTCGCAAGAATGCCGGACGTATGTAGTGAATGTAGTGAAGTGAAGTGAAATCCGTTCTCTTCAAGAACCCCACCGGCACCAGGAATAGAGGGGCTCAACGTGCTAGATGGCTCGACCGGATGGAAGCCGACTTGCATGTGTCGAGACGCGCAACGCATTGGCGACGATTAGCCCAGGACCGAGCACAATGGAGAGGAATTCTTGATACGGCAAGAGGCACCCCGGCTCTCGGCTGAATAAGTAGATTTAACTGCAGCTTCCCACAGACCTCCGACCTCCGGTACATCTGGTGGAATGAAATGCCACGTAATTTCCTTCGTTTGGCAAAACTGAACAATGCGATCAACTTCACTTTCCTGACGAAACAGCTCGTAAAGGCGATGCAGTTCATTCTTGGCACCATGAAAATTGCTCGCGTTGTCTGAATGCATTTCAGATAGAATTCCTCTTCGACTGACAAATCGATGAAGGGCAGCAATGAAAGCGTCGGTCGTCAGATCTGATACCAGTTCCAGATGGATGGCCTTAGTTGAGAGGCATACGAGCACAGCAATATATGCCTTCGGTACAGAAACGCGTTCGGTACGGAAATCGAAATCGGTGGACTGTATTTGGAGGCTACTGTGATGTAATTCTACACAGATGTTAACTAAACAACCCAGACAACTAAAATCCCATCCACTCATCTGGCATACTCAAATAACAAGCTTTTCTAAAACCTAGATCATCCTATATCTTTCCACACAACTCGAATCAGCACCATAAGCCTTGAGCAATACCAAGCCAAGCCGATTGGCAGCATTGAAAGGCTAACCACCTGCCAACCTAAATAAACATCCATTGCAACATCGCTTACCAGAACCCACAACCGTCCACACATCATAAATAACCATAAGCAACCCAAGCGGATTGCGCAACGCGCAACCTGACACTTTATTTTGTTCTTTCCTTTACGATACTCAGTACAGTCCACTTTGACCTATATATTGCGAAACGAAGTCCGACCTACGGCAACGTGACGATGCGCGTCACGCGTAGTCAGTTAGTCCGCTCTGTCTCTTTCATTTCATAATTTACACACACACCTACTCCGATTCAATAGCCGGTTAGAACCGCCTATAATATGTAAATCTTTGTAGAGATTAAGCTGATCAAAACTGTTTGGAAACAGTTTGAATACATGATTAACGGTCAATCGTAGAACCGTAAACACCTTATTGTCTGAAGTCCGAACACCTAAGTTACACTACTGAGTGTCGGAAAACTTAGCGGCCGAACGTGTAAAAGCTTGTTGCGAGCCGTAGGTTTAACAAAATATTTTTCACTTTATTCTCTATAGTTTGTAACACATTGGATGAAATTTAAAACCGAGCTGAACTAACTTGAATGGTGCACGTCCTTTTATACGTGCCGATTTTCATTCATCCTGTTAACGGCAGTTGTTCATTGTATTGAACGGCGGTTGTTTGTGTCAGATTTCCCGCAAAATTTTCGCAATTTTATACACGTTTATCGCTAGTTCTAGTATTTATAGTTTGTGCAAAGTGTAAACTAAAGCTTTATTCGGCGTTTCATAGTCGTAACAACGCTATTGGAATCTAATTGAAGTGATTTTCTGTGATCTGCAGCTACATAGTTTTGTTCGATTTGTCTGTTTACATTCTGTATAGCAGTATTGGGCGATACCCCACCGTTAGATCGTTATTCGCTATATCGATACTCGCGCACGATACTCGAGTTACTAAGAGCATACTTATCGGTGTTCACTTAACGGGATTTAATTTTACCTTTAAAATGACCGACTGTACCGCTTGCGATCGATGTGCAAAAATGATAAAAAAGGAGGAGGATCTCTTAAAATGCATGGGTTTTTGTGACCAAGTCTGTCACATTAAGTGCGCTGGATTGAATGCTAATTTTATGAAATTCGTCCGGTCAAATAACAATTTGTTCTGGATGTGTGACGAGTGCGTCAGGATGATGAAATTCGCACGTTTTAAAAGCACCGTTTCGTCCTTGGGAAACGTGATATCGTCCGTCGTAGAAGGGCAAATGAACGGAATCTCGGAGCTGAAAGACGAAATCGTGCGGAACAACAACGAGGTAGCCAAACTCGCCGATAAGGTCAATGCGGCAACCCCGATGCGAATACCAGCTCGCGATCGTCCCGCTAAACGTCGTCGCGGTGACGTGGAAACCCCGAATAAACCGACTACCGGTACCAGACTCGTTGAGAACCCCGAAAAGCTTGTGGTCAGCTCCCCACCCAAGTTATTCTGGGTGTATCTCTCACGATTCCACCCCACCGTAACCTCCGAGGTCGTCGAGCGACTTGTTCGAGATGGCCTACAAAACCAGGATCCAATTCGTGTTGTTTCACTGGTGAAAAAAGGGGCCGACCTTCAATCGCTCAACTTCATTTCCTTCAAAGTAGGCATTCCTCTGGCGTACAAAAATGCGGCCTTGAACCCTGATACTTGGCCACAGGGAATTGTATTCAGGGAATTTGATGATGCTCGAGCGAATTCAGCGGTATGGCTGCCCCCTATCGCCCCCGCTCCTTCCGCTACTCCACTAGTTGGACTCTACGATGACTCCGGTGCTGGTTCATCATCTGTCACTCCAATGGCGCTAACTCCAGTCCCTTTAGGACTCCCTTCGACTGCAGATCTACCGCAGACTCCTGCAGTAGACGGACCATAGTTTCCGTCACACCGACGATATTAAACTGCACCAAGTTCCCAGCCGACTTTTGTCAATTCGACGCTACTGCCATCCAAGATCGGCGCTTCAGACGACCGCTTATTTCATCAAATAGCATGACACTGGGACGCTCTGTTGTTGATATCATGGATGCCCCCGACCCCCCCACCGTAGTCGCGCTACTGCCGCCAGCGCTCATCAGTCGTCCCGGTCCTACGTGTGAGCGTGGGGAAAGGGGCTTCCAAAACTCTCTTCACGGCAAGTACACATTTGTAAATACCCTTGCGTCCACTGACCCGTACCGTGTTTCCAGTACTACACACTTGCATGATCCGTTAGCGGTACTTACTGAACGAAACTTTGCTGACGACACTCCGACTGCTGGACTTCGGATATTCCATCGAAACGACCATGACTTCAGCTTATCACCCGGTCCGGGACGCCTACCACAACGCGATATGGAAACCCCTGATCCGCCTAGCTCAGTCGAGCCCGCCGTAGACACCGAATTACAATCGCAATCGACTCGTTCCTGCCACCCAAGTCGTCCCGGCCCTGAGTCTAGTGCTGGTGAAGGGGTTTTCCAAGCCGCCTTCCATGGCAAGTATCCTATCAGTAACGGTATTCATCGCTCTGATGCATCCTCAATTCCCAGGACATCAACCGTAACAAGTATTGCTGCATCTGCCACCACGAATGTCCTGGTATACTATCAAAACGTTGGAGGAATGAACAGCTCTCTCGCTGAATACCAGTTAGCCTTCAGTGATTGCTGTTATGACGTATACGCCCTCACCGAAACGTGGCTGAATCAAAACACGACGACAAGCCAGCTGTTTAACGATTCCTACTCCGTTTACCGACAGGATCGGTCGCGTTCAAATAGTTGTAAAAGTACTGGAGGTGGCGTTTTGTTAGCTGTGCGCTCAGGATTCAAGTCCTGCGCAGTTAATCCTCCCAATAGTTCGGCAGTTGAACAATTATGGGTCGCGATTACCACTGTTGACGGAATACTCTATCTCTGCGTAGTTTACATCCCTCCCGATCGAGTCAACGACGAAAACTTGATGGGCAACCATCTTGAAGCTATCAATTGGGTTGTGTCGCAATTAAAGCCTAGAGATAAAATTGTTATTTTGGGTGATTTTAACTTAAGCGCGATCTCTTGGCAGCGTAATTCCCACGGTTCTCTATTCCCGATCGCCTCTCGATCGTCCATAGGCACAGCCCCGCGAAAACTGCTTGATACATATAGCACCGCTGGACTTAAACAGATGAATGGGATTGAAAACGAGAATCATCGGACCCTTGATCTGTGCTTCGTTAGTGACGAGCTGTGCGTAGACTGTACGGTTACAGAAGCTCCGGTACCACTCGTAAAGATCTGCAGGCATCATCCTCCTTTACTAACGCAATTAAAGATCAGGCCACAGCAACGCTTCCGGGATACTTCCGAAAGCCTTTCATATGAGTTTAGTAAAACCAATTTCAACGGTATGAACGACTTTCTGGGCCACGTTGATTGGGAGGAGGTTCTCCGCGATCATGACGCTAGTCTCGCTGCATCAACCATTTCTAGCATACTGGCATATGCTATCGACCAGTTCGTGCCCGTCAAGTCAAAGCGCGTACCGCCTAAACCAGCCTGGGCGAACGCTGATCTCAAGCGCCTTAAAACGATTAAACGTGCAGCCCTTAGACGACACAGCAAGTATCGCACTGATGCCACGAGAATAAGATACGTAGAAATAAATACTACCTATAAACAACTCAATGATCACCTGTATAACGCCCATCAGAACAATCTGCAACGCCGTCTCAAGGCAAATCCAAAAAGTTTTTGGCGCTACGTGAATGAGCAACGTAAAGAATCGGGATTACCCTCTACGATGTCCAATGGTCTGCTCGAAGCCGACTCCGCCGCTGACATTGCCGACTTGTTCCGTTCTCATTTCAATAACGTTTTCACCAATGAACATCTCGAACCGCAGGATGTAGCCGTCGCCATCGAAAATGTTCCTCGACTTTCTGTACCTTTGTCGCAGTTTGTTATCTCCTTGGACATGGTTACGTCAGCTGGAAAAAGACTAAAATCATCCACGGGATATGGCCCTGACGGTATCCCGTCAATCATTTTGAAACGCTGTATGGAGACGCTAGCGGCACCGCTTGCAGCGGTATTCAACCTATCCTTGGCTACAGGCATTTTTCCAAACTGCTGGAAACAGTCATATGTTTTTCCTGTCTTTAAAAAAGGTTGTAAGCGAGTAGTCTCGAACTACCGGGGTATAGCTGCATTAAGTGCCACTTCTAAAATGTTTGAGTTGATTATTCTCCAGGAGCTTGTCCAGAGATATAATCACTGCATCTCGTCGGATCAGCACGGATTTATGCCTAAACGATCTACAACAACCAACTTGACTTCCTTCACTTCGTTTGTAACACGCCAAATTGAGGATGGTCATCAAGTGGACGCGATATACACAGACTTATCTGCAGCATTTGATAAAATGAATCATCAAATTGCAATTGCCAAATTTGATCGACTTGGGATGAACGAACATTTGCTACTCTGGCTTCAATCTTACCTATGTGGTCGTAGCATGTCTGTGAAAATTGGTGATCACATTTCTTCGCCATTTCCTGTTTGTTCTGGTGTTCCACAAGGAAGCCACCTAGGACCGTTTTTATTCCTGCTGTATATGAACGACGTTAATTCCATTTTGAAATGCGCGAAACTCTCATACGCTGACGATTTAAAGCTATACCATACGATAAAGCAACCACTGGATATGAGTTTTCTGCAGGAGCAGTTGGAAAACTTCGCTAAATGGTATCAAATTAACCGTTTGTCGCTGAATGTGTCTAAGTGCTCGGTAATCTCATTTGGACGAAAACATTCACTATTCCAGTATGACTATGCCTTGGCAGGCGTACGTTTACTGCGTGAATCCACAGTTAAGGATTTGGGAGTTTTAATCGATGCAAAATTAACTTTCAAGGATCACATTTCATACGTGGTGGCAAAAGCTTCTTCACAGCTGGGCTTTTTATTTCGTTTCGCGAAAAAATTTAAGGACATCTACTGCCTGAAAACACTCTATTGTTCAATTGTGCGACCTGTACTGGAATACGCGTCTCCTGTCTGGTCTCCTTATTACCAGAACGAAATTCAACGCATCGAAGCTATTCAGCGAAAGTTCATCCGCTTCGCTTTACGTCATCTTAGATGGACGGATCCACGGAACTTACCCAGCTATAAAAACCGTTGCATGCTGATCGGCCTGGAATTACTAGAGGAAAGACGCAATGTGGCAAAAGTATGCTTTATTGGCGATCTCCTGCAAGGTAACGTTGATTGTTCAATACTCCTCAGCATGCTGGATATCAATATACGACGCCGCAATCTACGATATCACTCGTTCCTCAGTATTACTCCAGCTAGGACGAATTACGGTCTACATGAACCAGTGCGCAGTATGTCTCGTCTATTCAATCAATGTTACCATGTATTTGACTTTAATGTGTCTCGAGAAACAAACAAGTATAATTTTAGACGTGTTTTATGTTAATAATCTAAACAGACGAGTATTGTAAATACGTTACTTAGTTATTTCTGTCATTGGGGTGATATTTTACCTGTTGACGTTAATAAAAATAAAACAAATAAAACAAATCCTTTTCCTGTTCGTCCTTGTCTGGAGTGTGGCGCGCATGCGCAGTTGGATGTACGTGCGTGAGTGTGCGTATGTGTGTGTGTGTTTTTTTTACGTGAGGAAAGGCTCTATGCCAGGCACACTAATGATGATGTGGCACAGTGTGGGACTCTAACCCACTAAAAAACTCACGGGCATCTGACCTTAACCCCCCGGAACTACTGTTAAGTATTACTTCGAGGGAAGGCTGTGTCTGTATTCTGCTCCGTACACCTGTCACGTGAACCGATCCCGACATGGTGACCGTCATAATGTCCACTTCTTCTCAGCCACCTTCTCAGGGCTATGCCATCCGTGATGCTACTCATGCTCCTTCACCGTCCACTTTCCTTTTTCCTTTCACCTATCGAGACCTGTACCGATGTAGGGATGGCGACTATCTTAACTTTCGTCCCTTCACGGCCACCCTCGCAGGAAAGGTCGGCCGCTCACTTTCTATGAAGTTTCACCTTCAGGACATCAAAATGAGCTAGATTTAATGTTTAAACGATAACATCGGTTAAAGAAGAGGGGTAAGGATTTTTTTTGGGATGGGGAGACTTTGTCACTCTTTCTGGTGTACTTCCCAAGCACAGATATCAAATTGGACTAGGTTTAACCGCGTTCGTAAAGAATTTTGTTGGGGCGGGGAGACTGTGTCACTCTTTCTGGCGTACTTCCCAAGCACAGATACCAAATTGGTCTAGGTTCAATCGTCACAACTCACAAAGAATCTTCGACCTGTTGGGACGGGGACTTTTTTTTCTAAAAATACGTTGCGACCAATCACGAAGCGAGGATTGCCATTGGACAATGCTTCATTATTTTCAATTTTCAATAGTGCGTACTTTGAAATTAATAGGTTTCTATACTGGGGTTGATGCGTAGAAGATTTTCCGATTGATTGGTGCAAAAATATTTAAAATCGATCAGGAAACCGCTAAGCTATTAGTGGTCAAAACCTATCATTTTTCGTGATGCTCGCATTTTTGGATTTTTCGGAATGGCACCCTATCCCAAACCTTGCCGCAAGACGTAGTCCTACGTCAAAAACTCGAGCCGACTTAAGATTGTCAAAATATTATAAGAATTGCAACCCACAAAATAAGCTCTATATGCCATTTGTTGCGTGCTATGGACTTCTCCAATCCAGACATGGTTTACCATATATGAACAATCACTTTGTATAGTTGAGATAATCTTTTATTTCATGGCATTATTTTAAATATTTTTGATTAGCATAGGTGCATGGGGCATAATTATCATACCTGGCAATGTATTTGTACATAACCAATTAAGGCTGAACAGTAATATAAACATTAAAATGATACAGTCGAGTATAATGTTGCGTAATTATAAGCAACAATCAACCCAAAAATAGCGGTTACAGAGCAAAAATGGTGTCTTTCATCTACCTGGCCCTTGAACTGCCATGTTACCTATGTTGTTCAACGAAAAAAATCGGTAAATAGAAAAAAACATCAATTTCACTTTGCGACTAAGTGAAATGAAAATAGTCACCATTTCTCTTTTCTTCTATATTACATAACTTTTATATTATTTTCTAGTAAAAACTGGCTAAAATGATAACTTTAACTAAAGTACCCATATTGCCCCGTATGGTGGCCCATTATGCCCCGTATGGTTTTTGATCGAATCAAAAAGTCATTTATCATTTTTTAAACCTTTGTGTGGGCGACGATTTTTCCCTACGTAAAAAGGCGACGGGTACTCGTGTACCCAGGCTTATTATTATGCTTAAACAACTAGATAGAACCAAGCAATGTTCAGCAAAGTTGTACATTTTGGTAAAATCAAAAAGGTGGCATGTATGGATTCGTGAACCGTCCTTCCGTTTCCCGGAAACAGCTTCCGAAAGTTATCAAGGAAAGTTACATTCAAGGTTGGCTGATTATGAAAAACACGCAACTAATCCGGGATCCATGAAACAGTTATATATGATTCATTGAATTATCTCTCTCTCTCTATCTCTCTCTCTCTCTCGCTCTCTCTCTATGTGTGCTCCGGAACCTGTTCTATAGCCATGGGATGGACATTATCACTTTCTTGAATTGATTTGTAGTCCATTAATCCTCAATTGATCAACCGGGTACACCCTTTTCAGGTTTTGTGCTCTAGTTTCGGATTGATCCTTTTGAAATAACGCGAACAGACTAAAATTCCTCGTAACTTGGCCGATAACTCATAAATTTACCCATTTATATGAAAACGTGCCTAAAAAAATTGAATTTTTGATCGTCAAAGTTAAATACCCCGATTTTGATCAACCGGGTACACCTGTACCCACTCACCCATTTCATGTAAAAAGGACGAGAATGAAGAATATTCATCATATCACATAATATAATTATGAGCATATAAAAAACAACTGATTTTTATATACATTAGGGACTTTTTTGCGTGGTCTTAACATACACTCGAGACTTTTTGCGTAGTCAAGCTTGCGTTGCTTTTTTTGCTTCGATTTTTATCTTTGACCACAGCGCCTTAGTCAAACAAAATTCGAGAAAGTAGTGTATAGAGTAATTGTAGAATTATTTATTGTCTACAATATTGCTGAAGCATGTACGGTTTTATCTTCTGTATTTATGGCGGCATAGGATTGCAATGTCATTTGTAGCAAAAATAGCGCTCTTTTTGAGACCAACGGAGGAGCAACCCAATAGGGCCATTAACACAAAAGATAAAACTACACTTTCTTCACCAATATTGTAGATAATTATTAATCTGCAATTTTGTTATATTGCTTTTACTTGTCGCCAGGACAGGTTTTCGTCTACAGCCCGGATGTCGTTGGCTAAGCGGTGTCGCTAGGAGCCTCTGGGTCTACGCTGTCCTTGCGGATTCCAGTCGAGTGCTTCTCTGCAGATCTCGTTCGTTCCTTTTCTCAAGGTGTGTCCGATCCACTGTCACCTACGTTCACGAATTTCTTTTGCTATCGGCCGTATGTCGGCAAAGTATTTTTATTGGCGACGGAAAAGGAAAATAGGCTGAATTTAGAAACCTGCCGAAAATAACCTCCCGTACCCTAATGAGTAAGAATTTATTTCTCACACATCAATTTCATGCTGAATGATTGAGTGATTTACTCCAGATGTTATTTGTATCCCCAAAAATGTTTTAAACTCGCACACAGTGACATCTCTCCATTGAAATTGTGGTTTGTTAGGGTTATTGGTGTTATATGTTTTATAAACAAGTTTAGCTTTTATGTTAGTGTGCTTTATGATAATATTAATCATTTCATCGATAAAAATGGATCCGAATAGTTTTTGTTGATCGGTGCGGTCCACTTTTTTGGCGTACAGCGTTGTGCAACGTAGTTTTGTAATTACTATCTACAAAATTGCTGAATTAAGTTTTGCTGTATCGTTTGTATCTACGATGCCACTCTCGGTGCTGCTATTCCGCTGGTAGCCAAGCGAAACTTCATTTGATTATCCACGGGGTTGCAGCCCTATAGCACTATAAATACAAAAGTTACAGTCTAGCATTATTCAGCAAACTAGCAGATAATAACTAGTTCTACAAATGACCCATATATAGTTTTATCAAATTCTGCTTGGTTGAGGCAGTACTGTCAAATGAATCAAAATTGAGTCAAAATGATCGAGCCATCCCAGTGGTCATCATTTGTTAATGAGCACACAACAACGAATGAAGGCATCCCTTCATCATTTGTTAATGCCATCCCTGTGGTCATCATTTGTTAATGAGCACACAACAACGAATGAAGGACACAGCAACATCAATAATCATTGTTCAAATACGAAAGAAACCAAAAAGGATGCATGAGAATGCTTTTAGGGTTTTAACTGCTAAAGATGCACAGTAAGGACTAGTGGGTACAGGTGTACCCGGTTGGTCAGATTGCGTTGAAATTTTGGTTGATCAATTGAGGGTTAACATGCTCATAAAATTCTGAAAACTCTGATATGTAACATGATTAGTTTTTGTTGAAATCGGAGATTGACCAGTTCCCTGGGACATTCGGAACTTGTTTCCGGCACAACTATTTTTAGTTCTTGTCCAAACCTACAACTTTGCTGAACATTGCTTAATTCTATTCGCTATGTAAGCACAAATCGATGTCTTGTACTCTCATGGAACTGCCTTTGTGAAGATTTGGTGCAAAGTTTTGTCTATCCTTTTCACTCTTTAACAAACCTGTGCACAGACTTCACAAATAGAACAGACTTGGGAATGTGGCAGCACAGTTTCGCGCACAGAACGAATTGCGTCGTTTAAGCTATTTAAAAAGCATGGGTACACGGGTACCACGTCGCCCTTCTACGGGGTATGAATTGTATTTGACCCATGGTTACTCTATCTCATAACCAAATCTCTCAAAGTTTGCGCTAGGTTGTTTATCTTGACCCCTTAGAAGATGTCAGAAAGTTTCCAGGGTGTCGATTATCCGGTGAAAATAAAATTCCCTGACTTTTCCAGGTTTTTCCAGGTGTATTTCGAAAAAATCCAGTTGCAAAATATCTCGCTAATTTCTCTTTTCAAAGTGTTTATTAGACTAAATTGGTTGTTAACTCTTTAATTACTATTTCTTAATGAATTCATTTGTCTTTATCAATTCAAATGCATCTTTTTTGCGACGATGAAGTGAGCAACGCAGCTTCGTTCTATTATTTGAATCCAGATCTTATATTTTTATTCGATCTACTTTTAATAACGTCGGGTTTATGATTCTATGGACTCTGTGCTCCCCTGGGTGCTTCCAGTCGAGTATCAAACATATGACTGATGTGGCCACTGAGTCCATTTGTTGGACTAAATCAAGATTTTGATGCTGAAATGGTCTATCCTCCGAAAACGAATTAATCGTAGGTTTTCACTAGTGATCGACATCAGAATAAAAATTAAAGTCCGGGTTCCGGCACAAATGGGTTAAATGCCGTAGCTTATTTTCAAAGGCTGATTTTGGTTCAGTTTGATTCGTTCTCGTTTCGGTTACAGTCTGATTTCGGTCCGGAAGTCTGGAATTATCTAGATGCAAAATTTCTTTGTATTAAAAGTTGGACTTTTCTAAATGTCATCTCCCATGACCCAATGAATAGTTGTTCTCGAAGCGTAGAATAGTGTTGTAAGAATCTTGCTACATTGGCCGTAGAGAAAACAGAAAAAGTATTGTCTCAACAATAGTGATGCACAGATTAAAAATATGTCAACATCCACTAGCCTAGCATGGACTTTTATGTCACTTTCCATGCAAAATAAACTAATTAAGCACAAAAGTTGTCCCAAAAACTTTTGTGCTAAATATCCGATCAATATCGAAGAATCCAATAAATATTGAAATATTGATAATGATCAATTAGGTGGTGAGCGGTGAGCCCTTACGAAAATCGATCAAATCGGTCCAACCGTTGATGAGAAGCGTGGTCTGGTAAAGAGCGGGTCAGTCGCACATTCATGAAATTCGAAACTCGATTTCGAAACTCTGTGATTGGTTGCACGTGAGTCAAACTCAAAATAACGTGCCATCTTTCATTTCATTTGTGCATTTGTGATGGCAATGAATAACAATGTGCCAGCTACTTGAAATAAATGCTATCCTTGCCAAGCCATAGCTTTTTCGGTATATTTTCTTCACCTGTTAAAAATCCCTGACTTCAAATGAAATTCCCTGACATTCCCTGACTTATCCAGGTTGCAACGAATTTCCCTGACATTTCCAGGTTTTCCCTGATTTTCCAGGTAATCGACACCCTGGTTTCATAGTGATACACATTTCCTACATGACTTTATTAATATTTGAATATCAAAATTGGTACACGGGTACCCCGTCGCCCACATTATGGTTAAACATTCAAATTTGATGGCTGTTCAGAGTCAATCAATATTCTAACATTGTTAATTTATCAAAGACATGTCAAATCGTATGTTTATGACAATTATGGGGGGCTGTATGTTGCGTATAATTAAGAACATTTTGCAATGCTTGTGTTGAGATACCCCTCGCGCGCTTACTTCATGATAGTTGTTTTCTTGCATATAGCAAAAGGAAGTGCGCAGTTTGAATTAAGAAAGTAAAAATATATACCGTCGCGTGTAGTGTAGACGTGTATAAACTTTGAAGAATAAAGTTTATACAGTCCATTAAAACGTGTTTGTGATTAAATTCCCTTTAAATTTCAACACACTTGAACCTGGAGCAACATATTTTTTCGTGAATTTTTAGGCCCTTCAGGGAAATGACCATAATTTATTTATTTTTCTAATATCAAATATTTTGCATTTTTTCTGTACAGACAATAAAAATACCTTTCCAGTAATGGTGTCATAAACTCTCATAATTAAAATATTCTGATCAAGTAACTTTGATGCAGTAGGAATTGGTATTTTCGGCATTAGAGGCTCACTGCTAAACTGGTTAAACTCCTATTTAACATGCAGAACGTAGTATGTGAAAATTCACGGTGAAGTTTTACAGCCGTGCATCGTAAACTCAGGTGTGCCACAAGGAAGCCACCTAGGTCCGTTACTCTTCGTACTAGTGATGACCAATCTTTCCACATTCATCGCAGAAGCAAATATTCTGGTATACGCCGATGATGTCAAATTATTCTTACCAGTAAAGACCGCCAAAGAATGTTTTATCCTGCAACAAGATCTAGTTAACTTTGGCAGATTCTATACTGCCTGTGGGTTGTCAGTAAATCCCAGGAAATGTTCTGTTTTGACGTTTACAAGAAGATCAGCGCCAATTGTATTTGATTATAACTACGAAGAAACAGATATCCCGCGAGTGACAGTGATACGAGACTTAGGAGTTATATTCGATGAAAAGCTTTCGTTCAACTGCCATATAAATAATTTGGTTAAAGAATGTTTGCAGATGTTTGCACTAGTGCGCCGATTTGGACACGAACTTACCGATCCGCATGCTTTGCTAGCTATATTTATTGGCTTAGTCCGATCCAAGCTGGATATGGCGAGTACCGTTTGGAGGCCGCAGTACTCTTATCAAATATACCGTTTGGAAGGCATTCAGAAAAAAAATCGTGAGATTTGCCCTAAGGAACTTAGTACGGAACAACAACCACCTCCCTCCATATGAGCAACTTTGTATGCTTGTCGATCTGGATACCGTGACCGCCAGACATAAAATAACGGATGTTGTCTTCTTTGTGAATGTATTGTCTGGTCGAGTAAGAAGCCAAGTGTTAAGCGACAAATTAAGTTTAAATAGGAGTCCCGCTGTACTTCGCCGGCGCAGAACATTCGAGCCTTCTCTACGAAGCAGAAACTATGAAACCATGAAGCGACATGCAGGTTCATGCACCAGTTTAATGGACTTCAGGAGATTATTACTTTGGATATGACACGGAATATGTTAAGACGAAGACTTAGTCTGTACTACAGAGGTCAATTATATAGTGTTTAGATTTTATGTATTTATAATTGTTTAAGTCAATGTTTAATTTATAACTAATTCAATTATTGCTTAAGGGCAAAAAGCCTACAAAAGCCAGAACAAATACAAATACAAGTTTTAAGGGCCAAAAACAAAATTAGTATCAATCTGCAGCAGACTCCCATACGCACTACTTACTCATACGCTATAAAGAGCTATTTATAATTATTTACTTGCCAGATCATACTGCTCTGATAATTAACATGTTTTTATACCTATATGAAAATCACTTACTTTAGTTGATGTCTCGCCGTCCATCCTTTTTTTGGGTGAGGCAGATTTTCGCTTAACAAAAGATTTCACTACATTTCCAAGTTTGTAAAGTTTGCCTTCTTGCAGTAATGATCCATCCGCCAATGCTGCTCTTATAGAATTTTTTATTACCTGATTATAATCTGTATCGGATATAATATTTAAGTTATTTGTTTGCTGTACGTAGTTTTCGATAGATTTTAAACTTGATCCATCGCATTCCCCTAGATCCCGTACTGCTTTAGCTACCAGACGTGACAAATCACTTTCATTTGTAACAACCACCATACGACGTTGCATGTTAGTAGGTGCTTTATACGAATGTAAGCCTTTATTGTACACTTTCAGTACAGCTCCTGCTTCAACTGCTTCTTCAAGTTTCTCAGCGACAATATCTTCATGGAATTTATGATGACTGCCAATCGCCTGGCAAATTCTCTGTACACTAGGACGTTGTTTCTGACATCGTATGCGACGTATCGCTTCAAGAATCCATTCTTTCCACACTTGTGGGCTGACATCCTCAGAGTTTTCACGCATGATGTTAATCTATAAAGAAAGATTTGATCAGAAACCTTGGATGAAGCTTGCAAAATGTGCTGGTTTTAAAAATCATACTCATTTTAAAATATATAAATACATCTCATTTTAAAAATATATAAATATATCTCAACTATCATTTCTTCAATTAAGATATGCTGCAGCCATTTTGAAGCCATCGAAAGCTACTTATTCTATATAATAAATTCTTATATTATTCTTATATAATAAAACCGGCCTACACCAAGTTGGTTCTTTTGTTTGTAAGGGAAAAACTCAAGAACGGCTGGACGGAATGGCTTGATTCTTCTCTCAGTTGTTGCGTTTTAGTCTGCGTCAGGTTTATACGTTAAAAAAAACAATGAAAATCCACGCGAAAAACAAACTGAATTTTCACAGAACGCGTGTTCCTTACAACTGTGCTATATCATTAAATATTTAGAAATGGAAATTTTCCGAAATCCTAAAATTTAATGCAACCATCCATTAGAATGTTTTGTAGTTTTGTAGTAGAATGTTTGTTTCATGTTGATTTTTCAACTCCCACCACTACCCAACAGTTGTGGTGGCCATCAGATTATTATCTCTGCCATAAGTAACCTCAATGGCTTTAGATAACACCCCATTTCTCCTGCTCCAGTTGACTGTTGAAATAACTTCAATGTATATTGAAACGAAATTTTTATATTTACTTGCTAGAAACAATTTTATGAATGGATTTCTTATTTGGATGCGTATTTGATGTATTTTTACAAATTGGTGTTTTGAGTCTTGAAATAACCTGAACATCAAGTGAAAGCTTGGCAGACTTTTATAACTTTTGAACTTTGTAAACAAAACGCAGCTTGAGAAAAACGTAAAAGAAGAAGAAATGATGCCTGAAAAAACAAAATTTTGCCTTCATTTTATTCCGTCGAGGTTGTTCCACGCCGCACTGTAATTGTTATGTGTATGATCGTTTTTCGGTCACTTACAGTGGTCGGATCATTACAAAATTAGTATCAAAATAAACGAAAAAGACTGCAGATTCAAAATCTCAAATAAAAAATCAGAAGGGTTGTGCACAAGACACGACCGCATAGGTGACGAAGGACTACGTAAGTCTCTTTGTAGCGACAGCAACATGTATCCTTGTATGTAATAATACGATTCTTCATGTATACATGCTACATGCGTTTTACGTAATGTTTATCAAAGTAGTAACATTGTATACGTTCAATCCTCAACATATTTCGGAGTTACTTCTATGAATTGATTGAATCTATTTTATTATAACAAATCGAAGTCACACTAAATCAAACAGTAAATAAATTTTCATGATCTGTTTCTACGTTTAACAGTGCTTTTCCTCTGGTAATTGGCAGACGGTGCGCGCGAGTTTTCAAAAGACTGAAAATTTTAGGTAAAACTTTTCTGCGGCTTATAAAAGATGAACACTGATGGAGCCAGTCTCGGCGTAGTGGTTAGCATTCACGCCTCTCACGCCGAGGACCCGGGTTCAAATCCCAACCCCGCAGAAGTCACGAATGACCCAAAACTGGTTAAAGTGACCATAATCTAAACAAAAAAAAAGAACACTGATAATAAAGCATTTATTTATTTTTTTATTTATTTATTATCATTATGCTAGTAACATAAGACATTGTCTTTTAAACCGTTACTTCGAATTAAATCAGTAAAATGGGTGCATAATTGAAGTGCTCAATACTTTTCCTTTTAAATACTAATGATGATTTAAAGAGAGTTAGATTATTTGGCAGCGAACTCCAGGAAGCAGTACCCCTAACGAAAAAGGAATTGCTATATTTAGCGGTAAAGTGTCGTGGCAATAAAAATTTATTATATCGGTTACTTTGAGATAAAACTAATTTTTATATAAATAACCAGGTTGTTTAGTCTTTGCAAGTTTGAATAAAAATAAACAACATCAGGATTTGGCAAAACTATTAAAAGGACAACCGATCAGTTGATATTGCAAATGTGAAACAGGTGAAAAACGATTTAAATTGAAGACGTACGGTACACAAGAGTTTAAGGTAACTCTAAGCTAAGCTTAGTAAGCTTGGAATTGGCAAAGAAGAAAACATCGAACAGAAGAAAGTCACATGTTATGAAATGAGGAAGTATCAGGCTTTTAAACAGTTTTAGCTTGGTGTTAACAGACAGAAATGATGCAGCTGTATAAAGCGTTCTTAAGGGGAAATTAGCAGTCACCAATTCTGCCAATTTCAAAAGCAGTTTTTGTGTTTGAAACAAAAATTCTGTTCAAGAAAATATATTCGCTGTGCTCAGATTGACAAGAAGAAAGCAGTATTTACATTTTTTCAAACAGAACCCCGTGTTCGGGCCCAAAAACTGCTTCCGAAATTGGGCTTTCCGACGAAAAGTTAATGACTGCTAATTTCCCGTTAAGCAAGAATATATTTTTCCGCATTGTTATAGAATATATTTATCAAAATTGAAGTTTGATTGTATCGTTATTCCAAGACTTTGAGCGCACTCAACAAAATCAATCATATTATCATCCAGAACCAAGGTGGTTTTCTTGGAATCGTTTCTGCTGCTATTGTTGATGAATAGGGCGTGCGTTTTGTTTGCATTTAAGGATAGTTTGTTTCTAACAGACCATTGAGATATACTTTTTATATCCAAATTAATTTTTTCCTTTTTTTTTTCCTTTTTTTCGGGTTATCCAACTGGTCGCTTAATAGCGTATAAAACTCTGCGTTGGGCCCTTTTGTGTTGTCAACAAAGTGTCAGGGAGACCTCAAACATCAGTTCTACCTGACGAGACAGGCACTGGCGCCCACTAAAACACAGGTAGAGCCCCAAGCATAGCCGTCACGCCTATACCCGCAGGCGGAGGCGTTTCGGCCCTGCGCGGACTCCACGAACTGACTCTAAGATCTCTCTGCCAAAGGCCGGAATGTCATATTTTAAATATAATGATGATGATGACGATGATGATGATAATGATGATGATGAGAAGAAAAATAATAGATCGAATTTGTAAATGTGCTTTGGACTTTTTGTACCACTCGAGTTGCAATATGTGGTATAGTGAAGAAGTGGAGAATTCGTCAGCCCCGCCTGACACCGGTCTTCAACCGCGCGCCCGCTTTCAGTTTTCCAACACAAACAACCACAAATGAACCAATAGGTAAAACAAATTTCGGAGCATTAGTGGTTATCAACTTATCAGGGCAAATTTAATCTTTCATCCCCTTAGTATTCACAGTGCATTCCCACGATACAAAGTAAATTGAGCGCAGCACAAGCTGGACGTTCGCGGTAGTCGACAGAAGCTTCAAAATATAGAGACTCGCCCGCCTTCCAACCCTCGAGACCAAAGTGCTGTAAAGCTCTGGGCTTAAACGTCTCTTTAAGACTCGACCCCTTCCCATCGACAGAGCCCGCGGACGGCCATCAGAGCTCAGGACAGCCACGGGGCCAGTGCAAAAATCCTACTCTATCTAGCAGCACCGCCTAGCCGAAACTCGAACACGCGACACGAATTGACCTAATTTTCCCAACTGCTACCTAAGAAGTGCTATTACCCGTAATCATTACAGAGTGGTCCTTCGGCATCCAATCGGATCTGGTATCCCGCTTACATCCCCTTACTAACCCTAAGCCCCCGACCAACTCAATCAATCCGACATTTTTCGGAGATATTTGTGACAGTTGTGATAAATAAGGATGAATCCCAGAAAACTTCATCTATTGTCAGAGATCCCCATGCTGGCCTTATTCTTAAGCGGAATAAAAGCACTTTCTGAACAACGCAACAATCACATTTGGTAAATTTTTACCCCGAGTCCCACTTGAAATCACAAAAGTATTTTGATATATACCCACATTCAGAAGTAAACGTGACCGCTGTTCATTTACTGATTAGTTAAAAAGCCCTACACCACGACAAGGTTCAGTTTTATCGTAGGGACTTTTTATATCCAAATTAATTGTATCTAAAATTCTCTCAGCCGACTCATCTACACAATCGTAATAGACTTGAACGTCGTCAACGTCGGCAATATTTAAGGATGCTGGGCACGTCATTGACGTACATCGAGAATAAAATTGGACCTAGAGTATTGACCTACATCGAGAATAAAATTGGACCTAGAGTATGGAACCCTGAGGCACTCCGGATGTGATAGGGAGGAAAGAGGACAGAATGTCGTAGCTAAAGACTACGAAAACTAAAGACTACGAGCTGCGGACAAGCTGCGGACGTTTTGGAAGTGGCAGAAAATGCCGTCCGTGACCAGAAAACTTATTCCCGCCATTTGTTGGTCGGCGAAAAATTCAACTTTTCCCTCGTTGCATGTGTTATTATGGAGGGATTCCACGACAAGTGACGAAAAAATAACATGTTTTTTTAATTTATCATTTTTGATTTAGCTGAAACACTTTGCATAGCTGTTCTCCTTAAAAAATGGTGTCATTTTATCATATCCGGTATTTTTTAAGCTGTCAACTGCTTTTTCAAAAGGGCCTAACCAAAAATGGTGTTATTCCATTGAATATTTTATATTGGAAAAATGGTTTATTTGATTGAAATAGTGTCTTCAGCAAAGTTGTAGATAATAAAATTGCCTTTCTAAAAAAATATGTGCACAGTAAAAAAATTTTTTTTTGTTGAAAAAAAAGAAGACAAAACTAAAAAGTTAAATATCTAAAACAGTGCATTTTTTTTAATTTATTTTTTGACATGTTAAAGGTAACAATATACACCACTTTTTCTGAAAGTTTCATTGCTGGCGAATGAAGGGCAAATAAGTTATAATATTTTGAAAATTTCATGTTTTTTTATTTTCACCGAAAATATTTCAAACCCCCCCAGAAGAAAAATTGTTCTACACTTTCAAGCTTGAAATTTCACAGCCATCAGTTTAGAGCAGAGCCCGACCAAGGTTAGTCAAGAGAGGTTTTCTGATGTTCAAATTTGTTTATCACCCCCGCTGGGTACCCTCGACGATCACCGAAATTTTCAAAGCGAAAACTATTGAATGTGATAAACAACGTCGATGGTTGCTAGCCAAACGCTTCGCGCACTTCTGTTCTACGAACTGTGCAAACTAGATCACCTATTTTAACTCACCTTGGGCCCAACAATATCACTTTCAATTGCAAATTGTCACTCGACAATGAAGCAATGAAGCTTCGGTTTCAACTGAAGCAACA
The DNA here is from genome assembly GCF_943734655.1 of Sabethes cyaneus. Taxonomy (NCBI): domain Eukaryota; kingdom Metazoa; phylum Arthropoda; class Insecta; order Diptera; family Culicidae; genus Sabethes; species Sabethes cyaneus. Next base: position 134,868,669 of record NC_071355.1, read on the forward strand.
CCGCTTCGCTTCAAAGCTAGCTTCAATCTGCGTCAGTAAAACAGGTTTCACGTCAGCATGACGATCGGTTTTAAAGTTTAATTTTCACTTTCCTATCAAACATTCAGTAGAACGTCAGTAACTTTTACGTCAGTAACAGTAGAACGTCAGTAACTTGTCGTAACTTGAAACAGTCACCAACTTCAGCTGGCGCTTGTTTGAAACATTCTGTTCAACAAATGAGACCAGTCTCTTCATGTATGATGCGAAGGTAAGAGAAAGTCAGCGTCTTTTATTTGTTTCGTCTATGTCGGGTCCTGGTTTAGAACACAAGAAAATTTGCGGGGCTGGTTGTACGATCTACGTCGTCGTCAGCAGTAGCTTAGAGCCGGGGTGGTTCGTGCTGTTTTAAGCTTCATTGAATTCGATCTTGGGTTATTCGTCGCTCATTTCCCAGGCGTTTCTGAAGCTGTGGTACACCGTCTACAAGGGCGCGTATGACCTCAGTGCGCATTGTCAAATCCTTAAAAACTATCAGTCCAGAAGGGGGTTTATACATTGTCAGCTTCGTACGGCGGCTTATGCCTCTTGATCGTGCCGTTTTACGAAGTAGGCTTGATGTTCTGCTTGAATACGTTGCTGGATCTCCTCATTTGTGTTGCTGTCCGTGGCCACCAGCGACCCCACATACACGAGCTCATCTACTACTTCTGGTTCGTTGCTGGCAATAATTGCCGTCCACGAAAAGCGCACGTTGCTCTCGTTTGAGCCTCTACCATACATGCATTTGGTCTTCGGCTCATTTATTTTAAACCCAATCCTCCTAGACTAGCTTGTTTCGACCCTGGCCGCGTCTCGAAGAGGCTCGACCATATGGACTTTTACAGCCCCTCCCAGCCGAGATTCGAACACACAACATACCTCGATGGCAACTGAGAGGCAAAATTTCAACATTTGTCTGATTTTATTTCAATTCGATTTTTTGCCAAATGAAGAGCACTCAATTTCAACCTTAATAGCTTTTAACTGAAAATAATTTTCCATTTCTTGAATAAACTGCTTAAGGTTAGGCTATGTCCGATTTTTTTGTAAAACCCCCCCTAAGAAACTTTTCTGGCTACGCCCCTGGTTTACAGTGTAATGTTTAGTATGCAGAAAACCCGAATCAATTCGCCCTTCACGTTATCGAGAATAAAATATTTTAAATGAAGCAAGCAAAATGATAACAACTTTCCTTTGCCACCTGGACAGCACAAGAAGGCCGGATCATGGATTTAATTATGGTAATGGCTAATGCCGGATTTTTTGGTGTGCTTTCAGCGTATAAAGTCATAAACAGCATGGCAGGAGTATTTATTTTCACTTTTTGGGTGCGCAGAATTAGGAGCAAACATGCGCAGAATTAGGAACATGGGCAAGAAAGTGCGCAGAATTAGGCACCGTGGATAAGTTTACAAAACGAAAATATACTCAATTGTTGGTCGACTTATAATTCCCATATTTTTTACCAGATATTATAGACCGTAGCATTACACGTTGCTGTTATCCACGTTGTTAATTTAAATCTAGTATACTTAGAATAGCGGAAGAATCATAAAAATGTCTTAACTGCGCAGAATATGGTACGTTCACGGTATAACTTTTTATAAAGATGAGAATTATAATACTTATAACTTATTTGCCCTTCATTCGCCAGCAATGAAACTTTCAGAAAAAGTAGTGTATATTGTTACCTTTAACATGTCAAAAAATAAAATTGTTAAAAAATGCACTTTTTTAGATATTTAACTTTTTAGTTTTATTTCCCTTCTTTTTTTTCAACAAAAAAAATTTACTTATTACTTATTTACTTATATACTTATTTTTAAAAAATGGACTTTTTTTAGATATTTATAACTTTTTACTTTTATTTTCTCTTTTTTTCAACAAACAAAATTTTTTTTACAGTGCACATATTTTTTTAGAAAGGCAATTTTATTATCTACAACTTTGCTGAAGACACTATTTCGATCAAATAAACCATTTTTCCAATATAAAATATTTAATGGATTAGCACCATTTTTGGTTAGGCCCTTTTGAAAAAGCAGTTTAAATCTTAAAAAATAACTGGTATGATAAAATGACATATTTCCTTAAACATAACAGCTATGCAAAGTTTCAGCTAAATCAAAAATGACAAATTAAAATCGATTTGCGAAACTCCGTGGAATCACTCTATGTTATTAACTGGGCAAGAAAATATAATAAACTCTTCAATCGTTATGCGGCTCTTAAAAGGACCGATTGTTTGATTATCATAACTCGAGCTTGCAATAAACTCACACTAACGCACTCAGTGTAATTTTCTTTTCGGTAAATTGGAGTATCGATAACCACAAACTATTGTAGGCACGGCTTGTTGCAACGAGGCAACCGGAAAGGCTTATGAGATCTAAAATATCGACGAAGTCGCACGATGAAATACCAGTGAAATTTTGGATTTATCCGCACGCAGGCAGGCAGATTGTATGGTGACTAGAAGACCAGTCTGCAGCTGGCTATCCATATTGACGGAGAAATGAACAAACTTTTCTTCGGAGTTACTAGAGGCGTTTTGCTAAACATTCAAGCTGTTGTATTGCCCAAAATAAGTGAGAAGAATGCCGATGTTTCTAACAGTATTGATACCAAATACCGTTCTACTAAGGATGAAAACATACTTATAAAGCAAAGCCTGGGTGCAAATTCCGTTATCGAAATTTGACCTTCTGTTTTTATACGACAGACTTCGCAACCAGCTGTTAGAATACAGGACAGTGCGGGGTCAGCACTACGATCCTATTGACTTTAACAGCCTTTCCCAGCCGAGATTCGAACATACGACTTGGTATTAATCGCTATCACTTGTTCGCAGGCAATGTTTCAATGTGACGATTATTGAAATTAAAATATCTGCGGCACCGCTCGTGTTGCCGTTGGTGGCACAGCAGAATAAGGAATTATCAAAGCAAAATAGCAATCAACGAGAAAGGGTAGGATTCCGTTTAGTTCTCTTATAACTTGGTTATAGTAGAATTAAATGGAACTTTCCATCGACTTTCTCGTTGATTCCTGAATTGTACCAAGATTCGTTCGAAAATAATTGGAAATTATTTCAACCAATCACGAAGCGACAATTTCTAGTTAGCCGAGTTAAAGTTATTTTCAATTTTTCAATGACGTGCATTGAAAATCAATAGTTTTCTATATTTTCCAATGCGATTTTCCGATCGATTGGTGTAAATATTTTGGAAATCTATTGAAAATTGACTGAATTATAACCCGAAGTGTGAAAACGCGTTACCACTTTTGAAGATGTCGTTTCCAACAACCAATCACGAAGCGAGGATTTCTAGGTGGACAATGCTCCATTATATCCAATTTTTCAATAGTGCACACTTAAAAATTTTCTTTGTTAGCGTGGATGCGTAGATTTTACGATCGATTGGTGCAAAAATATTGAAAATGGATCGGAAAATTTTTAGCCGTTTATGTCCCCTTATTTTAATATTCAAATGATGATAGTAATTTGAATAGTTTTTGTACAAATAATATATTAACGTTCATGTTCAACAAACTGTTTATTCCCATAAACTGCCCATTTTTTGAATATGTATAATAAATGAGAAATGAATCACGAAACCCCATCGATCCTCTTTTGATAACAATTTCTACTAAATTGACAGATTATTTGATTGATAAAAGTATGCAGTTAGGATTACATACGTTTAAATGTTTTTACCGATAAAAATGCGTTTTCTCAACAATGATGGCGTTGGTCTTTACGTCAACTATGCATCCATGGGCAGTATTATTGCTCATTTAAACTAAATGAGTTTCAACTATCAGAATCTGTTACAAATTTAAATTTCTTTGTTGTTGCTTCTTTATCAGTTTGTTACCAATTTGTAACAGTATTTGTAAAATTTCTAAATTTAAACTGAATAATTTTTCTTAGTCAAGCTTTTAACCGTTATCAAAAATTTTCACTTTTCACATTAATATTCCACAAGGAAAAAACAATTTTTTTAAGCGTGTAGGGCGCTATATCTCTGCATATTAGCGTTGTTAAGAGGAAATGCTTATCAACATGCTTATCATTATGCCTGATTTTTTTTCAGGTATAATAAATTCAAGTTGGTCAAATTTGTATTTCGAACCACCGTAAATCTCGCATGTCCATAGTACTTTTGATAAAAATTAACAAATTATGATTACTTATATAGTACCATTACCATTAAATTAGGTTTATAAAAAAGGTGTATTTTTGATCCTATGTGATTACTGGCTTTACCAGAAAATTTTCGATATCCAGGTTTTTTTCCTATAAAAGAAAAAACCACTGTGAACATTTTTTTATTTTATTTTTATTTTTATGCCTCGCTGGTTGCATTTTTTCTGACAGCGGTTGTTTTTGAAAGACATTTTGAATTCACTTGGGCACACTTGGCAATGACGCGTGTACAAACCGGAACTTATATACGCTTCAATGAACGAAGTATCTCGCGCATACGAGTCGTGAAATCGGTTACCTAGGAACACCACGCGCGTAATTTCCATTATATTATTATCGAATACCAAAAACTTCATAGCTTTGTACTGTACAGCTTCTTGATAAAATAGTCGAGATTTTTAAGTATGTTTTATGATCGAAGAATGCTCAAAGGTATTCCGCGCAGATATGATTTTCGATGTAATTGCGAAACGTGTCTATAGTTTCAGGACGGCTTTCGCGCATAGCAACAAATTTCTATCGGTTTCTAATTATAACTAATCGCACGCACGATTTCGAACATAATCTTCAATATCGGGAAACTGATTTCTCTTAATTTTTTCCTAAATCGATACTTCGGATTTCCATTACCTTTTTCACGATGACCACATAACGAAACACGTTCAAAATCGTACGCGAGCTCAAATAACAGTGATCGCACCACCTACCTCGGTAAATCCAGATCAATTCCTTTCTACTAACAACAACTCCTTCCTGTGACACTTGTGGATGATGCAGAGGATTCCTCGGTCTCAATTAGCAATAAGTGCCTAACTAATATTCCTTTCCTACATTAATTGACCTGCATGGACGAGGTCAGCTTTGCTATTGATCACCATTCATAAAGAACTGGATCAACAGAAAATCCACACTGAGAATGATACGCTGCTCCCAAGTAGTGATGGGCTCAACAGTAGTTTATCGTTATCGCGATATCGTTTTGTATCTAATATCGGTATCGCTCGATATCGGATTTTAAATTATCGATATCGTACCGATAACCGATATTTTAATGAAAAAAAATTTTCAACAAGTTTTTTAACTGTAAGTAGAAATTTGCCCATTTTTAGCAAAATATGGAATCATCTTCATATTCCGGAAACATTATAAAAGTTTACATAACATAGAATTCGCAGCTTCAAACACTGATGGCAGATTGAGCAGCCGTTGTTATAAGAGCGTAATAAAATCGATAAAGTAACTTTGCCTCCGGAATATCTGGAGGAATTGAGTGACCGCAACGACAGTTTCATGGACCCAAATTTAATGTTACAACCTTTCCGGAACGTGTTGGTAGGAATTTAATCATCTGCGATGACATGCATTTAGCATTCAAACTGCATACTATGTGTCTAGTGCAAAGATGGTCTCCAACCCAAATGTTTCGATATCTATCATAAAACATAACATGTAATACTCTTAGTCGTTTATTTAATCTTTATCAACACTGAAAATCCCAAAAAAAATCTCAAGTTTGATTTAACGGTAAAAAAGTATGAAGTATTTATGTGCATAATAATGAAGGTATGCAAAAACGGTATACCCTTAACGCCCAGCGTTGCGTTTTCGCAACGTAGCGTTGCGGGACACAGGGTCAAAATTAAATACACATGTCAGCCGCTTTTACTTAGTTGCCCTAAAAGCGAATTTTCCTGAAAGTTTCAACTTTCTAACTCTGCTGGGAAAAGTGTGGGGCTTAATGGTTTAAATAGAAAGCGTTGCCAAATCAACAATTGCATTGTTTCTCGGTTACTTCTCTAAGATGCAAATTTAAGCAAAAGGAATGAGAGTTCATTTTCTTTCGCCTACAAAGTATAACTCTCATTCACAGCTTACGAAATTTATTATCGATGTCCGATATATTTCTGACACTGCGTATCGGATATCGTATCGATAAAATATGTGCGATAATATCGTCATTATCGGATTTAACGATATTGTCCCAACCCTGCTCCCAAGCATCATTGTGATGGTTCTTTGTGCAATTAACTGAACCTGATCAATCGCGAACAACTCACGGGCGGTGAAACTATGCTATGCTATGCTATGGAGGATTAAGGATTAAACATGAAAAGAAAGTTTAATGATAACCAATAAAACGACACAGCATTGCATTGTTAAATCCATAAAAATACTCTGGAAAAGATGCGAAAAACTCGAAGAGTGGAGTACGTCAAATCGACGTTTTCGAAAAAAAAAATTTGATGCCAAATAACTTAAGCTATTTGAATGCATATACCTATTTCTACCAAAACCCGTCAAAATGACTGGTGTATAAGAAAAGGATGATGAACGGCTGGATAATGCGTAACTTATGTCCCACAATGGTCCTTAGCCTCTTATACAGCGACTTCTAGCCCTACCAACCAATTTTAGACCCCATCTGCAGCTATACATAATTGGGACACTTGCATTTCATTTTGCTGTAAGGATCCAAATTATGTACATCTACAGCTAGGGTCCAAAATAGATTGATTACCCCACCAGTCGGAACGTGCAGAGATGCCACAAATACAAATATTTGTACATGCATAAATTTGGGACCCATCAATTATTTTAATTGCTGTGATTGCTGGCTCTACTAATGTTCCCGAATTTTATCCCTTAAATGCGCACAATGAAAAAATTCATTTATATAGAAAACTTACTTATCTAAAGGCGGTAAACATAATTTACTCTGGGGATGTTTTTCACTATGTTGTTTTAAAGCAACATTGCGCATTTAAAGGTTAAAGTACTCCATAAAGTATTTATGTTATTTAAAAGATTAGACCGAAAAAATAAAATACTCCGGAGAAAACGGAAGGGTCCCAAAATTATGCATGCACAAATATCTGTATTTATGGCAGCTCTGGGAATGTGAGCACCTTAGCGGAGATCGGGTACCCAATATACCGACAGGGAAGCAGACATTGTGTTGTCTCGGCACTATTAAATGGAAGTTCCACTACGAGACTCGATAGCGTAGCCCTAGCAAAGCATCTAAAATATTACGAAAAATAAAAAAAATTGACTAATGCGACGTAATTGGGACAATGGAATGGACGGTTTGTACTAGTACTTGCAACTGTTGATCGCTGAATTTCGTGAGAGGCGACAGGATGCTGTAAGACAAATTAGACCCACGATAGTTCGACATCGTGGCACTGCAGATCTGTCGCAAGGCGAGAAGATCTGGACGATCTGTGGCGGTAAAGCTAAATTTTACCAGAGCGGCGGAGCGACCAACGAGCTGGGAACGGGCTTCGTAGTGATGGCCAAAATGCAGGATCGCGTAATGATCTGGAAAGGATGTGAATGTTGAGGATAAAGGCTGTTTAAAAAAAGAACGTTGTTATTGTATCTTGCAGCAATTTTACGAGTCCTACGCAAATCCGTTTTTTAATAATAATTATCCTGTACTTACTAAACACACTGAAACTATGCTTGTCAAGCAAGGAGGGATGCAGTGGGGAGGCAATAACGAAAAAGTGATGGTTTGAATTGCTAAACTGCAAACATGTGTGGTAAATGCAGAAAATAACCACGCTAATAATTTTCGCGTGGGACTCTAAATAGGTGATACATTTAGAGGTGATGCATGATATATAGGATAGAAACATTACCGTTAAGTGAGCTAGGGAAACAAAAAGAATTAACACACATTCTTGAAATTGCGAAACTAAACGGATATAAAGAAACGACAATCCAGAACATTATTTCCAAAAAAAGACGAGGCGCATACAAAAAATCACTCTCAACATTTACACCAATAACACCAGAACTTAAGAGAGTGGCAGTAGAATACGACGGAAACATTACACGCTCTCCCCGTCGAAAAATGAGGAAATTTGGAATTGATCTAGTCTACATGAGCCGAAACAACCAGCTCAAAAATAAGTTAGGATCAACAAAAGACCCGATTTAAGAACAAAGAAAATCCGGGATTTATAAAATCAGTTGCCACATTGCGAGAAGGTTTACATCGGCCAGACTAGAAGGAATCTGGAAACACGAACTAAAGAACACTTGGCAGAGGTAACAAAAGCATCAAGGGATGCCGAGAAATGTCTGACACATCATTTTAGATCAAAAGTGGCTGAACATGTCTTCAACAACTATCCGCTTACCATTGACAACACAAAAGTAATTAACAACTGCTCGGCGTGGAAGATGGATGTAACGGTTTAGAGATTTACAAGAGATGCTCCTCCACTTTACTATCCACGTTGTATCCGGTTACCTACACTAATTTTGTATACCCACTCATAGATTACGTACCCAAAAGCTACTACAAAAACTGTAAAATTGCTTTGACTAATTTAGTTCGAAAACAGACACTGAGGAAGCCTGCAAGTCGTAGGCGAAATACGTATCTGTCGTGAATAAAATATACATAGTAGAATTAAATTGGATAAGTATCCTTCTTTTTATTTGATTTTAAATTTCGTAGTTAATCTTTCCTCCACAAGTTTCTCGCCGAATGAGTTCAACCTCCTGAATAAAGGCCAGGGTGGCCACTCAATTTCAAATTTCCGGTTTTTTCCCGACTTTTTCCCGGTTTATGTATGATTTTCCCAACCGAAAATTTTTTCAACTGGTCGGATTGTTTTAAAATTTTCTGAGCGTTTGAGAAACCGTTTTGAGTTCTTGATAAAGTTAATTGTTTTATTTAAATAAATTTATTTATTGTCAAGATATATGGGCTTTGCCCGTCATCTAATATAGGATACAAATATAAAAATAATAAATACAAAACAATATAAAATGCAGAGGTTTTAGTGTAATGTGATTGACCTCTCAGAAATAGCCTTAAAGTTTTTCCTTAATAGTATCAGTCGACATATTTAAATTTAGTACATTTCTAAAATTGTTCATTAGCTGCATAAAGCGATAGGCTGGTTCATTGCGCGCGTAGTTAGCTCGACGGTGTTCTAGAGTGAATGGCCTTGGTCTCCTCAGAACTACTGTACTCTGGTTAGCAGTTATCCTGGATTTCAAATAATCGCTGTCGTATCGTCCTCTCTGCAAATTGAGAAAAAAGCTAACATCCACAATCTGGTATCTATTTTCCAGAGTATCCATATCCAGCAGACAGCACAAATCTTTATATTCCGGAAGATTTCCTCTCCATCCCAAATCTCTCACGGCAAATTTAACGAATTTTTTCTGTACCGCTTCCAATTTGTTCATGTATGTTGCATACATTGGCCTCCACACCACACTTGCGAATTCTAATTTTGATCGTACCAGGCTCACATATATAGATTTGATCGTATACGGGTCATCCAGTTCTGTTGCGAATCGTCTTACTACAGCAAATAGTGCAAGACACTCGGAAACCAGCGTATTCACGTGATCGTTGAAAGTCAACCCTGCATCTAGATTGACTCCTAAGTCCTTAATCCTGCTCACTCGTTCGATTGTTTTTCCATCCAAGCTGTAGTCGAATATTAACGGATTTGAGCAGCGTGTAAACGTTATGGTAGCACATTTTTCGTTATTGATTTGCAACTTGCATGCTGAACAGAAACGCCCAAAAGTTTGCACATCTCTTTGAAGCTTTAAGCAATCTTCCTGCTTTTTCACTGGATAAAAGAGCTTCACATCATCAGCGTAAATTAATACGAGGGCATTGTCAATTGCGGTAGGTAGTTCATTCATCAGTAGGATGAACAGAAGTGGTCCCAAATGACTGCCTTGCGGAACTCCTGATGTTACATTGTAAAGTTCTGAGTTTGCACCATCTACAGTAACGTATTGCTTTCTTCCGGTCAAATATCCATGAATCCATGTTATCAAGGAGCCACCAATACCGGCACGTGCCGCGGCACGCAACACCTCTAGAATTCCAACAACGTCGAAGGCTTTCGTCATATCTGTGTACACACAATCAACTTGATACCCCATTTTCATCCATTCTATGACACGCGTTGTGAACTCACACAAGTTTGTTACCACTGACCGGCGCTTGAAGAATCCATGCTGTGCTGATGATATCCAATTTTCAACTGCTGAATATAACTTGTTATAAACTAGCGCTTCAAACAGCTTCGGGATTGCGGATAATATAGCTACTCCTCTATAATTTTCTGCTTTTATTTTGGACCCCTTTTTATGAATTGGTTTTAGCCGTGAGATTTTCCACGAGTTAGGAAAGTATCCAATCCCTAGAGAAGCATTGAAAATTCTGGTCAACGGATTAGCCAACGAATCACAGCAGGTCTTTAATAGCTTGTTTGGAATTTCATCCGGCCCAGGTGCTTTGGTTCAAGTGCATACAAGCCACGCGCGATTTCCTCTTCGGAGAACGTTATAGATTCCATCGTCGGATTTTCCTGGTTGGGACAACTCTCATTACTACTCTCTTCCGGGTATATTGACCTGAAAAAGTTGGCAAAAATTTGTGCTGCGCTTTGTGGGCTCGATGAAGTTGTCCCTGCATGGCTGATCCGAGTCGGTTTGCTCCTGCTCTTTCTTTTACCGTTGACAACTTTCCAAAAGCTCTTCGGATCACTTTTTATATTATTTTGAACCTTTGATACGTACGCAGTATATAATCGGCGGTGTTCTTGTTTAAAAATCGCGTGTAGTCGCTTATATTCGTTTTGGTCGCAATCAAGATGGTCTCTTTTAAATCGGTTATACGCTTTCTTTTTTGCTTTTTGCAGACGTATCAGAGCTGTATCAAACCATTCTGGATACTTACTTTTTGTCCCGCACCGTGATAATGTTATAGGAGCATGTCGACTACAAATTTCAAAGAACCGATAGTAAAACTTTAATACCATATTATCTATACGACTCTCTCCTGGGGAATCAAACGATTTTGAGATATGAGACAGGCCAATTGATTTTAAAAATTCGGTCATTAAATTTTTCTCGCGTACTTCCATGCTATCCGCGTCCAAAATTTGATCCCAAGCGATTTCACTAATTTCAAAATTTACGGCTAACTCATCAATTTGATCGAATCGTACTTTTTTGGACATCTCTATTTCATCGATCACCGGATTGTTGTTGATATCCATTGATAACAACATGGCAGAATGATGACGTTCGTTTTTAATAATTGGATCAACCGCCGTCAATTGACAGCTGTCTGTTTCACTGACGAAAACCAGATCCAAATATCTGTTGTTTTGATTCGGAAGATCACAAACTTGATATATGCCGGCTGTCAAGAGTGCGTGAATAATCGTGGACTCAGATTCCGAACTATGTTCAGGTAAGAGAAATACATTTCTATTACATTGATTCCACTGCTTCCAAATTAAATTTGGCAGATTAAAATCTCCAACCACGACAAGTGAATCATCTTTCGTAACGGATTTGCTGGTTTCGATTACAAAGGAGGTAAGTCCATTATATCTTTGTACTGGCTCCGCTGGTGCTATATACGCACAGCAGAGATACAGAAACGTCCCGTCGGCACATTTCATTCTTACGCATATCGCTTCATTGTTTTCAGCTACTGCATATTCTTCTGCTCGAAAACGAGAGTGAACGGCAATCAGCACTCCGCCGCCCGACAGCTTCGAACTATTCGTTTGGTTTCTATCGCAGCGAAACACATCAAAACAGGACGGGAACAGCATACTGCTGGGAATATTTTCATCGAGGTAAGTTTCATTAAACGAAAAGACGTCATAGTCGAATTCAAGTGACGATTTAAAAATCTCTTGCATTCTTTGTCGTCCTCTAATACTATTCATATTTTGATAATAAATATGAATTTTGTCTTTTCTTACAGGCATCTGCTGGGTACGTGATAACACTTCATTTCTGCTATTGGGAGTGATGTAAGTTTGAAATACTATTGAACTATTATTTTGATCAGCTGTTCTCATTTCAGGCGGGAGACAATTTAAAGGCGAACGGGAAGATCTGTGTTCGAGATTGTGTTCGGTTTGCGGATTACAGTGAGTATTCGATTGATTCATACTTTTCATAATGTTTATGTTGATTATGCTTATAGATTCGGATTGATCATTGTCTTGGTTGCATGCTGGCAAGCGGTGTGAGAAATCTATCTCGATCGGACTCCTCTGCAGTGTCCGTTCGAAATGGTTGCGTATCAGCATTATTTATAAACTCACGGAAATAAATGCCTTTTTGCCAGCTCGAGGGCTGTAACGCTTTTTCTTTGAAACGCATATCTATTCCCACCTTGAAAGACACAAATGTCATTCGGTTTAAGTCAGCATCCTGACGAACTAATTTTTTCACTTCGATTCGATCTTCAGTCATGAGATTCTGCTGTACTAGTTTAGAAATTTCTTCCACAGTGGCGTGTGGCGAAAATCTAGACAGAAACAACCAGAATTTCTGCTCTCGTGGTACGACTGGTATGATAGGGAGCGAGATTCCTGGTTCAGGCTCTTTGTCTCCGCAAAGTACACGCGATGGATTTGTTTCGTCTTGGTAAGAATCGATCACAATACGAGGGCGTTTAGGTGGTCTACCATCCGGCACAGTAACCGGCTGAGAGGATAACAGTGTCATGGGAATTTTTTGCGTAATACGGTTAATCATAGTAGCGTTTTTCTAATATCACTTTTCAACTCCTCAAACATTTTGCTCTGCTCAGACAATACCATTTGGAGGCTATCATTAGCATTGCTAAGAGCATCGCGGAAGCTTACATTCCCCATAAGTTTTCTGCAAGCTACACACATCCAGAAAACCGCGGAACTGGATTTTATCTCTGCCCACAGCGCAGGGCTGTGCTTAGAGCAGCTGATATGGAATGTTGACTCCCAAAACCCTTGACAGGTAACCCAATCGGCTTCCGCTGAGATGGTGTTTGCGCAAGCGTTACAAAGATGCTCCATAGTGATTTTAGATTTAACACCAGTTATAAACAAAAACTTGATTTTCTATCGACGACGGGTCAGCGAATTATTACTTAGCGATATAAAAGAAAGCACAAATAACACAAATTATCACAAAATATCAAAAAAAAGTACGCGACGATATTGAAAGCGTTTCGCACTTTGTTTACAAACAAAAGTTACTATCTAACAAAAGTTACTACTATAAATTAAGCTTAGATCGTTTAGAAATGGGGCAATCCATTTTGGCGATAGCGGTGCTTTTCCCATTTTTTTCAGTGGGATATGCAAGTTTTTGACTGCGTTATGTTGCTTGTAAACAGTTCTGCTTGGTTTATTTTTTTATTAAATTTTTTAACAAAATATGTTAGAAAATTCTCACGACTGCCCCCAAGGTGCAAACCAAACGTCGGAGTGAAAACCTTGATCGTCAACTGCGGGTAAAGATCATTCGGAAAGTTGGGGCTAATCCCAATATCTCAGATTGATTTGGAGAAAAAACTGAAGATGACTGCTACACTGTGCGGCGAATTTGGAAGGCTACAGGTGGTACCGAGCAAATAGCCAGAATTCGGGCATGTAAGTTGTACTGGATGCTTACGAAAGTCGATTACAACCAATTGTCAGGGGTCAAGTTCTTCAAAGCTCCTACTCGCGGGATGGTTCCTAGCGGATGCAAGTTTGTTTCAGCGGATAAGTTGTATGATTTGGCTAGGGAGCAGTTCTTGTGGCAAGAAAACCTGAATTTTTGTAACGTGTAATATCATGTGTCACATACGAAATTTGTTTTGAAATTGATATGTTGATGTTTTTGAAAAAGAAAAATTCAGCTAAATTGCGAAAAAAATATTCCGCGAATGCTCCCTTTCTTATTTTTGACATTATTTTTTTTCTATGAGTGATTTAAATGATTTATTTCAATTTTGTAATATATCTGAATTGAAAAAATATCTGGGTTGAGCGTTAGATACGAAAATGAAAAAGAGAAGTTAGACTATTCGCTTTCTGGCACTGCTCTGGATAAATATTTTTGCTTGAAAATCAAACTTTGAGTTCAATTTCATGAAAAAATAGTCATTGGCTTGATCACCTTGTTTTTTCTATGTTGCCCGTTAGAAGGTTAAATACTGGCGTGTCCAGGTTCCATCCCACACTGGGGTGGGACACGTACCATTAGGCCGTATAAATAAAAGAGTTAAAGCAAACTCTTCCATAAGATTTACACGGGAAAAGCAAAGCAAACTGTTTTATTCATGCGGCCTATTAACTTCAATTTAAGTCCAAATGGTTTATAACAAATCGTCAAATGTTTATTACGTGGGACAGGATAGAACTAGATTGTTCCCTCAATAGGAGTAATTAGGAGTCTATAGCACAATTTTATATCACTGTCAGTTTGCCTCTCGCATTATCCAATATTTGAATATATTTTCCCCTTGTTATTGCCCGTTTTTTAACAAAATGCGTATTAGAAACTCATGCTTTAAGGATTATATTTTATCTTAAGATTGTAAAAAGAATGTTCAAACCACAACATTCATCACTTTTAATGTCTAAAATAATTCTTGAATCAAAATTGCAAGAACTAGATGTTTGAAATCTTGAGCATTAATTAATTTGGAAAAGAGTTCTATTTACGGGGATTATATTTATATTATATTAGTACCCCAGCGCCGAACACTTCTGACTTTCATAGTTCAAATGGTGCACCTTAGTATCTAATATGATAAAATCAACAAAAAAGACAAAAAATAGCATATATGTGATTTTATATGTCAGAATAATCCATGAACACAGAGGTTTTTTTGTTTTTATCTACCACAGATCGAATAACAATTCGATCGGCTAACTTGAAACTTTTGTTTTCACTTCCTGATCAGTTTATTTCCGATTTGTAACACAATGTGTTATAAATATCAAAATGTGTTATAAATTTGATGTTATCTTGTTATGCCCTCCTGATCGGGATAAGCTTACATTTGAGGAGATGACGACTTTCTTAGCGTAATGTGTTTTGAATACTTAAAACACTAGCGGAATTCGAACCTTCTAACAAGGCAAACACAAGTCTTTCTGGTTATTCTTTTTATTCCGACAGCTAGTTCTTAGCTGTTCGAAAATGAACTATTTGTCACAACACATTTCTACTCTCTCGAAACTGTTCATTCCAGTACTAGCTCTAGCTGACGAGGGGTGGTAATAAGCTGTTATTACAATTCTTCCCCCTTTTAGTAAAGAACTACATGAATATGTTACCTTTTCGAAACTAATATATAATGAATTCTAATCCTATCATGATTAAACAATTTTTTAACAATTTCGAGCATTATTTACATACTGATAATAATAAAATTAATAGCAAACGTAATCTTCGTACATTCTAGGCTTTTTCCTGCGATTCGAGCGCCTCAGCGATACTAATTCAGCATTGGCTGTTGGATGACGTTGTGCCTCTGTTTCTCGATTAACATCCTCAGGCTCTGCTGCTTCAAAACCAACTGGCGATTCAATATCACCAAAAAGGAATGAATCCGAACCCGTAGAATTCTTCATCCTCTTCCTCATAATATTCTCTCCTGCGCTTACCCAAACGTAGGGGGTAATCGAAAATAATGTTCTTAAAACGTTGCTCCTGTTGGCTTGTTAGCTTTAATTGTTGCCTATGCGCTGATACAAGCCGACCTCCGAGTGAGACTTTTAATTTCATCCATCGCATTGTCAATCGGCTTTTCCGATACCGATGTATGGTTGAGCGTAGCGCAAGGTATAAAAGTGTATCGTCATTCTGGCAAAAACGTATCAAGCATTTGCGATCGAAAAGTGGTAAAATAGTACGTGAATTATTTTTGTTCTTTAAAATAATCATTTCCTGGTTATCTTCACGTTTACCATTGACATGCACCGATACAAAAACTACTCCCAATACTTCCAAACGCGCCCCATCAACCACAACCAAATTAATGTTGTATGGCAAAAGAGGTACATGATTTAAATTCTTAAAATACGTATGTTCATCAATGACGTTAACTGCCGATCCGCTATCCACTTCCATAGCCACTCAATCCTTCAATAAATGAGTCTATCATGCAAGGTTTGCTAATTCTTTTGATTGTAGAAACTTTCATGCACTTTTCTTCTTCTGTTTCAGATTCACTCGTTCGCATATCCTCCCTAAGCCGTTTGAAATAGTCAGGACGACTTTTCGATATTTTCACCGGAGAATTAGTTACAAACTTAACCTGCAACCTCTTCTTCTGCTTCATTTCGAAACAGTACTTTTTAGTATGTCCATCTTTCTTGCAATAAATGAAAAAATAGTTCCGTTTCCCAGAGAAAGATCGGTGGTCTCTTGGACGCATCGTTGTAACCCACCCTGGACAAGATAGAATTCTACGAGTGGTTACGGTTCGTATGGATACCAAACAATATCGCCGAGCTGTATCAAAACTATGCTTTTGTACCGTCAAACAATTAGTGGACTGTAATATTTTGGACTGCAAATACATAAAAACGTATCTTATACGAATGAATTTAACAATACTTATGAGCTTTATTTCTCTGTTTCGATTAGTAGATGTATTTGTGAGATATTAATCAGAGTTGCCAGTAAACTGTCAATTTCTCTCAATAACTGTCTTCCTACTGTTCCGATGGAATCAACGGAGGGAGTATGATGCCGTGTTCTAAATAAATTGAACGACACCCCGTCATAATCTTCATACATATATGTACTAAAGCAAAATATTCAGATCAGTTAGAGTAAATTCTTATACCTGTTCGCACGCGTTTTAATGATTCACCCGCGAATTTTCCAAAGACCAATTCTTTCAATCTTTTCGGTTAACAAAAGATATACCGTGAAAGCACCAGTCGCCGCGCACTTAGTACGTTGGCTGGTAGATAAATGCATGCATAAAAATATTTCTTTTACATATTATTATGTACATTTTCGGTTAGTGTTTTTATTACGCTTTCAGACAAAAATATTAAAAACGTCGTTTTGTTGCCACTAACCAGCCAAACACGACTTCGAGTGCATCATGTACATGTACCAATCCCCGCGCACATAATTTTGCTCCGTTTCCATTAAATTGTACCAACGGTTCAATCGCCGCGGACCGCCGCTGGTGGGGGGGGGGGGGGGGGCAGGTGGCGGGTGTTGTGGGTTCGAATCCGGTTATAATCTCAGATTACAGCTTGGTTCGACTCATGCACCTTCCAGCATTGGACAAAAGGTAGGAGTCAAAATGACTACTTGTCAAGCATAGCTACCAATTTTTTTTTCCATGTGTGGACTCATTACTGCGACCAGTATAGTTGATCTATTGTAATATCGCCCGGGTGTTTGCTGTATGACCTGCACTGCATTTCTTTTTGCTATAATCGCTATTGAGTGAGCGATATGCTTATTTTAAATTGTATGCGTGCTTGCGTGTATTGGGGTTTACCCTTCCTTCAAAGCTTGATCTACTTTACCCACTTATTCCTCGCTGCCAGCACTAACCCATATTATAGCCGTCCCTGGCGAGGACTCATTCGTACCTCTGACCAGTACACTTAACTATAGGAGGGACATTTGCACTGTCAAGAGGCTTCAGAGGGTAAATATAGAATTCAGCACGAAGGAAGGGCTACCAATACCCCCCCCCCTTCTTTTCCGCTCTTCCCCTCCTTCACAAAAAAACATGTTTTTCAATAGTTCTTTTCTATTATTTATCTTTTAAAGCAAAATAATATAAAATATATGAAAAATACTTCTATATACATCCAAATGCAAAACAATCCCTCACTTTAGAAAAACTGTTGTACAATAGAACATTAGAACATTCTCCATAACCTTTTCCTGGTTCTATAAGTAGATGCTATCTTCCAAAGACCCATACGCGGCGATAGGATAAGGTAATATTTTAGCTGTACCAATGGCCGCACACTCGAAAATAGCAGCAAAAATGCCACAACGATCAAAATGTGCAGCATTTCATATAAAGAAATGTTTAGTTCACTTCTCGTTTCCGTTTTTGTGGAATATTGTTGCTACGCGTCCCAAGGAACTCTTAAATTTAAGAATGCACTTTTTTAGTTTGTCAGCTAACAAATTTGCAAAGATGGCGTCTTGTAGTATCACCAGCTTGAATTTATTTTTTCTTTGCTTCTTCAAGCGTCGCCTGGTTGTCTATTTTGCTTTAACATAAACAGAAAAAGTGTAACAACAGAACTGTATGCATAAAATTATATGTTTTTATCTTAATTTTATGTAATTAATGAAAATAATGCTGGGTGCGCGGCCACAGGAACTGCGCAGCGACTGGTGCTTTCACGGTAACTGGTAAAGCGTTTCTTCTTCTTATAGATTTTCCAAAAGCTTTTGATAGGGTCTCACATGTTAAACTGTTGTAAAAGCTGTCTAGCCAAGCGAAGCAGCTGCCGGAACGCCCATATCCGGTGTCCACAAAGTGCCGCACGATGTCCGTTTTCGACGCAGCGGGATATCGTTCTGCTTCACTGTTTTCGCCATCACGGTTAGAGTTCGACTGATAGAAATGTAGAATTTTTGGCAAATAAGCTAATATAATTACCTTCCATAGGAAATTTATCAAACTCAATTAGCTGTCTTAGTTTTTTTTTATCACCATCCCAAAAAAGTCCATTTTTTAATGCATACGCTACCAACCGTTCTCAAGATATTCATGATTCATCTGTATGGATGACGTATAATTATTAGGGTGCCAATGGAATGTATGAGAAAAAAGTGACCTTCGAATTATCAAGCATATATCATATTTCAAAAAAACGACATAGTCCAAAAAAGTTGATGACAAAATTTGACAATTTGGAGCACGCTAAATGCCAAAACTGAAACGTGCCAAATAAACCGATGCTGTAGTTTGAGAAAAAATCGGATAGTTTCAGTGACCTTTTCAACAAAGTTCCTAGTTCCCTATGGTTTATATGGTCGGTGTTAAGTCAGACCGAACCAAGTGACAAAAATCTGATTTCGAGAAAAACGAAGTCAAAGTTTGCTGCTGCTGGGTAGTTCAAAGCTATCAATCGTTCGAAATTATATCATATCTCTGGCTGTTTGCTACATTTATGTATAATCTGATTCGAGTAAAATGTAGCTTAGGAAATTCTTAATCGTTTGCTGTCATTGACTTATTTTTTTAAATTTTGCGACTTGGTCCGATCTGATTTAACACCGACCATATGCTCTACGTCATATTTCAAAAATATAAAATAAAACAAAATAAAAAAAATAACAGCTAAGCATCGGAAAATCGATTTTTGACGAATTTTTTTTCGAGATAACACCAGATTTCGACGGAATGAAACTCCTGCCTCAGACTTGACAAAAGGCATGCAATTGGGATGGTTTCTAAATTTTGGCTCTCGGACTTCGGCCACGGAGTGTAACGTTAAAATTGAACGGTAAAAACACGAGCGGCAATTGACGAACGCCGTGTATAATTTCGCAAACGCACACTTAGCGAAAATACCGCACACCTCCGTTTAACTGCCGTTTAACGGCGGGCCTTAACACCCTACACGAATGGAAAAATGGACCGTAGCACTCCAGAATCCTTCCAGCAAAAAAATCCCTGTACCAAAAAGCGCATTGTACGTTTAAAAATCCTATTTCACTTGAACAGAGTTCTTCTTTGAAGGGTTTACTTAAACCTCGCTGTTACGAGTAGAGAAAATTACCGATGGGCACACCTTATATTTTATGGCTTGTCAGTCTACAATAAAAAAGTAGCATACAATCTCATTTAAAATATAGAATAGAATACCTGAATAGCCAATAAGAAAAGATGTCTTGAAATGGTGACAATTAAACGGAAATAATTTGTACAGCATTAATTGAAAGCTGAGTTAAAATACAGAATATTCGGTGGCAGATATAAATTATTTAGAGTTCGATCTGGGAAATCAATTGGAATTTGTAAGTAGATTAAGTGCAAAATAATTTTTCTTTCAATAATTACATACTAATTAAAATAAAAACAGAACCTAGTAGTGGAGAAAATTAACGGATATCTGTTCTGCACGAGGCCCTACGAAAAAACTTATAGAGTAGGGCGGGGCATAAGTGCGATGTTTGAAGTTGTCATAAATTTTCGTGAAATATAAAGAAGGACAACAGCATAATATATTTTATAGTGATGCAGTAACTCAATGTCTTCACATTCAACTATAAATCATCTGCGGTAATAGTGTTTTTCAAAATAAATTTTTCATTCTTCTGATCACGTGCCGTTTCGCACTTTTACCCCACTAGCGGGGCAAAAGTACGTATACCGCGGGGCAAAAGTTCGAAACTAAAATCTATGAAATTAGTCCAGCAGTAGCTAGCAAAACCATATTATCTTCAATCTGCGTCATGTTTCGGTAAGGAATATTCTCAACTTGCACCTTTTCTATTTTGCGCTGGTGTATTGCAGCCTCCGTTAGATCGAAACTTTTCCAAACGTTTGTCTGTTGTTTCATCAGCGGAAACACATTGTTTTTCTTCGGCCAACATCTGTAAATCTGTAAATCTGTAAATCACACAGTCTTCTGCAGATATTTCATTTCTAGTATCTGTGTTATAGTGCCTAAAGCTGTATATAATTAGCTATACATTTTTGCCTCGTCCATGAATCGCACTTTTGCCCCGTCCGTGCATCGAACTTTTACCCCGTTAGGCGCTTGATGGAGTTAGATTAAATTGCGGAAAAGCGAAATATATTTTGTAAATTATTTTCACCGTATTTTCAAAACAGATATGTGAGTGATGTAAAAGGCTGCTGCAAATTTTCAACAAGTAATATTTTCCTGTTGGTATCGTATTTGCCGTATACCGAAAAATTACATCAAAACCGCCCTAAAATAACATTTGCACATAACTCAGCAACTATGCTTCCTAAGCAACCAAAGTTTACGTTAGATTCAAGCTGTCAAAGTAGTTACCCATCCATGCCAATGTAGAAAATTTACTCGGAATCTGCACCGATAAATCATTGAATCGCACTTTTACCCGCATCGCACTTTTACCCCTCCTTACTCTAATTGTGAGTAGACTTAAGAAAAATCGACATTGATATAAAATATTAATAAAACCTTTTGCAGTTTGAGCTGCTTATTATTGCTGCTACAAAAAAAGTGTAGTCGTTAGTCCGGAAAAACTCAAAAATTATAAACTGAGTAAAGGACTTAACCTCAAAGGAATGGAATCTGTCGCCAATTTTACATCTACACCCTGTGAGATATGTCGCGCAACGTCCGAATTTGTGGAAGGGATGATATGTTGCGATGGTTGTGATGTCTGGTTCCACGGTCGTTGCGTTGGAATCGCCTCCGTTGATGAATACAACCGACTTAAATGGTTCTGCCCTGCAGAAGATTGCCAGTTGCAAGGTGAGGAATATCGCAAAAAACTGGAAGCTGCTACGAAGAAGAGCACCAAAAAGAAGGCGCTTGCAACGGATGATGCATCTGATAAATCGAGTGTTAAATCCGATCGTCAGTCCGGCTCAACTCTAGAACGAAAATTGAAAGCACTAGAACGAGAGCAAAGAGCAACGGAAGAAGAAATAGAGATGGACCGAATTCTAAACGAGAAACGGATGGAAATGGACCGCGTACTGCAGGAGAAAAGAGCTAAAATGGAGAAGGAATTGCGCGAAAAGGAATTACAGCAAGAAAAAGAAAAGTATGATGATGCTATCCGGCGCGAAAGGGCTCATGTAGACCGTTTGAGAAGAATGCGTGATTCGTTCGAGGGAGAGCTGGTGAATATACGAGAGAAAATGCAAGTCCTGAACGCGAGCCAAAAAGCGGTTAGCACACCTCAATCCAGTAAAGGTGGAGTTTGTACTTCGGAAAAGAATGAGATTCACGGTCCGAAACAAACAGACGATACAAATGAAGACTGCGAAGCCGAAAACGACGTTGCAGGTTGTTTGAATAATGTAAATCCTACCCACCGTTCAGATTGGTCATCAGAAAGTGGGGATGAACCAGTTCACGATACCACAAATAAAATTAAGGGGAAAAGAGACGGGATGGGGTACCCCCAACCGCAACCGTCAAGAACCCAGTTGGCTGCAAGGCAAGGAATCACCAAAAAGCTACCTGTATTTACCGGGCGACCAGAAGAATGGCCTCTGTTTTATGGTGCCTATCAGTCTTCGACCGCTGCGTGCGGATTCACAGACGTAGAAAACCTGGTCAGGTTGCAAGAAAGTTTAAAAGGAGCAGCATTAGAGAACGTAAGAGGTCAATTGTTGCTGCCGAAACCTGTGCCGAGAGTAATAAGTAAATTGCGTCAACTGTATGGAAGACCCGAGCACCTACTTCACACTTATTTAAGCCAGGTTAGAAAATTGAAATCACACGACCCGAACGTACTATCCACATACATACCTTTTGGTAACATCGTTAAACAACTATGTGAGCATATCGAAGCT
This sequence comes from Sabethes cyaneus, assembly GCF_943734655.1. NCBI lineage: Eukaryota > Metazoa > Arthropoda > Insecta > Diptera > Culicidae > Sabethes > Sabethes cyaneus. Next base: position 134,891,198 of record NC_071355.1, read on the forward strand.
GCAGACTTAACGCAGCGCTTAAATAATCCCATTCTTATTCAAGAATTGGTAGAAAAGCTATCGTCAGTCGATAAACGCGCCTGGGTTCGATACAAACAGCGAAAAACTATTGTTACTTTACGAACGTTTACAGATTTTATATCTAAAATTGGGTTCGAAGCGTGTGAGGCCGATGTCTGTGCCTGTAACAGTAAGCTACGCCAAACGGGATCACTATCTTACTGTACTGGCACAAAACTTCTTGGTAGTCGCAATAACGTTTTCAACAGGCGATAACTCAAACCAAAGTACGATTACCCACTGGTAACCCTCGCTATGCCCGCAAAACGATAGGCGGTCCCTTTGACTACCCTTCAGAACCCCTCCGCTTAAGCGCCAGTACCGACCAATTTCGATACGATTTCGAAGGGGCGTGTTTTGTACCGGCCCGGCTAGTCCTCTCAGGGCAGGTCAGGTAAGGATGCCAAATCAAAATCGCAACAACTTCTTAAACAACTACTAGAAAAGGACGATATTGGAACGAAAGGGGTTTTCACTGGTTTTCCAAGCGCTTTTTTAGGTGTAATAGCGGTGCTAGAGTTCACACGATTTATTCTCTGCCGTGGAGTACAATTGTCCCTACCTAATCGGAATCTCTTATAGGACTAAAACACTCTGACCTGTTTTCCGTTTGCAGTTTGCGTTTGGGTGTTGTCTCCTTCAGCAACACGGCCGTACGTGCCGTCGTTGAGCCACCGCCTAGCCGTCACCAGGGGGCTGTCCAGTGCGAAACACCGGAATAGAGAACGTGGGAGGACTCCTGTCTACTCCCGAAAAGAACGGATGGGTATGTCAGGCAGTTGACAGTGCGTCGGGTATTCGGAAGGACTCCTGTCGACTTCCGACTTTCCTATTTTGACAGCTTCTGCTGATTAATATTACGGTTTGTTGCGCGTGGTCTTTACAATTATTTGCCTTCGCTCTCGGTTTTTCACTATTAACTATTAACTGCTTGGTATTTATCACTTTATAATTTTATAATTTTGTAGCACTTTTATATTTTAAAGGTTTCCACGTGACTAATACTGACTCAAAGTTTTAGCTATACATGCCTCAACTGACTTAGCGAAAGGTTCACCAGTAATAGCCCGATGTTCTACTATCGTTCCTCCTTTGAACCTCAACATCGGCTCACGCGGCACGAAGTGGCACCTTACGTGTCGTGCTGTGATTGGTTGAATGATACGGCTCTTTCTGGCTTGTTCGGCTATCATTATCGATGTTCTCTGAGTATCTGGAGAATAGTCGGGACACAAACCCCGTCTACGGAAGTGATGATTGAGTGGAATGATTTTACTGCAGTTAAAATTATAGCAAGTTGAAACCGGGGCGCTAGCATCGTTTAAGAGCCTTTAACATTGCTAGTTTCGTTTATAGCTTACATGCCGAGCAAAAAACAAATTTTTGTTTTGTGAACAATAAAGTAATGAGATGAACCAAATCAAGAAAAAATGCATCGTTGCATTATCACAGCTCTAGTAGTGACGTAACAAAACGTTCGAGAGAAGTAAGAGAACATCGAAAACCGTGCAAAGTTTGCAACCGCATGGACCACCGTTTGAGATACTGCCAAGATTTCAGAGCTCTAGATGTGGCTGAGCGTAACCGTATGGTTAACAAATGGAAACTTTGTAAGGTCTGCTTAAACGACCACGGTTCAGCTGAATGCAAATTCAATCTTCGGTGCCAAGTGGAAAATTGTCGAGAGCGGCACAATACGCTGTTGCATCCTATAACGCATGAATTCGCGATAAATGCCCACGTGAGAGCAGATCAACCGATTTAGTTCAGGATGGTACCAGTGACATAGTACTATGGGAATAGAGCGGTACATACTCTGGCGTTTTTGGACGAAGGTGCATCTGTCACTTTAGTTGAAAAATCAATAGCGAATAAACTAGGCGCTAATGGTGCTAAAGAACAGCTCACAATAAAATGGACAGCGGACGTCACCCGAGTAGAAAAGGAGTCAATGCGCCTTAATTTATGGATTTCAGCTCGCGGATGCGACACGAAGCTAGCTCTTGGTGGAGTGCGCACAGTGAAGGAGTTAAATTTACCTTGCCAGTCCCTCAACGCAACGTGTGTTCGCGAGAAATACAAATATTTGCAGAATCTTCAAATCTTATCGTATGGCGAGCAGCGTCCAGGTATTTTGATTGGTTTGAACAATCTTCATGTGTTTGCAGCAATGGAATCGAGGATCGGCAAACCAGGAGAGCCGATTGCCGTGCGTTCCAAACTAGGTTGGACTATTTATGGGCCAAATCCAGATTCGCCAACTATCAGCAATTTTGTTGGGTTTCATGAAAAAGTGAGTAACGAAGATATATTTCGGTTACTAAAAAACCAATATGCATTAGAAGAGTCCAGCGTGTCAGTATTATTAGAGTCCGCCGAGGACAAGAGGGCCCGAGAAATTCTTGAGCACACAACCAGGCGGGTGGGTGATCGATTCGAAACCGGGTTGCTGTGGAAAAATGATGACCCACAGTTCCCGGCTAGTTTTCCAATGGCTTTACGAAGAATGAAACAGCTTGAACAGAGGCTTTCGAAATGTCCAGTCTTGTATGATAATGTCTGCAAACAAATCGATGAATACTTGGTAAAGGGGTATGCACATCTAGCCACGAAAGAGGAGATAAATGAAACAAATTCTCGCAAAGTGTGGTACCTACCTTTAAATGTTGTCATCAATCCAAAGAAGCCCGCAATGGTCCGCTTAGTGTGGGATGCAGCTGTGAATGGTATCTCTTTAAATTCCCAGTTGCTCAAGGGACCAGACATGCCGTTGACGACCGTTATACATCGATTTCGAGAGCGAAAGATTGCTTTCGGGGCCGATATAAGAGAAATGTATCATCAAGTGATGATAAGGAAAGAGGACAAGCAATTTCAAAGATTTTTATTTCGAAAAAATACACAGGACCACCCAGATGTGTATGTTATGGATGTCGCAACTTTTGGTTCGACGAGCTCTCCGTGTTCGGCGCAGTATATAAACAACCGTAACGCAACGGTATGGGCGAAAAATTATCCAGATGCAGCGAACGCAATAGTCAAATATCATTATGTTGATGATTATTTTGATAGCGCGGATACACTAGAGGAAGCTATTAGACGAGCGTGCGCGGTGAGGATGATCCACTCTAAGGCTGGATTTGTGATTAGAAACTGGGTGTCCAATTCGCGACAATTCCTACAGCGTTTAGGAGAACCCAGTGCCATTCAAAACGTACATTTTCACCGAGACAAAACGACGGATAGTGAGCGCGTGTTGGGAATAGTCTGGGATTCAGCTTGCGATGTTTTGTCTTTCTCAACTATACATCGTGAGAGTATACGTCCCTATCTCGAGGGCAATAGTGTACCAACAAAGCGAATAGTCCTCAGCATAGTGATGGGCTTTTTTGATCCGCAAGTTTATGATGATGTAGTTGAAGAAGCGGCCTGTTATCCTCAACACACATATCCTCTCGCGATCCTACATTCTGCCCATCACTACGAAACCCGTTCCTAGCTCGTTGGTTCCTTCACCATTCTGGCAAAATTGAGCCTTGCCGCCACAGATCCCCCACAGCTTCCCGCCTTTGCGACAGATCTCCTGTAGTGCCAAAATGTCGAACTTTTGCAGTTCTAACTGAACAAGCAACATCGTGTCGCCATCCATGAAATTTAGTAATTTACAGTTCCAGGTAGGAAGCATCCATTCCAAATCCTTGTTTTATCGCCTTTGTCCATGCTAAATGTTTCTAGTTGAATTTTCTTGATTTTTCGTAATATTTTAGATCCTTACTAGGGCTATGCTGCCGAGTCTCATGATGGGGTCTCATCGTATAGTGCCGAGACAAGACAGTGCCTCCTTGCCTGTCGGTATACGACCTTAGTTTCCACCAGAGTAGGTTACCACATCTCCGCTAAGATTGCTCGTATTCCGGCTGGTGGGGTAATCAACCTATTTGGGACACCATCTATAGCTGTACATAATTTGAACACTTACAGCAAAATCAAATGGAAGTGTCCAAATTATGTACAGCTGCAGATGAGGTTCAAAACAGGTTGGTTACCCTACCACGAGGGGGTGGAGATAGAACTTACTGGATAAGCGGCTAAGGACCACTATAGGGTCTGTGTTGCACATTATTCAGTCGTTCACCAACCGTTTCTTATCCACCAGTCATTTTGACTGGTTTTGGTATAAATAGGTATATTTAAAATGCTGGTATATCTAGTATTAATAACGTGAAGAAAATTTATTACACCCTCTGTACTTTTCGTCGGTTCCAGTGCGTGCTATAGGAAACGTAATACAGTTGGATTTCGATTTTGGCATGGTTCGATTTTGGCATGCCTCGATTTTGGCAACACAAGATATTTTTCTTCCAAAAATATGCTTAAATATCAATCAGTTTCTGCATACATGCTTTAAATGACGAAGAAATGATGCCCTCAGTATGTTCGTGAAAAAAAGTTATATGGTTTCGAACAATAATATTTTTATTGCCGTAAGACTACGTCGCACAGTGCGTTGAGCCATAGACAAAAATCGTTTTTCACTTTTTTTTAATCGGGTATACTAAGTATTTAAAATTGTTTATAGATGTCATCTGCTATATAAACAAGTATAAGTTTGCTTGGAAAAGCGCCACAACTACTATTACAAGTGTTCAAACTGTCATGTTGCAAAGTGGATTTTACTTACAAATTTTGCTATCATTTTTTAAGGTTATTCATCACGCTCGTAAAAGTTTTACAGTTCGTGTAATCAAAATCTTTAAAAAGGAGATTAACAATCAAGGTTAGTAGAATAAATTTTGGTTATAGAAAGAATTCATTTTGACCTCACTCCTAAAAAATCGCCGCAAAGAAACGACATAGATATTGACTTTCAAAAAAACAGAACTCCAACTTCGATTACTGATTTAAAAAATGTTCCACCGACTTCCAAGCTAAAATATACACAGAATGATTGTTCAAAGTATCCTCTATACGATCGAACAGGTTTTAGCTGCAACTACCTGCAACTCTACAAGATATTTCAATATTTGTAGACCAATGTCAGGCACTGATAAACCGTCAGAATTCCGTTTATTCTGACACATTATGTTATCCTTGCCAGAAGAAACCACTGCTTATGAAGTTTCGTGTTATTATTGCTCAAAATTAAGTGAGCAGTGAGCGAGTGAGCAAATATTTCTAGAAAAAAATTAATAAACTTGGTATCGGCTGCTGTTTTTCCCGTTTCTCGGCCTGATGACGAACAATGACTGATACCGGTTTCTTGCTGGAAATTCGTTTCGTGGATCTAATTACATAAAATGTTTTCAAAAATTACCCAACAACAACAGAAAACAACGAGCTGCAGCCTTTGTCTTAAATAATGTCACGGAAAAATTATTATTTACTTTTCCGTTACAGCTGAGAAGGGTAAAACATGGTATTACTGTATTTTATGTATTTTATTGTTATTAATGGTATTACTCAAACTCTGTTCATAATCTAGATTTGTTGGTGCGAAAGTATATTGTGCTTCGAAATGCTTAAACGTCTTCCATAAGCATAGCTTTCCAAGCTTTCATGCACTGAAGAAAAATCGTTCGATTATCGAAATTGCTGTCATGGTTGATCTTCAAGTGCTACTTAATCTATTGCTAGATTGCATTGCTGATTTTACCATTGTATTTCTAGTACAAATGCCGCTTTCACAACTACCTTGGTAGTTATATAGCCGTCGGCAACCCATATAATGATGAAAAACTTTAGCAATGCTTGCGTAAAAATTTGGCGCTTGAGACATTTTTGCCATTATGTAAATATTTTGAGACATTTAAGCAAATACTAGCTTTGATTATCACAATTCACAAACTATTTTTTCATTAAACTAGGTTGATAAAATGTCTAAAACTAGCAATTTCGATTTTTGTCCCGCAGTCCCATACATTCAACGCACTGTGCGTCGTGCCGCAGAGTGTCAATAACATATTTGCACCGGACGGATAGCACTTAGCGGACTTTTAAAACATAAAATGGTTGAAATCGTTGATTAATGATATTTAGTCAATGTCTAAAGCATTTACATTAAATTTTTTGATATCGAAAAAGGGTCTCGATTTTGGCACGGTTTCGATTTTGGCAACATAGGCGACACGCATTTGTTGCCAAATTCGAAATCCTACTGTAGTAAAAAGCTCGTCCAAGCTGTTATCACACTCACACCCTTATACACTTACTGTGACGTAGTGTATGATGTTCTCGAGTTTATCAATGAATCTGAAACCACAACTTTCTCGAAGCTTCATATCAACTGTACGTTTCGTTTATAATCTTGGACGTCGCGATCCAGACATGTGAAAGCACGCGCCGCTCCGCACGCCGTGCTAAAACATTCTACTTCGTTCATACGTCACACGCACCCGGTTTCAGTGCACTTCGCCGACTCTCGTACGAACAAATATGACTCCGCACATCGGTGCCAATTTTTTTGTTAGGTTCGGTTTTATATGTGTTGAGTGGGCACGGAGCGGCACCGGGCGAAAACCGACAGCCGAGCACCCCATTCATACTCTGCCTTTTTTTCTTTCTTTCGTGCTATCTGCGCTGCGCACTTCTCTACCTATCCGAAAACATTTTGTACATTTCGTAGCGAATAATATGGACATGAAAGATAAAACGATTAAAGATTGAATTAACGAATTTTTAAACCATACTTTATTTGAATATTATATTCACATCTCTCTATTAAAAACCCGTTTTCGATTGAAATGCATAATTTAACCAAATCAAGATTTATAAAAGGAAGTAGGATAGCTTTTAACCCGCATGGGATATGCAGGTTCGCACATTAAATATTTCGGAACAAAACATAATCTGATGCTTTCTATAAAAATTACTTAGAAAAAACTGTTCTTAAATCGAAAAATTACCTTGTATCGAAATGTTTTCCTATAGGTATCATAATAATAAGCATTACATCGAATCAAAATCATTCTTACTGAGCAGCAGCAGCGGCGGAACACCAACACGGCGTTGTGGAAGGCACCCGCTACCGTTCATAAGTTTTTACCGTATCGCTCCAAGCAGTTATATAGGTTTTTAAATTTGCGAGCGAAACGGCGTGCCAGTACACCAGCCGGCACTTGCTAGAGCACGACAAAAGCACGACTAGAGAACGGTGCCCGAACGTCCTGCCAACTCAGTGACGTACACCGAATATGAACGAATGAGAAAGAAAGCAAAGAACGAAATCATGCAAGCCGTCATATGGCCCAGCGGTAGTACCGTGCTCGTTGGTACCTAACCGAAGGCAAGGCACTTCGATCGGGTTTTCGTGTTGTCGGGGAGCGTGCTAGTATGTAGCAACGCCAGTGCGTTCTATTATCGAAAGCACCCAGTGCCGTGCGTATGTGGACGGGTGGCAACCGTGTCGCACCGGGCGGTGTTTATAACAAGTCTGCCGGCGATACCGCTGCGGTAATCCATCATACTATCTTAGGAAAAGATCTACTCCAAACTACGAATTTGCTGCTTTCTCCGTCGTGGCTGACTATGCGAACTACCTGGGTACCGCCATCCGGGGTGAGATTGTGCCACGGGGGTGAGATTGTGCCAAAAACCTATTTTTAGTTATTTAGTTATTTTTAGTTATTTCAGACCTCTCCGGGTTATTTTCGTTCATACTTTTTGTATGATGCGATGTTTTTAGCTGACCCCCTGCCCCTAATAGTCCACTTAGTTCATGGACGGCCCCATGTGAACTACTTCATATTGATATTTATGTGTATTGTTTATAAACATGCTAATGTTCACTGTTTAGGTTTTTAGCCAAACTTTATGTTTTTGGCACAATGTCACACCCTAGAAGGGGTGAGATTGTGCCAAAGTTCATGCACTTCCAGTAAAATTAGGTTTCATTGTAACTAAACCATCTCTACGGTAGTTGTTAATTGAACAATTTAGTATATATTGACAGATTTGAAATCAACTTAGTTCCTAAATTGTGTGTATACTGAGCTAAAGAACAAAAATATATGCTTTTTTGGCACAATCTCGCCCCAGATGACGGTACCATTAAACATAGGCTTAGGTTGTATTACAGAGGACAACTGCTTTAGTGATTCTATTTTTATTTTATACTAGCTGACCCGACAAACTTCGTATTGCCACAAATTAACCTGTGTTGTACATAAATCATGAATCTCGGATGATCTTTGTCACAATCTCGAGTTTCGTCAAGTTTCTGAGGAGTTCAACCTTAGATGATTCATTTTGTCAGTTACGTAACTATGAAAGCATCCCAGGTAACCAATAAGCATCACCAATGCTATTCAAATGTAGGCCAATAAGCATTAAAGTCGCCTTAAATGCTATTTTGGCAAAATATACAGCTACTTTACTGATAACCATCTTATAGTGCTGACAATGCTAATTTACAGCTAATTACCGACACGAAGAATTTGAATACAATTTTGGATGCCAATTTACAACACCTATGCAGTCAAAAAGCTAATATACAACAACGTGCATTATAAAATACCAAATACACTGATTTGCTGCTTATTAGTTACCAAGAATGGGTAGTTTAAAATACAAATTTGCAATTTTCGCTCACGCTAAAGTAGAAAACAACCCCCTGTCCCCTCATTGCATAGCGAGAAAGCGGATAGTAATATTCGCCATGATTGTACAACATTTCGCCGAATATCATTTTGCGAAAAACCTTAAGTGGAATGTACCATTTCACGGAAAACTTTTTTGTGGAAAGTACCATTTCGCGATCCTCTCCTTACTCGCTGTTGCTCGTTCCAGGAAACCCAGGTAGACCTAGGAAAACAAATAAACCTAGACAGTAGTGATTTCTGCGGGGAGTTGCCTCCCCCCAGTGGGCGGCGCTTCCGATGGCGGGTCGCCGGCAACACTCGCGGCCGTCTCGTCCTGAATGATCTAGAGTTACTATAGATAGTTTTTGTCTTGTTATTGACTAATGTTTTATGGAAGAGTCTCGAATTTCTCAAGTTCGGTTAGTTTTTGAATTTCGCAAAAATTTCTCTTTTATTTGTATGAGAGTCTATATCCCCCTACCACAGGGGTGAGAGGTCTCTAACTATCATAAAATAAATTCAAGACTCTAAAATCTCACACATGCCAAATGTGGTTGCATTTGCTTGATTAGTTCTCAAGTTATAAGGATAACTTTTAAGGTAAGGGGTCCTAATTCATCATAGAAAAAATGGTTGCCTCCAAAAACACCCACATGCCAAATATGGTTCTATTTGCTTGATTAGTTCTCGAGTTTTGAGGAAATTTATATTTCATTTGTGTAGAAGTCCCCCCTCTTAAAGTAGGGAGGGGTCCTAATTCACCATAGAAAATATATTTTCCTCCAAAAACCTCCACATGCCAAATTTGGTTCTATTTGCTTGATTAGTTCTCGAGTTTTGAGGAAATTTGTATTTCATTTGTCTAGGAGCCCTCCTGAAGTGGGGAGGGGTCCTAATTCATCATAGAAAAAAAAATTGTCTCCAAAAACACCCACATGCCAAATTTGGTTCTATTTGCTTGATTAGTTGTCGAGCTATGAGGAAATTTGTTTTTCATTTGTACAGGAGCCCACGTTCTTAAAGTGGGGATTGGTCATAATTCACCATAGAAAATATTCTTGCCCTCGAAAACCTTCACATGCCAAATTTGGTTCCATTTGCTTGATTAGTTCTCGAGTTATGAGGAAATTTGTATTTTATTTGTATGGAAGCCCCCCCTCTTAAAGGTGAGAGGAGTCATAATTTCCCTTCTAAAGAGGGGAGGGGTCTCAATTTACCATGGAATAAATTCTTGTCACCAAAAACACCCACATGCCAAATTTTGTTCTATTTGCTTGATTAGTTCTCGAGTCATGCAGAAATTCGTGTTTCATTTATATGGGAGACCCCCCCCCCCCCTCTTAGTGGGAGGAGGGGTCTCTAACCACCACTAAAACCTTAATATTTTTTTTGTAACGATGATTCTACAATTGATGAAAGGGACGTTAAGGGAAAGTAATGAAGATGAATTTTTTGGGAATGGAGGGGAGAGTGGAAAGGAAGGGGGGGGGGATAATAGGTAGCTACGCTTAACAAGTTGTCGTTGTGACTCCTATCTTTTGTCCAATGCTGGAAGGTGCATGGGTCGAACCAAGCTATAATCAGGGATTAAAATTAGATTTGAACCCACAACACCTGCCAGGTTACTCCATTCCCAAAAAATCCTTCTTCATTACTTTCCCTTACCGTCCCTTTCATCAATTGTAGAATCGTTTCAAAAAAAATATTAATATATGCCTGACCGCATTTCAAGGTTATGACTAAAATAACGAGTTTGGTCAACTAAAACCTTTCCTGGCCCCAAAAACCTCTACATGCAAATTTTCAAGGCGATTGGTTCAGTAGTTTTTGATTCTATAAGGAACAACATCCCGACAGACAGACAGAAATCCATTTTTATATATAAGATGTAACTTGTTTCTATATGTAAGACTTCTCCAATAATTGTTTGTAAATTAATCTTAAGTAAGGATAAGGATAGCCTATATTCATATACAAATACAAATACAAATCAGTTGCTATTTATGTTGAAAACTCCATAAAAAATGGGACTGTTAGGCGAACAGCGGCAGCATGGGCTACTTATAATAAAAATGATATTCTAATAAACCTTAATAAAAAAAAATTACTCTTGTCGCCGTAGGTTCTTGCAGTGCGCCTGAAAGCTCACAATGTATTGTATCAAAACACAATTTAAGAGTTTGATGAAAATTAACGTTTTTCGAAAATAACTATAATTGTAAAGTATGTAGTCATATTCTTGCTAACCTGAAATATTGTAAGTACTCTTTCAACAAATTTGATTATCTATGTTACTAGATTAATTTAGTACCTAGAGAAAGTATCAATGAGAAAATGCAAGAATCCCTGAAAGATATTTTTTGTCAAGCAAATATTTATATCGGGAACATTTCGGCACCAACTTTCAAAAGGGTCAATCTGCAAAAAGTAAACAAACAGAGTGATGGTTTCTTTCCCTAAGCTAGTCCGGCAGAAAATAACCCTTACTTGGTTTGTTTACATAATAGCAATAGTTTGACAGCAGAATTATGTTGTCAAAAAAAATCAAACCAAATAAACAAACGTTTTGGCATATAATTCACTTGTTCAGTAATATAAAATGAAAAGACCTATAACTGAAATTATTTTTTTTCATTTAAAATAAGTACCTAATAAAATAATAAACGGAAATATGCAGTTTGTCCAAACAGACTAAAAATTGTATGTTACCTATGGTTGTTGGACTGTATTTCACACTGAGTAGCATATCTAGAACCGGTATTAGTTTTTCCACATCTTTAAAATGGATAGTTTCTGGGTTTACCCAGTTTAAAATCGATTAATCAACTAATGCGTTAATTCTGCAATTGCTTTTCAAACTCATTGTTTTTACATTTCACAATTCGATTCAACCAGTTGTCCAGGACACAAATCTGAACGTATAAAATCTCTCAAGTAACAGTATGTATGTGACTTTAAATAACACCGCCGTTTCTCACTATGTAATAGTAGGTAACTATAATGTTAGCAACATAAACATGCCTGTACGAGTTGATTTTCTTAAACATTATAATTAAAAAAATAGATGTACCGGAACACATTACGAATATCAAACTATTTAGAATCACTCCACCCTCACTGTTCAATATCGTAGCCTTTTATACAATTAACCTTTCTCCTTGTTTTACTTGTGCGTATTATTCATTATTATTCACAAACGATCATGCCGACGGCAGCCATCTTGCCAATAAAAAGTTGAGCAATTTTCGCAGTCAATTTTCCATACTCACCTGAAAAACGCTATTTGCCTCCAGAATTTCTGTAAATTTAAGTTATTCCATAGAAAGCACTTGAATTTTTTGCAAATGGTTCGAAAATAACTTTATTACACCAAATATATAAAACACCGATTGTTCACAAAACTTTTCACAAAACTACTCGATAACAGGGCTAACAAAATGTTTACTGCTCGCCAAATTAGACCCTAAAATTGTTTTAAAATCACTGTTAGTAGGCCCAAAAGAATTTAGCATTTATCGAGCTATTCGACTTTAGTTTTTATTGATACCATCACTTCTACTGCGTACTTCTGTGACAAAATGGCTAATTTTTTCTTTCACAACGAAGCCCGCATATTGAATGGGTTACCATCATTGCAGAGCTGCCAATCTACTGAAAGTGATTGAAGTTCCAATCTCGCCGAACTGACAGACAAGAGACATCAGTGTTCATCAGGGCAGGGCCATAATCCCATGATGGCATTTAATGATACACTCAGCAAAATTCGCATAGAAAGCCTTGTATCGACCTGAAAAGAAATGGGCAAAAAGATAGGCCAAGAAATGCTAAAGAAAAGATTTGCCGTTTGCGATTTCTTTACCAGTATGCACCTTACAAGAAATATTGTTTCACTTTCAGATGGCGCAGTACAGGCAAGTAAATTGAAACGTCACTTTTCCGTACGGAATATTGCGATTATTATCTAAAATTTTTCTTTCGTAGGTTTAGTTGTGCGCCTAACAATTGCGCGCAGCTCTGTTCTGGTTGCTCGCAGTCAAAGTATCTCTTTCACACTCACACGAAATCTCGTAAGAAACTGTCAACGCAAGAGTGATGAGAAAAGCAACAATATTTCTCTCTCGCTCATCAGCTGAATGCTAGGGTAGCTTGCTTCGTGTTTGCCCATTCAAACATGGACAAATTTTTTACAAACGCAATCAGCATTGAAATTTTATCATTTTTGGTTAACGTAAGACATTGTAACTGTGTTGTTTGTAAGTCTGTACGTAATAAAACAAAACAAAAGTTATTTAAGCATAGAAAACTTCCACGTGCTTACACTGTCAATAATACATGATTTACCTTTGCGCACAACTATATAAAGCTGCAAAACGAAATATTTTCTCGGGAAGCACAATAATATCCGGCGCAATTATTACCACAAGAAAAAATGACAGATAATTGCTTGCCTTGCAGTTGTCAAAATTTCTTCCGTATTTAGCAAGATTTTTTCTTGAGCTATTTTCTTTTCAGCTGGATACTAGGCTTAACACGCAAACCGTGAATTCCAATAAGAATTTTTTTAGATAGAACTAACAAAAGGGAGAATATCGCGAATGAAAACGCAACAAGTGATATTTATTTTTGCTGGACCAGCATGGGAAAATTAACTCTTGCTCGGTTTTTAATGCTTGCGACAATCACCCTTTTATTGGTTCTAACCAACAAAACCAACCAACATTAAAAAAGGGCGAATAAGCCAAACTACGTCCAAACAAACCGCATGACGTCCCAAACACAATGCATACGGATTTTACTACGTTGCGGCAATTTGACAGTTTTTACATGGGTTTTCTGTCAAATTTCCGTAACGTAGTAAAATCCGTATGCATTGTGTCTGGACCTTCAGAGTTATTTTTTTTGCAGCAGCAGCACTGAAACAGGACATGCCAACTGGCTTTTTACTCTATTACCGTGTACCCCCGCTGGAATGACCTTTCTTAATCTGAATATTTTTAATCTGAACCCCGTTGGTATGAATGCGTTCACATTAAAAATTGATCAAGCGTCATACACAATTGACGGTTGAGTTGACAGGGCAAATTGAAAAAAAAAGCAAAAAACCTTAATACGTTATTCCTCTTGCTCTGCAGCTTTGGCAATAGAGCTCATATGCAACTTACCTCTCTCCAACACAAAATAGACCATTTTAGTTGATACTGTCGAGCAAATTTCCTCTTCTACGATCTGGATGTTCAGAATTCGCGCACATTCGACATGTTTTCAAAACGTTTGTTTTCGTCAAATCAAAACAACAAGGGTGCGCGCCTTGCGCGTATGTGAAAGTGAATAGAGTTACCAAATATTCAGATTAAAAATGAATTCGCCTGATCTGATCGGGGTGTTTTTCATATTAGCGGGGGTTGATTGTATTGTTGTTGCAGTTGAAAACCGTAATAATCGACCTGCGACATTCGGTTTTATTCTTGTTCTGTGTGTCGCATGTGGTACGCTGTGTTCGCACCACTTCGCACATTGATACGCTATACAGTGCACCACGTGCGATGTAGTTGCCATACACAAAACAACAATAAAACCGAATGTCGCGAGTCGGTTATTACGGTTTTCAACTGGAACAACAATATGCTCTAATACCCTAGACAGACAGAGGCGGGGTACGCTGGTGAAAAGCTGAAAGAGAGTCGCGAAGACGGTCTTCTTTTTCTCATGCTTTGACCATTTTTATTTTTCCTATATAGGTGAACAAAAGCTTCATTCGACAAGTAGTTGGCGCCGCGGTAAAAAGGATGATATTTTTATTTCGAGCTGTCAAAACACATAGAAAAGTAAAATCATAAGAAGCGAATTTGAATTTTTTTAAAATACGCGCTTTGGAATCAATCAAATGTTATGGTTGGGTAAGAAAATAACATATATACTTACTATAATTTTTATTTGCCTGCATTTTATTTAAAACCATTTATAATTTTATTACATAATAAATACTAAACAATAAGGACATTGATTCAACATGCCTTGGATGAAATATTGTTATAATTTTGCTTAAAATCATTGAAATTACCTTAAACAGTATATAGAACACTTGCATGAATATATCTGGATCTAAATTTTTCGGTCCCGAACCTATAAACATAACCACACACACCTAAACTAAATCCGGATCTCAATATACTTGTCCTAAGTACACATTTCATTTGCAACCACCAGTGCGCTAGCTGGTAAATAAGATTTCTAACCCGCTGCAGAAAATTTAATGTTCGCAATATTCATTTTACTGAGATTTAAATGAAAAATGTTTTGATTTGTATATCCGTCCAGCGAAAATTTGTAACTGATCATCATTTTCCTAGTTCGGACAGCCAAATGTAGGAGTCGCATGGGCTTCATTAGTTTTGCGAATTCGAGCCAAACTAAGAGCTACCTACCGCTACCTGGTTGTGATTATTGGAACTACAAAAAAGTGCAATTCCCAAAATGCTTGCTGGCACCTATATCACAGAGAACAGACATCCATTCAGGAACAAATTTTTCGGGAATTCTTGGATAAAATTTCAAATTAAAATCACATAATATGCTAGCGACACCACCACTATAGTTTCCCAACTAAATGATTCATTTGATTTGCACACTGACAACCTTTGCACAGTGGGGAATCGCTGGCCAGCAGCCAAAAATTGAAAGTTCATTTCGACTCTCCGTTGTATTTTTCCTGTGATTCTATACTATTGAAGTGTTCAAATCCAAAATTTTAGATCAATATGACCAAATTTGAATTTTCTATGAATCTTGAAAGTATGCTATTTCAGCATGTTTAAGCGTTTTTTTGAAAAATAACCCAATATTTCAAATCATGCTAGAGGTCTAATTGTAGCTCAGATTTCAACGGTGTCTAAGGAAAAGTTCTTTAAAAAATAGTGCTGAATAAAGCCCATTGATTGAGTATGCAGTAATTTTATCATAGTATGCCACAATTTTAATTTTCATTAAAAAAGTGCCATATTTTCGCGTAAAACACGCTTAAAAGTTTTGAAGCCAAGGTTCGCCACTATTGAGACTACCGGTAAAAGTTAGCGTAAAATATGAGCTTTCAAATGGATATAGTCTCATTTAGCGCAGAGTAGCGCAGAGCACAGATGTTACGCTTGTAAGGCTACTATATCAGAATTCAACAATATAGACAAAATGCAAACACTCAAAGTAAACGTAGGATATCTTAATTATGGGATGTCTCCTTTACTTAGTTGGATAAGCTGCTTCGAATGTATGGTCCATATTGCATATTGATTAGATTTTAGAGGTTGAAGGAAATCTGGAGGATACAGCGATAGTAATGACGGAAATACATTCGTAGATTTTATGACATCCTGGTATTAGTTCTGAAATCACGGGTATAGATATGAAATTAATTAAAAGGTTGAGAAATTTCCTTATACCAAGTTCTTGAACACATTATTTCAGAAAAAATCGAAACTTATTGTTTGTATACCAAAAACCTTTATCTCAGGGTATAGTCCTCATATCATACGTCCACTGCAATGCAAAGAATTTGAATTCGCGGTCATAAATGAATCTAGACAACTATATTGCTGATAGGACGAATGACAGAAGAAGCACAAAAATAAGTTTTTTCTGTTTAATTATAGTCACTTTAACAACACGGGTCATTCGTGACTTCTGCGGGGTTGGGAATTGAACCACGATCCTCGGTGTGAGAGGCGTGAATGCCAACCACCACACCGGTATTGACCCTCACAAAAATAAGGTTATTGCCTTATGCTAAAAATAGTGATAAAAATACAAGACAATATTTTACATGCAAAAATGAGTGTGAAAATACAAATCGTGATAGAATTATTCGTCTTCTTATTTCTCCGGATAAAGCTTATAGCTTCTTCGAAACGGAAAAATGTAATTAGAAAAATCTTTCTGAGTACGCTATATTACTATTGAAGACGAAACGTAAAACGAGTGATTCTGTAGAAGGAGAAGAAGAAGAAGAAGAAAAAGAAGATGGAGGTAAAGAAGATTAAGAAAACTAATAAGGGGAAAAGTTTTGATTTTTGATTAATATTAACTTGCATATATGGATTGGACTATGGATTTTGTGTTGATTGTTAAAGCGCATACTTACTTTATATTGTTTTATATAATGTTTTATCCTATAAAAATCCATATACAATAATTTTCTTAATGACCCTCATTCCTTATTCGTCATTATACTTAAAAAAATACTTGAAAAATAGTTGAAAATTCTCCCTAACACAAAAAATATACGTTCTAATGCAAAATAAACCTGAAATTCGGGCTCAGCACCCCAAAATTACTTAAGAACCACATATTATCCTTGATTTAAAGAGATTTTTTTGCTTGGCCAGCATTTGTATGGAGTCGCCCCACTGTGCTTTGGCTCCTCTGGCGCTAGTATATATGGACTAAAAGCGTTATGCTACACTCTTAAATGATTCTACCTGTAAATAGGTCGGATTTAGTTGAAGCCAGGTTGAAACTACTCAAAATGCCCTTAAAGTGTACAAACTCAAACTTTGGGTAAAAATTTCAACCAATTTTGGCTACTTGCTACCGATAATTGAATTATTCTCTATGACAAATAACGCAATTTTAAGTTCCTACTACCAATTTTTTAGTTGAAAAACTACTCAAAATCTGAGTTTGTACACTTTAAGGGCATTTTGAGTAGTTTCAACCTAACTTTAACTAAATCCGACCAATTTACAGGTAGAATCATTTAAGAGTGTAGCGCCAGAAGCTAGCTGTTGTGATTTTGGTCTAGAATTTCATGCGCCTTTAGCGACACCATCACTATAGTTTCCCAACTAATTTGACATAAGTTTTATCCAAGTGGGGACCTTTTGCTTGGATGTCTGTTCTCTGTGCCTATATGGAGCTCAACTTTAAAAGTAATATTTTACTGAATTAACAACAGTGGGAATGATGAAAATGGATAATAAAGGTAAGAAAATGCATTTCCTTTCATTTGATATATATTGTTTCTGAATTCTGATTCGGGAGATTATTAGAGCTTCGCAAGTGTATTTATGTTTACGAACTGATAGGTTATATGCATTGGCGGAACTAGTGCTCATTTCTAGGGGGGGGGGGCTATTCAGCTTTCCACGAGCGATAATGGCGGATATTGAGCACAAGTGGGCTCAATCTTTTGACATTCATTGGAGGAGCGTCGAGTTCGCCCTGACGGAGTTACTATGGATACATTCATGGTTGTTTGTTGTGCGAATGTAAAAATGTAATCATTGTCTCATTTTGCAGATCAGCTGAAGTGGAACATAACCGAACGGATTCAAACTTTTGTAGTGGTTTGCGGCCATAATTTTCTGAAAGCCCTGCCTCAGGATACTTTTTACAATCGTGCGAATTAAACATTCGAGTGTGCACTCAGAGGCAAACATTAACTTCATATTGGTCGATCCGTTGACAAGTTTGCTCTCGAACAGCGTCTCGTCTTGATAAGAAACATTCCGTTGCGTATTTACGCCCTGAAATGTCCGAAAACTGCGAAGCCACAATCCACAAAACTTCTTATCCGTACAATATGTTCCTCTTCAGCTGATCTGCAAAATTAAACATTGTTTACATTTTTTCACGCGAACAACAAACAATCATGGGTGTTTCCATAGTAACTCCATCAGGGTGAAGTCGACGCTCCTCCAATGAATGTCAAAAGATTGGGCCCACTTGTGCTCAATAACCGCCATTATCGCTCGTGGAAAGCTGGATAGCTCCCGGCATTTTTTCGACCATTTTGTTTCCTTGGCATATTAAAATTAAATTTACATTGATGCATGGGAACTTTAAGTAGTGATGCATTTAAAAATTACTCTCTAGTTTTTATTATGTAAAGTTATCTAACTATAGTTTTTTGTTAAATTTAAAAATCCAGCCTGATTTTTCTAGGGGGGGCTAAATGTCTCCTAGGGGGGGCTTAATCCCCCTGCCCCCCCCCCCCCCCTAGTTACGCCAATGGTTATATGTTTGGCTCTTGGCGCAAGTGATGCTAATCACGAAAATAAATCCGTTAGCATTTGAAAACACATTGGAATGCACTGAAGACTGAAAATAATTGGTGATTCTCTATCCAGGATATGTAAACTTTACAGCTGACTCTATGTACTTTTGCTTCATGCGGTACAAAATCAAACATTAACATTTTTCTGCCATAAAGTTAATTAATTCGAATATTTTCACTTACTTTAACGTAGATAAACAAATTTCTTCCAATATTACGCTATCTAAAATCCTGACAATTGAAAGGGTTAATCAAAAACTGCATTTTATTTCAGCTTTTTTTAACAATGTATGGAGTTTGACAGCGATTTTACTTTTCATCACTTTTTTTATGCAGCGCCTCCAAGCGGGTGATAGCTTGTCAAAAACGCCTATTATGTTTATCTTCATTTTCGGGCTGACTGTTCAAACGCGTGCGTGAACTCTACATTGGACGTGATAAGTACCTGTCTTGCAGTGTAATTTTTTGGTGCTAGTTGGTCTATGGGTACATCAGATTTTGCGAAAATACTGTTTGAAACATGCAATAAATCGGAAGCGCACAGTTTATTGTATGTAAAATGAGTACTATCACAGAGAACAAACATCCATTCAGGAACAAATTTTTCGGGAATTCTTGGATAAAATTTCAAATTAAAATCACCTAATATGCTAGCGACACCACCACTATAGTTTCCCAACTAAATATTTCTTTCGATTTGCACACTGACAACCTTTGGCTCCTCTGGCGCTAGTATATATGGACTATATGCGTTATGCTAGCGCCAGAAGCTAGCAGTTGTGATTTTGGTCTAGAATTTCATGCGCCTTTAGCGACACCATCACTATAGTTTCCCAACTAATTTGACATAAGTTTTATCCAAGTGGGGACCTTTTGCTTGGATGTCTGTTCTCTGTGGACTGGCTGCAGTTGACAGTTCGAACTGGCTGGAATCTCTCTCAGGTGAAAAGTAATGGATAAAAACACCCCATCGACATCTCTATCACAGAGAACAGACATCCGAAAGGTCCTCACTTGGATAAAACTTATGTCAAATTAGTTGGGAAGCTATAGTGATGATGTCGCTGAAGGCGCATAAAATTCTACACTAAACTCACAACAGCTAGCTTCTGGCGCAAGCATAACGCTTTTAGTCCATATATACTAGCGCCAGAGGAGCCAAAGGTTGTCAGTGTGCAAATCGAAAGAAATATTTAGTTGGGAAACTATAGTGGTGACGCTAGCATATTAGGTGATTTCAATTTGAAATTTTATCCAAGAATTCCCGAAAAATTTGTTCCTGAATGGATGTCTGTTCTCTGTGAGACAACCATGTTTTCGCCGCTAACATAACAGAGAACAGACATCAATTCAGGAACAAATTTTTTGGGGATTTTTGGATAAAATTTCAAATTAAAATCACCTAATATGTGTAGTGTCCGGCAGTGTCAGTCACTTTCAATTTCAGCTGAAACACTTCCTACCGACTGCGCCAATGTAGTGTCCGGCAGTGTCAGTCACTTTCAATTTCAACTGAAACACTTCGGAGCACAAAACAAGCACATCCATTAAAGTCTACGCAAAGAGAACAGACATCCAAGCGAAAGGTCCCCACTTGGATAAAACTTATGTCAAATTAGTTGGGAAACTATAGGCGAATACGAGCAAAACTAAGAGCAACCGTTCGCTACCTGGTTGTCATTATTGGAACTACAAAAAAAGTGCAATTCCCAAAATGCTTGCTGGCACCTATATGGAACTCGACTTTAAATGTAATATTTCATTGAATTACCAACAGTGGGAATAATGAAAATGGATAATAAAGGTAAGAAAAAGCATTACCTTTCATTTGATATATAATGTTTCTGTTTCGGGAGAATATTCGAGCTTCGCAAGTGTATTTATGTTTACGAACTGATAGGTTATATGTTTGGTTCTTTGCGCAGATGATCCTTATCACGAAAATAAATCCGTTAGCATTTGAAAACACATTGGAAAACACTGAAGACTGAAAATAATTGGTGATTTTCTATCCAGGATATGTAAACTTTACAGCTGACTCTATGTACTTTTGTTTCATGCGGTACAAAATCAAACATTAACATTTTTCTGCCATAAAGTTAATTAATTCGAATATTTTTACTTACCTTAACGTAGATAAACAAATTTCTTCCAATATTTCGCTATCTAAAATCCTGACAATTGAAAGGGTTAATCGAAAACTGCATATTATTTCAGCTTTTTTCAAAAATGTATGGAGTTTGACAGCGATTTTACTTTTCATCACTTTTTTTATGCAGCGCCTCTAAGCGGGCGATAGCTTGTCAAAAAAGCCTATAGTGATGATGTCGCTGAAGGCGCATAAAATTCTACACTATACTCACAACAGCTAGCTTCTGGCGCTAGCATAACGCTTTTAGTCCATATATACTAGCGCCAGAGGAGCCAAAGGTTGTCAGCGTGCAAATCAAAAGAATTATTTAGTTGGGAAACTATAGTGGTGACGCTAGCATATTAGGTGATTTTAATTTGAAATTTTATCCAAGAATTCCCGAAAAATTTGTTCCTGAATGGATGTCTGTTCTCTGTGAGACAACCATGTTTTCGCCGCTAACATAACAGAGAACAGACATCCATTCAGGAACAAATTTTTTGGGGATTTTTGGATAAAATTTCAAATTAAAATCACCTAATATGTGTAGTGTCCGGCAGTGTCAGTCACTTTCAATTTCAGCTGAAACACTTCCTACCGACTGCGCCAATGTAGTGTCCGGCAGTGTCAGTCACTTTCAATTTCAACTGAAACACTTCGGAGCACAAAACAAGCACATCCATTAAAGTCAACGCAAAGAGAACAGACATCCAAGCGAAAGGTCCCCACTTGGATAAAACTTATGTCAAATTAGTTGGGAAACTATAGTGATGATGTCGCTGAAGGCGCATAAAATTCTACACTAAACTCACAACAGCTAGCTTTTGGCGCTAGCATAACGCTTTTAGTCCATATATACTAGCGCCAGAGAAGCCAAAGGTTGTCAGTGTGCAAATCGAAAGAAATATTTAGTTGGGAAACTATAGTGGTGGTGACGCTAGCATATTAGGTGATTTTAATTTGAAATTTTATCCAAGAATTCCCCAAAAATTTGTTCCTGAATGGATGTCTGTTCTCTGTGGTCTACGTTCGTCTAAAAACTGACTCTTTGTCTAAGTGCATAATATATCATGCCCCAGTATGCGTAAGAGCTAAGTGAAGGTGAAAATATATCATCATTTTTCCCGCAGCGCCAACTACTTGTCGAATAGGCGAATAAACGCAAAACTAATGAAGCCCATGCGACTCCTACATTTGGCTGTCCGAACTAGGAAAATGATGATCAGTTACAATTTTTCGCTGGACGGATATGAACCTTTGCACGGTGCCTAACCTCAACTCTGGTTTGACGTTTTTGTGTGTTTTGTTTTGATTCCCTTTGTAACCTAATTTTATTGCTAGTGCGGGTTTATTACTTGTAATTGGTACCACTTGTTTGCGGAAACCGGAAATACCCGACTTTTCCGAAGCAGGAAAATGATAACAGTTCTGTACAACATATATTTTTGCCCTTTTTGCAGTTTTTGCTTTTGGGTCTTACGAATAAGTAATCAAAACAAACCCCACAACACTGTCGAACCTGGGAGGAAAAAACGCACTGACATCTGCGTGCAATGCTTTATAAATACAAATCAAAACATTTTTTATTTAAATCTCAGTAAAATGAATATTGCGAACATTAAATTTTCTGCAGCGGGTTAGAAATCTTATTTACTAGCTAGCGCACTGATGGTTGCAAATGAAATGTGTACTTAGGACAAGTAAATTGAGATCCGGGTTTAGTTTAGGTGTGTGTGGCCAAGGGGTTTCCAACAGCAATGATTACTACGCACCTTTGAAAAAAGTTACTTTTGATTACTTTACTGATTACCTCTGATTACTAGTAATCAATCTCTTGTGATTACTATAAATTAAACATCCCAAGGAATAAAACGGCAGCACCTAAACAAGCAGGTGTGGAATAAGAGTCGTATGGTAGCATTCGGTGCTGAATAAGCGAATTTGCTGAATTGTCTGTTGTTTAAACGTCATATCCTATATTTTTTCTAGCTTCTAATCAACATCCATACGTTGTTTTATAAGTGCGGAATAAGAGTCGAATAAACGTTATGCAAACGTATCGGCAGTACGGCTAAGAGCAGGTGTGGAATAATGGTCACTTAAAAGCTACCATGAAAATACATGTCGAATACCCAGTAAACCATTTGGTTTGTATATCTCAATTGCAACTGAGATATACGAAATTATATCTGAACGTAAAAGTTATATTTCACGCCATATAAGAACATATATGTACCAAACTGGAGGCGATATACGTGCGAGAATTTTGACAACTGTTTGAAATTCTATTTTGCGTAGTTTTTATAACACGCAACTAAATACTCCTGAATATATGATTAAGATATAATCAAATACTGCAATCGTCTATACTCCTTTATAATTCACAGTCATGAATTGTATATGAAGACACGAACGACTGCAAAATAACTTATTGTTCACTTCGGTTTGACATACTCTAATTATTATACAATTCCAATCTGAAATTGGCATCGAAACGATTTAATGTCAACTTTCTATTACGATTTTGTGTTATCTGGGTAGACGTTGTGCCACAGAGAACAGACATCCATTCAGGAACAAATTTTTCGGGAATTCTTGGATAACATTTCAAATTAAAATCACATAATATGCTAGCGACACCACCACTATAGTTTCCCAACTAAATGATTCATTTGATTTGCACACTGACAACCTTTGGCTCCTCTGGCGCTAGTATATATGGACTATAAGCGTTATGCTAGCGCCAGAAGCTAGCTGTTGTGAGTTTAGTGTAGAATTTTATGCGCCTTTAGCGACATCCTCACTATAGTTTCCCAACTAATTTGACATAAGTTTTATCCAAGTGGGGACCTTTCGCTTAGATGTCTGTTCTCTGTGCTTTGGCTCCTCTGGCGCTAGTATATATGGACTATATGCGTTATGCTAGCGCCAGAAGCTAGCTGTTGTGATTTTGGTCTAGAATTTCATGCGCCTTTAGCGACACCATCACTATAGTTTCCCAACTTATTTGACATAAGTTTTATCCACAGACAAACAGACGAGACACTCGCGTAAATTCCATCGTCCAATCAAAAACCACTCATTTTTCAAAAAAGCAAGTTTCGCAACATGACCACACCGCGGCCCGCGAGTGTTGCTTCGAGATTTCAGTACAAAACCATACAAATGTAAAAACCTGACAGCATAAAACCGTGCAAATGCAAGTTACTCCGTGACATGCATAACAGAGGGTGCTAGTGTGCAAGCAAAATGTGTAGGACGATGGTTTTTAAAGGATTTTCTTCTATGTGTCATGTCAGTTCGTCAGTGTTTTATCCAAGTGGGGACCTTTTGCTTGGATGTCTGTTCTCTATGGTTGTGCGAACGTGTCAGTCAAGAGCAATTGCGGAGTAAAAGTGGAATAAGAGTGGAATGAGCATTGCGCAAACGTATCAGCAGCATTACGGAGATCAAGTGTGGAATAATAGTGGAATAAGTGTGGAATGAGCGTTGCGCAAACGTATCAGCAGCATTGCCGAGAGCAAGTGCAGAATAGAAGTGGAATAACAGTGGAATAAATGTTGTACAAACGAATTTGCAGCATTGCTGAGAGCAAGTGTGGAATAACAGTGGAATAAATGTTGCGCAGCATTGCTGCGAGAAAGTATGGAATAAAAATGGAAGAAGTGTGGAATAAGCGTTGCGCAAATGTATCAGCAGCATTGCTGAGAGCGAATGTGGAATAAGAGTGGAATGAAAGTTGCCCGAACGCATCAGCTGCATTGCTAAGCGGAATTGTGGATTATGTGTCGAATAATCGTCGTACAAACGTATCAGTAGCACACCAAGAGCAGGTGTGGAATAAAAGGTGCTTGATGGTAGCCAATAACACCAATAACTTGAATGACACTTTATACTCCAGACTTTATAATTTATGCTTTAAATTTATATTTGGTACACTTTATTTTTATTTTATTTTTTTGATACATTAAGAATAGAAAACATTTGCATAACCACTTTTAGCCGCCGCAAATCTTTGCTGGTCGTGGAAATCCTTTTATGTGTTGTTACCTGTACGGTGTGTATCTTTTCCCTCGGCGTGTCGTTATTCCTCGTCGTACCGATAAATTTAACAAACTTATATCCAAAGACAGCTGGCTGCTTGACGCTTTGCAAGTTACTCACAATGAATTTGCTCAGCGAGATGAATTCCGTCGGGCTAAAGCCGCCAGAATTGTTATGATAGGGTGGCATAGTGGCGATACCACCACTGCTGGTAGCGCCGTAATCGTGTGACCAGCTCCCGCTGCCGGTGCGCGAAGAACACCACTGCTTCTCGTGCCATTCGCTGCTCTTTTTTGTTTTTTGGATGAAAAAACTAAATCAGAGCCGATGATAAAAAGATGTGCACAGACAGTGAGCGACTTAAAGCAGCAATAAGCTCAGGACTATCTGCGTAAACTAATGGTGCACATTCAAATGGTGCACATGCCTCTGCTCCTGTTTCACCGCATCGAATGCAAACCACACTCAGCACGCCGTCTACCGGCAAGACTAACTCGCTGCATCTCTACTACCAAAATGCTTGCGGCATGAATTCCAACATAGATGACTACATGCTCGCTTTTTCGGATGGTTCCTACGATATCATAGCGCTCACGGAGACTTGGCTCGACGACCGTACCCAATCATCTTACTTGTTCGGAACCGAGTACGATGGTTTCCGCTGTGATCGCAGCCCCCACAATAGTCGAAAAAAGACCGGCGGAGGCGCGCTTATCGCCGTTCGTCGTAATTTGAATGCACACTTAATCAACGATGCTACATGGACCACACTCGAACAAGTCTGGGTATCTGTTCAGCTGACTGATCGCAAATTATTTATTTGCGTTCTTTATCTGCCACCAGATCGTACTCGTGACAATCAGCTGATCGATACACATGTTCAATCTCTATTGTCGATCATCGCTAGGGCTAAACCGTGCGATGAGGTTATTATCATCGGCGATTTTAATCTGCCTAATTTACTCTGGTGTCCCTCTCGTGATGGATTTTTGTACGCTGACCCAGATCACTCTATTTTTCACGCCTGCGCTATCGACCTCCTCGACGGATACAATTCTGCAAACATGCAGCAAATTAACAACAACGCAAATGAGAATGGGCGCTGCCTCGATCTTTGTTTTGTGAGCACTAGCGATGCCGCTCCCCAATTGGCATACGCTCCAGCACCACTCGTCAAGCTGGTTCGTCACCACCCGGCCCTTGTTCTTTCCATTGCGAACTGTGATAGTGTTGCATACACCGAGCCCACCAATGGTACTTTTTACAATTTTCGACGAGCCGACTATGAGGGTTTATTAACCGCATTATACAACGTTGATTGGGCAGACGCTCTAAATGCAAGCGACATCGACCTGACTGTTAACGAGTTCACATCAATTATTAATCGATTGATTGACCGTTTCGTTCCTAAACTACAAAGGCGTTCGCAGAATTTTCTTCCTTGGCAATCAGCGGAGCTTCGACGCTTGAAAACAATAAAAAATGCTGCATTCAGGAGGTTTTCTGCGTGCGGTTCACTACAGCTGCGTGAATATTATCGACGAATCAACTACGATTACAAAAGACTTAGACGACGCAGTTTTTCGAATTATAAACGGCATATGCAGTGAAAGTTGAAGTCTGACCCTAAGCGGTTCTGGAATTTTGTTAATGATCAGCGGAAGCAGTCAGGCCTGCCCTCCATTATGGAATTAGATGGCGAAATGGCCAATAATGCTGCCGATATTTGCAGCAAAGTTCTCCAGCGTGTTTTGCAACGAAGTACTTACAACAAACCAAGTATCGGATGCAGCAAGTATCGTTCCTCGCTTTGATCACCCTTTCGCATCGATGAACATTGATGCCAACATGATTCTGGCCACTTCTGCAAAGCTCAAACATTCGTACTCTCCAGGCCCGGATGGGATTCCGGCTACGCTGCTCAAGAAGTGCATTGCTGGTTTGCTTCAGCCTCTCATTCTCCTGTTTCGTCTGTCCATCTCTACTGGAAAATTCCCTGCAGCTTGGAAGCAGGCATTTTTGTTTCCGGTTCACAAAAAAGGCGATCGGTCGAAGGTCGATAACTATCGAGGAATTTCTGCGCAGTGTGCAACGTCGAAATTATTCGAGCTAGTGGTCATTAAACCACTTTTTTCACATTGCCAACAAGCGATTGCAGATGAGCAACACGGATTTCTCCCAAAACGTTCGTGTGCTACGAATCTACTTTGCTTCACTAGCTATGTAACTGACAGCTTCATTGGATTCATTGGGTCCGCTGGTGTTTGTCCTATATTTTAACGATGGAATCCATTCGCTAGAATGCCCACGTCTAGCTTTCGCGGATGATTTAAAATTGTTCAACGCTGTCCGAAACATTGACGATGCTTTGTTTCTTCAACAACAGCTAAATGCATTTGCCAGTTGGTGCGAGACGAATCGTATGCTATTAAATCCGATCAAATGTTCTGTAATCACTTTTACGAGAAAAAATCAACCGATTCACTTCAACTACAAACTCAATGGACTTCCAATTCAGCGAGTGGAACAAGTCAAGGATCTCGGCGTGTTACTTGATGTTAAGCTAACTTTCAAACAACACGTTTCATTGATTGTTGCCAAAGCCTCTAGACAACTAGGCTTAATTATGCGAATGACACGTGACTTTAACAGCATTGAATGTTTGGTAGCGCTCTATGGGTCACTGGTTCGAGCTTCCCTAGAATACTGTTCCGTAGTATGGATCCCTCACTACAATAACGCTATTTACCGCATCGAAAGTATCCAGCGTCGCTTCGTACGCTACGCTCTTCGATAGCTTCCATGGCGACAGCCAATGAGGGATACTCGATACGAGGATCGTTGCCAACTCATCCGAATCGATACTCTCGAACTTCGCCGAGAAACAGCGCGCGCCAAGGTTGTTTCGGATATCTTGACATCCAACATCGACTGCCCTACCATCCTTCGTCAAATCAACTTGAATGCACCAACCAGATCACTGCGGAGGTTATCTCTACTAAATTTACCTTTTCGATGGACGAATTACAGTGCCAACAGCGCTATCTCTGGTCTATAGCGTTCTTTCAACCGAGTTTCGGCAGTATTTGATTTTAATTTATCACAACGAGTGTTACGTTCGAGTTTTGTCTCTATGTTTCGACGTTTTATGTATTAGTTATTAAGGTCCATTAGGGCAAGTCTTGCCTGTTGGTAATAA
This sequence comes from Sabethes cyaneus, assembly GCF_943734655.1. NCBI lineage: Eukaryota > Metazoa > Arthropoda > Insecta > Diptera > Culicidae > Sabethes > Sabethes cyaneus. The sequence goes on from NC_071355.1 coordinate 134,919,253, forward strand.
ATTTGAATTTGAATTAAACTAATGATGGGGTGATAAAAGTACTCCTCCTCTGCGGTACTAGCACGAGTCACTCCTGCTTTTAACTAATCACTGCTGCTGCTAATCACATCACTGCTAACTAAACGAACAATCCCTAGCCGAACATTCTGGATTTCTAGTTTCCAGTGAATTTTATTCAGTAGCACCGCGTCGTCAATATTCAAAAGAAAAAAGTCCTCTGCGTTGTGACTGTGTTATGTTGCTGATGGTGCAAGAGAAATGCTTTATTTTAATACAAATAATTTATTATATGCTTAACATGTGCGGAATAAATACTTCTAAAGTAATCTTGTACAGCAGATGCCAAACATGATTTAAGAAACTACTCTTCAGCGCTTAAATGTATTTTAGCCCATTTTTGTACCACGCTGGACAAACTTAAGCTGGTAAATCTACATCGGCTAAAAACTCGGCGCCTGTCATATGTCAGATTATCTCAGATGTGTTCGTTGACGGCTTCCGACCGACAGGATGTAAGTTCGAATCCGGGTGAATGAAAAAATTATATGGCAGGCTTGATGAATTTTGAGTCAACCAATGATTTCCTACTAATAGCGAATTCATAAATTAACCTGGGTTCGTGCTAACTCGAACCCGAAATTAATGACGGGCAGTTTGACAGATTGACCCGTAAACCGTAATGCTAGACAGTTTTAACCTGCGCTTCAAACTGAATGCTGTCAGTTTAACCGAAATGCAATCTCGGTTAATTTATGAACGCTTTGACAGCACTTCGATTAAAACTGAGTGCTAAAATCGACCTGAGCCAGGTTAATTTATGAATTCGTTATAACCCAAGGAACAATTTTTGCTTATTAAACGTTTCACTGACAGCTTTTATTCAGCACATGCTGTATAGCTGCTTTTAAAGTATATCTAAACACCTCTATTCAATGCTTATACAGTTGGTTTTGGAGAATTTAAACAGCACAGTGCTGAATATGGGCGTGGAAGATGCGTTTGAACGACTGTTAGGCAACGTATAGTAAAACGTTTATTCAGTACGCATAGGTATGTTTATTAAACTGCTGCTAATGGCACTGTAGCTACGTTTATTCCACAGCAGTTCAACATTTAGACAAGCAAAAAGAATAAAATATGCCGGAAGTACTTTTATTTTATTTTGTGGGTTTCGTTATTTCCATGTTCACTTTTGTATTCGTATTTTTAAAATTTAATGAGAGACTTAGTAGGAAACCGTTGGTTGACTCAAAATTTATGAAGCCTGCCATTATACTTTTTTCATTCATCTGGATTCGAACTTACATCCTGACGGTCGGAAGCCATCGACGAACACATCTGAGATAATCTGACATATGACAGGCGCCGAGTTTTTAGCCGATGTGGATTTACCTGTTTAAGTTTGTCAAGCATGGAACAAAAATGGGCTAAAATACATTTAAGCGCTGAAGAGTAGTTTCTTAAATCATGTTTGGCATCTGCTGCACAAGATTGCTGCAGAAGTATTTATTCTGCACATGTTAAACATTTAATAAACTATTTGTGCTAATGTATTTCGCTTGTGCCACCAGCAATACCAGCAACATAACACACTCACAACGCAAAGGTTTTATTTTCTCTTAAATATTGACGACGGTGAGCGGTGCTATTGAGTGAAATTCACTGGAAACTGGAAATCCAGAACTTTCGGCTAGCTGCGAATATTGTGTGCGATTGTTCAGTTAGTTAGCAGTGATGTGATTAGCAGCAGGAGTGATTCGTGCTAGTACCGCAGAGAAGGAGTACTTTTGTCACCCCGTCATTAGTTTACGCAGATAGTCCTGAGCATATTGCTGCTTTAAGTCGCTCGCTGTCTGTGCACATCTATTTGTCATCGACTTTGATTTAGTTTTTTGACGTAGGACTACGTCTTTGTTTACTATACTGGGACTGGGTAGCACTTTGTGAAAACGAAAATAGAAGTGTAACGTTTGAATGAAAGATTTCAAATGCTAATAACTACTAAACTACTGAACGAAACTGAACAGTTTATATGTCGTTGAATAGATAAAATGACCAGCAATTTAATAGGGGGTAAGAGAGCAATTTTAAGGAGGGAGTAAGAGGGGGGCTCCTATACAAATGAAACACAAATTTCCTCAAAACTTTTGAACTAATCAAGCAAATGGAACCAAATGTGGCATGTGAGGGTTTCCGAAGGCAGGATTTTCTTCTACGGTGTACTGAGACCTCTTCCCCTCTAAGAGGGGGGGGGGGAATCCCATACAAATGAAATACAAATTTCCTCATTACTCTAGAACTAACCAAGCAAATGGAACCAAATTTGGAATTGGGGGAGATCTCAGAAGGCAACAATTTTTTGTATGGTAAATTGAGACCTCTCCCCTCTTTAGGAGGGGGGCTCCCATACAAATAATATACAAATTTCCTCATAACTCGAGTACTAATCAAGCAAATGGAACCAAATTTGGTATGTAGGGGCTTTAGAAGGCAAAAATTGTTTATGGTGAATTGAGACCTTTAGGAGGGGGGGTGGTTCCCATACAAATAATATGCAAATTTCCTCATAACTCGAGAACTTATCAAGTAAATGGAACCAAATTTGGAATGTGGGGGTTTTGGAAGCCAGCAATTTTTTCTATGGTATAATGAGACCCGTCAGTCATTTAACAGGGGGTGGGGGGTAGTTTTTCTATGGTGAATTAGGACCTTTGCTTTCTTTAAGAAGGGGAGATCCCATACAAATGAAATACAAATTTCTTCATAACTCGAGAACTAATCAAGCAAATGGAACCAAATTTGGCTTGTGGGGTTTTTTGGAGGCATGAATTTATTTTGAATTTATTTATTTTATGATGGTTCGAGACCCCTCACCCCTGTGGTAGGAGGATAAGGACTCTCATACAAATAAACCAGAAATTGGTCATTCATTACCATTTCAATCTTTATGATGCACACAAGTGATTTTTAAAAGAAATCTCTATGTCTCAAAGGTTACAGGCGTTGTACTTATGAACCCCCGTCAACGTATTTTCAATAATAATTGAATCTGAATATTTCGCTCTTGGTTTTTAAACATTCACTTAAACAATGACACTTACAGATTCTTATAAATATACATATGCCAGAAATGCAGTTTACATTAGTCTTTTATCTGATATAGTCCTACGTCACCCTTTTGTACAACCTGCTGTACACCAGGGTAACCAGGGCTGTATACCTTGTAGTTTTTCATCCAAAAAACAAAAAAGAGCAGCGGATGGCACGAGAAGCAGTGGTGTTTTCGCGCACCGGCAGCGGGAGCTGGTCACACGATTACGGCGCTACCAGCAGTGGTGGTATCGCCACTATGCCGCCCTATCATAACAATTCTGGCGGCTTTAGCCCGACGGAATTCATCTCGCTGAGCAAATTCATTGTGAGTAACTCGCAAAGCGTCAAGCAGCCAGCTGTCTTTGGATAGAACAAAAGACTAAATGATATTACCCCTTGAAAAAGACACCAACAAAGTGTCGAAACGTCGGGAAAACATCAAACTTCAGTCTTGATAAATTTCTCCGAAGACTGCCCTGCCGAATATTAACAGTTTGGATATAAGTTTGTTAAATTTATCGGTACGACGAGGAATAACGACACGCCGAGGGAAAAGATACACACCGTACAGGTAACAACACATAAAAGGATTTCCACGACCAGCAAAGATTTGCGGCGGCTAAAAGTGGTTATGCAAATGTTTTCTATTCTTAATGTATCAAAAAAATAAAATAAAAATAAAGTGTACCAAATATAAATTTAAAGCATAAATTATAAAGTCTGGAGTATAAAGTGTCATTCAAGTTATTGGTGTTATTGGCTACCATCAAGCACCTTTTATTCCACACCTGCTCTTGGTGTGCTACTGATACGTTTGTACGACGATTATTCGACACATATTCCACAATTCCTCTTAGCAATGCAGCTGATGCGTTTAGGCAACTCTCATTCCACACTCGCTCTCAGCAATGCTGCTGATACGTTTGCGCAACGCTCATTCCACACTTATTCCACACTTTCTCGCAGCAATGCTGCGCAACATTTATTCCACTGTTATTCCACACTTGCTCTCAGCAATGCTGCAAATTCGTTTGTACAACATTTATTCCACTGTTATTCCACTTCTATTCTGCACATGCTCTCAGCAATGCTGCTGATACGTTTGCCCAACACTCATTCCACACTTATTACACTATTATTCCACACATGATCTCCGTAATGCTGCTGATACGTTTGTGCAATGCTTATTCCACTTTTATTCCACTTTTACTCCACAATTGCTCTTGACTGACACGTTTGCACAACGTCTATTCGACATGCATTTTCATGGTAGCTTTTGGGCGACCATTATTCCACACCTGCTCTTAGCCGTACTACCGATACGTTTGCATAATGTTTATTCGACTCTTATTCCGCACTTATATAACAACGTATAGATGTTGCTTAGAAGCTAAAAAATATATAGGATATGACGTTTAAACAACAGACAATTCAGCAAATTCGCTTGTTCAGCCAGCACCGAATGCTACCACACAACTCTTATTCCACACCTGCTTGTTTAGGTGCTGCCGTTTTGTTCCTTGGGAAGTCTCTTATTATAAATTATAATATATGCATACAAAAATGGCAATGAAAATAACGAAACCCACAAAATAAAATAAAAATAACTTCCTACAAAATAAAAAATACTTCCTGCACATTTTTTTCTTTTTGCTTGTCTAAATGTTGAACTGCTGCGAAATAAACGTAGCTTCAGTGTCATCAGCACAAGTTTAATAAACATATCTATACGTACTGAATAAACATTTTACTATACGTTGCACAACAGTCATGCAAAGGCATCTTCCACGCCCATATTCAGCACTGTGCGGTTTAAATTCTCCAAAACCAACTGTATAAGCGTTGAACAGAGGTGTTTAGACATACAGTGGACCCCCGTTCGTTTGAACGATTCCTCATGCAGACTAACGGGGTTCGTTTTTAATTTGAACAACTAGCAACCCTAAATGTGCTGAAACTTGCATGAAGTGGCCGCCCTGCTCTTTGTTATTGTTTTGGTGGTTTGATTTAGTCTCGTTTAGTTGGTAGTTGCAAGCAGCGAATATTATTCTCCGATCGGATTTTTATCATAATTGTTGGGAAACGAAATGTGAAACTGATTAAACTAGGATTGAACATACTAGATCAGTACAAACAAATCGTGTTTATGTGCATTGTCTGCGAAGACAAATGATGCCATGTTGAGAATGACATTTGAACCATTTTTAATTTGCACATCGTGCAAACCAGCGGGGTTCAAATTAAAAAGTGTTCAGATTAAAAACGGTCAAACGAACGGGAGTCCACGGTACTTGAAAAGCAGCTATACAGCATGGGCTGAATAAAAGCTGTCGGTTAAACGTTTAATAAGCAAAAATTGTTCCTTGGGATGATTACTTAAGACTATCATTGATTACTCTACTGATTACCATTGATTACCTAATTAATTCGTAAATGATTACAAAAGCAATCTCTGATTACTATACGCACTTATACCACAGAGAACAGACATTCATCTTATTTTCACCAGGTGTGCAAGAACTCAATCGCCATTTTGAAAGTATACATATATATATATATATATATATATATATATATATATAATACATATATATATATATATATATATATATATATATATATGTTATATATATATATATATATATATATATATATATACTAGCTGACCCGACAAACTTCGTATTGCCAAATTAACCTGTGTTGTACATAAATCATGAATCTCGGATGATCTTTGTCACTATCTCGAGTTTTGCAAGCGGCGCTTCCGACGGCGGGTCACCGGCAACACTCGCGACCGGTTCGTCCTGAATGATCTAGTGTTACTATAGATAGTTTTTGTGGTCTTGTTATTGATTAATGTTTTATGGAAGAGTCTCGAATTTCTCGAGTTGGATTAGTTTTTGAGTTTCGCAAAAATTTCTGTTTTATTTGTATGAGAGTCCATATCCCCCTACCACAGGGGTGAGAGGTCTCTAACTATCATAAAATAAATTCAAGACTCAAAAATCTCCTACATGCTAAATTTGGTTCCATTTGCTTGATTAGTACTCAAATTATAAGGAAATTTGTATTTCATTTGTATGGGAGCCCACCCTCTTAAAAGGGAAAGGGGTCGTAATACACCACAGAAAAAAAATTCTGCCATCTAAAACTCTCACATGCCAAATTTGGTTCCATTTGCTTGATTAGTTCTAAAGTTATGAGCAAATTTGTATTTCGTTTGAATGGGAGCCCCCCCCTCCTAAAAAGGTAAGAAGTCCTAATTCATCATGGGAAAAATGGTTGCCTCCAAAAACACCCACATGCCAAATATGGTTCCATTTGCTTGATTAGTTCTCGAATTATGAGGAAATTTGTATTTCATTTGTGTAGAAGCCCCCCCTCTTGAAGTGTGGAAGGATCTTAATTCACCGTAGAAAATATTTTTGCCTCCAAAAACCTCCACATGCCGAATTTGGTTCTATTTGCTTGATTAGTTCTCGAGTTATGGGGAAATTTGTATTTCATTTGTATTGGAGCCCCCCTCCTAATGTGGGAAGAGGTCCTAATTCATCACAGAAAAAATTCTTGCCTCCAAAAACACCTACACGCCAAATTTGGTTCCATTTGCTGGATTAGTTCTCGAGTTATGAGGAAATTTGTATTTCGTTTGTATAGGACCCCCCCTCCTAAAGTGGGGAGGGGTCCCAATTCATCATTGAAAAAAAATTGTCTCCAAAAACACACACATGCCAAATTTGGTTCAATTCGCTTGATTAGTTCTCGAGTTATGAGGAAATTTGTATTTCATTTGTACAGGAGCCTCTCCTCTTAAAGTGGGGAGGGATCCTAATTCACCATAGAAAATTTTCTTGCTCTCGAAAACCTTCACATGCCAAATTTGGTTGCATTTGCTTGATTAGTTCTCGAGTTATGAGGAAATTTGTATGGAAGTCCCCCCTCTTAAAGGGGAGAGGAGTTATAATTCCTCTTATAAAGAGGGGAGGGGTCTCAATTCACCATAGAATAAATTCTTGTCACCAAAAAAAACACCCACATGCCAAATGTTGTTCTATTTGCTTGATTAGTTCTCGAGTTAGGAGGAAATTTGTATTTCATTTGTACAGGAGCCCCCCCTCTTGGAGTGGGGAGGGGTCCTAATTCACCGTAGAAAATTTTCTTGCCCTCGAAAACCTTCACATGCCAAAGTTGGTTCCATTTGCTTGATTAGTTCTCGAGTTATGAGGAAATTTGTATGGAAGCCCCCCCTCTTAAAGGGGAGAGGAGTTACAATTCCCCTTATAAAGAGGGAGGGGTCTCAATTTACCATAGAATAAATTCTTGTCACCGAAAACACCCACATGCCAAATTTTGTTTTATTTGCTTGATTAGTTCTCGAGTTATGAGGAAATTTGTATTTCATTTGTATAGGAGCCCCCTCTCCTAAAGTGGGGAGAGGTTCTTATTCATCATAGAAAACATTCTTGCCTCCAAAAATACCTACATGCTAAATTTGGTTCCATTTGCTGGATTAGCTCTCTAGTTATAAGGAAATTGGTATTTCATTTGTACAGGAGCCCCCCCTCTTAAAGTGAGGAGGGGTCCTAATTCAACATAGAAAATTTTCTTGCCCTCGAAAACCTTCACATGCCAAATTTGGTTCCATTTGCTTGATTAGTTCTCGAGTTATGAGGAAATTTGTATGGAAACCCCCCCTCTTAAAGGGGAGAGGAGTTATAATTCCCCTTATAAAGAGGGGAGGGGTCTCAAATTACCCTAGAATAAATTCTTGTCACCGAAAACACCCACATGCCAAATTTGGTTCTATTTGCTTGATTAGTTGTCGAGTTATGCAGAAATTTGTGTTTCATTTGTATGGGAGCCCCCCCTCTTAGTGGGGGGAGGGGTCTCTAACCATCACTAAAACCTTTCCTGGCCCCAAAAACCTCTACATGCAAATTTTCACGCCGTTTGGTTCAGTAGTTTTTGATTCTATAAGGAACACAGGACAGACAGACAGACAGACAGACAGACAGAAATCCTTCTTTATAGGTATAGATATATATATACAGAGTGGCGACAAGTCATCCCAAATGTATGCAATGCGGTTTTTCCAAGGTTTTTCTTTCTCTTTCCTGCATACGCGTTGGATAGGTCGTCTGCTCGATTGGAATGACACTGACAGATAATTATCATTCCAATTTTGACATTGTCGCTGTGGTAGCCTAAGTTGCGCTGCCACTAAGTACGCGAACACTTATGTATTCAGCACGGCTGATGTGGGAAGACTGAGCGGACTGAGCAGCTAATGATATACGACTAGTACCATTCGAAGAGATACGCGATAGTGTTCGTGAGAGTCTGCAATTGGCTTATTGCAGAGTAGAGCTAGTCTCATATTTATATTATAGACTAGCTGACCCGACAAACTTCGTATTGCCACAAATTAACCTGTGTTGTACATAAATCATGAATCTCGGATGATCTTTGTCACAATCTCGAGTTTTGCAAGCCCCCCAGTGGGCGGCGCTTCCGACGGCGGGTCACCGGCAACACTCGCGACCGTCTCGTTCTGAATGATCTAGTGTTACTATAGATAGTTTTTGTGGTCTTGTATTGACTAATGTTTTATGGAAGAGTCTCGAATTTCTCGAGTTCGATTAGTTTTTGAGTTTCGCAAAAATTTCTGTTTTATTTGTATGAGAGTCCATATCCCCCTACCACAGGGGTGAGAGATCTCTAACTATCATAAAATAAATTCAAGATTCCAAAATCTCCCACATGCCAAATTTGGTTCCATTTGCTTGATTAATTCTCAAGTTATAAGGAAATTTGAATTTCATTTGTATGGGAGCTCCCCTCTTAAAAGGGGAAGGGGTCGTAATTCACCATAGAAAAAATTTCTGCCATCTAAAACTCCCACATGCCAAATTTGGTTCCATTTGATTGATTAGTTCTCGAGATAAGAGGAAATTTGCATTTCATTTGTATGGAAGCCCACCCTCTTAAAGAGGAGATGGGCCATAACTCGCTTTTTAAAGAAGAGAGGGGTCTCAATTCACCATAGAAAAAAATTTGACCACTTACATGTCAAATTTGGTTCCATTTGCTTGATTAGTTCTCGAGTTATGAGGAAATTTGTTTTTCATTTGTATAGGAGCCCCCCCCCCTCTTAAAGTGGGGAAATCCATAGAAAATATACCATAGAAAATATTCTTGCCTACAAAAACACCCACATGATAAATTTGGTTCCATTTGCTTGATTAGTTCTAGAGTTATGAGGAAATTTGTATTTCGTTTGTATGAGAGCCCCCCCTCTTTAAAAGGTAAGGGGTCCTAATTCATCATAGAAAAAATGGTTGCCTCCAAAAACACCCACATGCCAAATATGGTTCCATTTGCTTGATTAGTTCTTGAATTATGAGGAAATTTGTATTTCATTTGTGTAGAAGCACCCCCTCTTAAAGTTGGGAGGGGTCCTAATTCACCATAGAAAATATTTTTGCCTCCAGAAACCTCCACATGCCAAATTTGGTTCTATTTGCTTGATTAGTTCTCGAGTTATGAGGAAATTTGAATTTCATTTGTATAGGAGCCCCCCTCCTAAAGTGGGGAGGGGTCCCAATTCATCATAAAAAAAAATTTTGTCTCCAAAAACACCCACGTGCCAAATTTGGTTCCATTTGCTTGATTAGTTCTCGAGTTATGAGGAAATTTGTATTTCGTTTGTATAGGAGCCCCCCTCTTAAAGTTGGGAGGGGTCCTAATTCACCATAGAAAATATTCTTGCCCTCGAAAACTTTCACATGCCAAATTTAGTTCCATTTGCTTGATTAATTCTCGAGTTATGAGGAAATTTGCATTTCATTTGTATAGGAGCCCCCCTTCCTAAAGTGGGGAGGGGTCCCAATTCATCATAGAAAAAAATTTTGTCTCCAAAAACACCCACATGCCAAATTTTGTTCCATTTGCTTGATTAGTTCTCGAGTTATGAGGAAATTTGTATCTCGTTTGTATAGGAGCCCCCCCTCTTAAAGTGGGGAGGGGTCCTTATTTACCATAGAAAATATTCTTGCCCTCGAAAACTTTCACATGCCAAATTTTGTTCCATTTGCTTGATTAGTTCTTCAGTTATGAGGAAATTTGTATTTCATGTGTATGGGATCCCCCCTCCTAAAACGGGGAGGGGTCCCAATTCATCATAGAAAAAATTTTTGTCTCCAAAAACACCCACATGCCAAATTTGGTTCCATTTGCTTAATTACTTCTCGAGTTATGAGGAAAATTGTGTTTCTTTGGTACAGGAGCCCCCCCTCTTAAAGTGGGGAGGGGTCCTAATTTACTATAGAAAATATTCTTGCCCTCGAAAACCTTCACATGCCAAATTTGGTTCCATTTGCTTGATTAGTTCTCGAGTTATGAGGAAATTTGTATGGAAGCCCCCTCTTTTAAAGAGGAGAGGAGTTATAATACCCCTTATAAAGAGGGGAGGGGTCTTAATTTACCATAGAATAAATTCTTATCACCGAAAACACCCACATGCCAAATTTTGTTCTATTTGCTTGATTAGTTGTCGAGTTATGCAGAAATTTGTGTTTCATTTGTATGGGAGCCCCCCCTCTTAGTGGGGGGAGGGGTTTCTAACCATCACTAAAACCTTTCCTGGCCCCAAAAAACCTCTACATGCATATTTTCATGCCGATTGGTTCAGTAGTTTTCGATTCTATAAGGAACATACGGACAGACAGACAGACAGACAGACAGACAGAAATCCTTCTTTATAGGTATAGATAGGACCGACTACCACATCCCCTTTTCTTTCCAATTTGAGATCGATAAATTTATTTCGAGATTTTTACATAATACTTACATGGAAATTATACTTATCCTAAGGACTGAATTTGACGGACGGCTTAATGGTGCGTAGTGATCGTCTGACGGGGGCCGCTTCTAGACTTGAAGGGCGTGACGAAGAACTCGGCATCCCTGTTGTTTCCGAAGATTGAGGATCGCTTAGAGTATCACTCGATTCAGCTGTTTGTTTGTCGATCTCAGTCTCAGATAATTTACGCCATTTCTTTAGATGTGCAATGTTCCTCTTGAATATCTTACCAGAGCCATTTGATTGTATTTGAACGTTCGAACCGTTCCTATCTAATACCGTAAATTTCTCGTTTAGGAAATTGGTAGATAGCTTATTGGAAGGAAGCAGATTTTTCATAAGGACAGTATCACCAGTGGCGATATTGCTTAGTTTAGCGCGCCGCTTAGCATCCTCTCTCTCTTTTTGGAACATCTTCTTTGCCGAATCCTGGTCCCTAAAATCGGAGCCTGGTGGTACTGTTTCAAGATCCTCCCATTGAGGTAGCTTAGAGCGTAATTTCCTTCCCTGGAGTAATTCACTTGGTGCTTTACCGGTTATTGTGTGCGGCGTGTTATTGTACAGCTCCAAGAAATGGTCGAGTTCTGCTTTCCAATCACCATGAATGGCATGAGCAATCTTCATCCGTTTAAGGAGGGACCGGTTTTGTCTTTCAACTTCACCGTTTGCTTGGGGCCAGTACGGTGAAGTGTGATTAAGGTGGATACCATTTGTTGTACAATATTCTTTAAATTCAGTCGACACAAACTGCTTTGCATTGTCGAGTGTTATTGTCCTTGGCGGACCCCATGTTCGGAAAATCCGTTTGAGACGCTTAATCGTTTCTTGAGCAGTGATTCGAATCATTATTTCGATTTCGATGTAACGGCTGTAGTAATCGATTACCACTAGCAAATATTCTCCAGTTGGCATAGGACCTAAAAAGTCTATCGCAATATCAGTCCACGGCTTTTCAGGAAGCGCCCGCCTCATCATTGGTTCTGGAGGATCCGATGGGTGTACTAATTGACAACCCTGACATTTTTCACAAGTTTTAACTGCGTCCTGGTCAATCCCAGGCCACCAGCAACGTTCACGAAGTCTTCTTTTCATCATTGATTGCCCGGGATGTCCTTCATGAGCCAATTCACACATCCTAGCACGCAATGAGGCTGGAATCACCAGTTTTGAGCCACGCATAATCAACTTGTTGATATATGAAAACTCTAGTCGAAACGGCTTATATGGTCGGATGTCGTCATGATTCCAATTCTCGGTTTCGATGCATTCTATAAGTTTCTGCAGTTCCTTATCTGTAGCTGTGGCTACGACCACCTCTGCAATATCTATTGCTGTCGATTCCTGTACAGCTCTAATAATTTCTTCAGTATCAGAGTCGAAGTCTTCACAATTTTCCATTACCGATAGCAGTGACAAAGATTCTACCAATACGCGCCTAATAAATACATCTGTTTCTTGTGCCCACTGTGGATCTTCTACATGAGCAGCAAGCCTCGATAAGCAATCAGCTAAATTCGCAGATCCTTTCCGGTAAACGACTTTGAATCTAAAAGATTGAATCCTCAGCAACCATCTCTCGATTCGCGCAGTTGGTCTGGATGTCGCTGAAAATAGAGTTTCTAGAGGTCGATGGTCTGTTTCAAGTTCGAATGTGATGCCAAGCAGATAATTTCTAAACCTCTCGACAGCCCATACAATACCCAGAGCCTCTTTCTCGATTGGCGGATATGTCTTTTCTATCTCTGACAGACTCTTAGAGGCGTAGCTTATGACTCTAGGTCGGGAGTTTTTAAACTGTATTAAAACGGCTCCTAATCCTACTCCTGAAGCGTCAGTCACCACTAATGTACGATCTTTTGGATCATAGAAACCTAAATTGCCTGCTGATCCAATAAGAATTTTGATCTCCTCAAAAGATGATTGATGACGTGCGCTCCATTCAAAATGGGATTCCTGTTTCAGTAACTGTCTCAGAGGATAATTAACTGTGGTTAAATTTGGAATAAACCTTTAAATGTATGGTTAATATTATCGCAAACAATAGCTATTATATTAATTACCGTACCTAGAAACGTATGTCACCAACCCAAGAAAACTTCTAAGCTCTTCTTTTGTGCGTGGAGCTCTGCACGATAAAATGGATTTGACCTTTTCTTCACTCGGTGACACTCCATTAGCTGATAACTTGTGACCAAGAAATATCGTCTCACGTTGTTTGAATCTGCATTTATGATCGTTTAATAGTATCCCGTATTGTCCTAACACATGTAACGTCTGTTTGACCGCAGTGTCATGTTCCTCCGAAGTTTTCCCGAATATCATAATATCATCTATAAAAACGACCGTATTTTTGCACCCAACTAATATGCTCTCCATTAAATTTTGAAAGAGCTCCGGTGCGCAGTTTACGCCAAACAGCAATCGCTTGTATCGAAAAAGTCCCCAATTGGTGATGAAGGTAGTGATGTCACGGCAATCCTCGGATAGCTCCACTTGGTGGAATGCTTGTTTTATGTCGAGCGAAGTGAAGTATTGAGCATTACGAAATCGTGATATTAAATCGTCGAAAACAGGCAGCGGATGATTAAGTCTATGAATAGCTTCATTGGCCCTCCTCATGTCAACGCATAATCGCAAGTCCCCATTTTCTTTTAATATTGGTACCAAGGGTGAAACCCATGAAGTTGGCTTCATAACCTTTTCAATAATGTCCATTTCAAGGAGCTCGTTTATTTTCTGTTCGACCTTTTCCAATAATGGTATGGGACAGCGACGCAATGGTTGAATAATGGGCGGTACAGTTCTATCAATAGGAATATTCAGTTTAATACCCTTCATCTTAGGAAAGGTTTTCGGTGAATTGTCAATTTTTTGTACTTGCGCAAAATGAGTGCTTGGTAGTCCGATTTTCAATACTCCCAATTTTTGTGCGGTCACCTTTCCCAGTAACGGTTGTTGACCTTTCTCAATTACATAAAAAGATGTATTTGACCTTAACATATGACCGTTGTCGTCTACTTCAAGTTCTGCATCAAAAGCAGTAATTAGCTTCAACGGGATGCGCCCGTATGCCAAAAATACTTTGCCAGTATCAGTTCTTTCATTAGATATCTGAACATCACGCAACTTCATCAATTCCCATGTGTTATCATCAATAAGATTGTGTGTGGATTCAGAATCGATCAACATAGCTATATGAACACCACCTACTTGACATTTAATAACTTCTTCATCGCCGTAGCTAACATTGTAAACGGGCAAGTATTCTGGTGATTTATCACCAACATTTTCACTAACATTGAAAACGTTCCTGGTACGTTTCTCCGGACGATACGATTCTTTAGCTATCGCGAAATTTGACTTGCGTTTCCGATTACCCTAAGATTTTAAATTAATTGGAACATATGAAGCATTTAATTAAATTAATGTTTTTTTTACTCACCCTGTCAACTTGTTTAGACCGGCGAAAGTGTCCTACCTGAAACCATCAGATGGTTCATAATTATGTCTATAAAAAATATTTTATCAAACCACAGGCTCTCAAATTACATTCCATTTGTTTTTCTGTGTGTTTAGTTGAAAGTATATTGCAGAAATGATTGATCCGGAGGATATGGATACCACTCAGCAAGTCGTGCAACAAAATGTGCAGTTTTTCAGTCCAGCATCGTACAATCTTCCTCATTTCAAGTACAAGCACCTTCCGGCATCCGAGGTCCGGAACGCCTGGAACATGTGGATTAGGTGGTTTGAGAATGTCATGGCCGCAGCTCACGTATTGGATGGTGCTAGTAGGAAGATGCAGTTGTTAGCTATGGGTGGATTGGAGTTACAAAGCGCGTATTATGGCTTGCCAGGTGTAAGTGAAGAAATTGATGAAAATGTTTCGGATCCTTACGTAACTACAAAAGAAAAGCTGACGCATCATTTCTCGCCTAAGCATCATGATAGCTTTGAGCGATTCCTGTTCTGGTCAATGACTCTCGAGGAAGAGGAACCGATTGAATAGTTTGCTTTACGAGTTCAGCAAAAAGCGGAGAAAATTTGCTTCGGAAAAACAGACACAGAAAGCAGACATATTGCTATTATCGATAAAATAATACAATATACACCGAATGATCTTCGTCAAAAGCTGTTAGAAAAGGAGTTGCTTACATTGGACGACACGACAAAAATCGTGAACGCATTCCAGGCAGTACGATATCAGTCATCTAAAATGCCCGGCAAAGGAACAGAAAATCGTTCAGAAAGCAACGTCAAATCATTCTGTTTTGTTTTTCACAATCCGAACCGGAATTTAATCGGTTACAATCTAATCATTCATCGTTCTTATTAACCGGAATTAAATCGGTTACACGCAAAATCCGTCACATGCATCATTACTATTAACCGTAATTTAATCGGTTTCGATTTGCAGTCGTTCACAGTCATTTGCAGTGCAGATATTTGCTACTCCAACCGGAATTTAATCGGTTGCAACATATCCTCTCACATGTTCAATTCATTCTCATACCTTTCAACCGGAATTGAATCGGTTACATTTTTCAACCACTGACACGATTTTCTTGCTAATTGCATACCCCCCTTTTTCATTTAATGTTTCATTTCTTCGGTGCTACAGGGCTTTTACTACACACACGCAAGACAACTGCCAGTCACTCAAAGCATACTCTGCCACTCGATGCAGTAAAATGGGTCGGGCCAAATAATCATTCCTTCTATAAAACGTCTATCCACTCAAAACAAACAATTTTCAAGGAAACCAGCAATTACACAAACACACATTGACCGTTTGCAATAGTATTTTGGTTATCAATGTCCAATGTACGGCTTTCTTGCCCAGCAGCCAACGCTGGTCATCGACAATTGCTCTTTCTATTCCATTAAAATAGTTAATATTCCAATTGGATTTTAATGCTCTTACCTTTTCAATGTACGCGTACAAAAGCATTCTCACACCGCAAGATGTATTCTCCATGGAGAGGTCGTTTTATACATCGGAATTACCACACACACGAACACGCACACGCGAATCTATCAGCCAACGCCATTTGCCCATTTTTTTCCATTCAGGCCCGATTGTAGTATTTCTTCCCAAATATCTTCTAGCATTCATGATTAATTCACAACCTCACTCACGGAACAGAAACAAGATTAATACTGACTTTTTTTCACTTATACAACATAGCTCATATAGCGTTTCGGAAAGAATAACTTCAGCCATTTCGGCCAACCAATTTTCTTGATTCAAAATGGCGCTCTTCACACAAAGAAAATCACAAAAACTTTTATATAAATGTTCGCTTCTTCCAAGCATGTGTTTTTCACATTTTCCCATATCTTTGTACACTAATGAACACTTACCGATTTTTTTTCGCTACTAACGAACTAAATTAATTTTCCCCGTCGTATTTTTCACCTCGTCGCCACGGTTTGTGGTAGCCTAAGTTGCGCTGCCACTAAGTACGCGAACACTTATGTATTCAGCACGGCTGATGTGGGAAGACTGAGCGGACTGAGCAGCTAATGATATACGACTAGTACCATTCGAAGAGATACGCGATTGGCCTTGCCAGCGTTGAAAGAGATTTCGAAGGCTGCTCGCACTTACAGGAAATCTCGTGCCGAACTGTCAACGCGTGAGTGTTGACAAAAGCAAAAATACTTTCTTTTCTTTTTTTCTCACGCAAAACCCTGAACAATATCAGCAACGCTGGCAAGGCCAATAGTGTTCGTGAGAGTCTGCAATAGACCAAATCAAGGTGACGTCATCTGGCAGATACTGGCGCCCTTGTTTACAAACAGACCGCAGAGTCCAAAAAAGTTTCAGCCGTTTAAACGGCAAGTTTGTTATTTAAACCGAGTTTAAACAGCATTAGGACTAAATTTAAAAGCCATTATGCCTGTAAAATGGTAAAACACACGCTACATTCGCTATAAACGGAAAGGAAACTTTTCCAAAATGTAAACAAGGGCGCCAGTATCTGTCAATTGACGGTATGATGATTTGGTCTATCCAGCTTTTTACGCGCTATATTGTGCGCGCATTCCCTTACTGGACACGACGGTTGAAACAGTCGTGATTCTGAACAGTCGTAAAAAGGGTCGTTTTTAGCTTTTGACAGATAAAATGTCAAATTGTGTCATCATCGCTGTTTCATTATTGGAACCAATCGAGCAAAGTAAATAAACCTAGGAATTACCGTTCTATCAGAAGAAACGGAATGAAATTCAGCATGAAATGAATTTGTATTTTCAACGCCGGTTTGCCGAAATTTCATAGTGAATAAAGCGTAGTTTATCCTTCATTATCCAAACAAGCAATAACAAAGCAATAACGTTAGTATTCGAAAACAATTTGTTTAATGCTTTTGTATGATTAACACGAAGTCACGATTAAGGTTGCGACAGAAACGCAATGAGCCTGTGTTGCCAATTATGGCGATAAAACATTACGAACTGTGTTGCCAATTTAGTCATTTTTCTACCTTTGGAACGTTTGAAACAGTACCTGAACTCCCCTCGGAATCCATCGGTCAAGTAAATGCACAATAATGGTGGCCGCTATAAATTGTGTTCGTAAAATGTCGACCAACATTTGAAAGGGGCGGATAAGCCAACTGTCAAACAGAACGAGTGAGAGTTATTTTTTGCTGGAGCAGCATAGGAAAATGAACTCTCACTCGTTCTGTTTGACAGTTGGCTTATACGACCCTTTCAAATGTTAGTCGACAAATGCGAACAATCTTTTTGACAACTCTGCATACATCAAATCTGGCACTCTTCTCTTGCAAAACTACCGTTCTCTTTCTGTCGTTTACGTCAAAGAAGGAAAGCAAAACTGTGCGAAATGTAAACAAAACTATTGCCTTCCTTCTTTTGCGTAAACCAAAGAAAGAGCAACACTGCCGTACAGGAGAAGAGTGCCCAGTTTTGATGGATGCAGAGTTGTCAAAAAGATTGATCACATATTACGAACACAATTTATAGCGTCCGCCATTATAGCGCGTAAAAAGCTGGATAGACCAAATCATCATACCGTCAATTGACAGATACTGGCGCCCTTGTTTACATTTTGGAAAATTTTCCTTTTCGTTTATAACGAATGTAGCGTGTGTTTTAGCATGTTACAGGCATAATGGCGTTTAAAATTTAGTCCTAATGCTGTTTAAACAAAAAACTTGCCGTTTAACAGCTGAATTTTTTTTGGACTCTGGACTCTGCGATCTGTTTGTAAACAAGGGCGCCAGTATCTGCCAGATGACGTCACCTTGATTTGGTCTATTGGCTTATTGCAGAGTAGAGCTAGTCTCATATTTATATTAGATAGGACCGACTACCACAGTCGCCACTCTGTATATAGTCCACCCCATCGACATCTCTATATCGAGCTGCAGTAAACGTCAGCGACAGCATGTCCGGGGCTCAAAATTTGACAGCGGGCCCAAATCAGACTGCTGGCAGTTGAGTGAAACGCAGTGCTGAATTGCTATCTCATTTTCGCACACACGAGATGTTGGCGGCGAGAACATGGTTGTCTGCCATGGGCTTGATATAGTCACTCTAGATAATACCATCAAACTTTATCGTCACGGAAGAGTATCGAAAATTGGAGGGTTTAAAGTGAAATCTTCTTCTTGGCTTGTTATTATTTTAACATTTTTGTTCTATTTCTTACGTATTTTTGCTTATACTTTCATATTATCGTTATTAATTATTAACGATAAGAAAATTTTATCAATAATCGTTATAGATTTTGATCGGCATTTCCCATCATTACTAGAATGACTATATACAGAGTGGCGACAATGTCAAAATTGGAATGATAATTATCTGTCAGTGTCATTCCAATCGAGCAAACGACCTATCCCAATGTGATATTTGTATTTGTATTTGTATTTGTATTTTGGTCGATTCATCTGACAATTTTGATATTATCTACATGAATATAAACTTAAATGTACAACATAACTATTGCAGCATCCTAGACCTTGTCAGTCTTCTACTAAAGGCGCGTGAAGAAACGTCTCCAAAGTCAAATAATTCTTCGACCAGCGTGAAGGTGCGGATGCATGACGTCAGTGGTTCATAAAACCCGTACATAGTCCGATGAAATCTGGTTCAGTAAATTTGATGAGCGAAGCTGTCTACGTGAAGCACGAAAATCAATACGGGACAGCAGAGCCGGGGCATCTATTTCATTATTAAGCAGCTTGGCCACAAAAGTTGCTTGTTGAATCCTTCGACGACTCTCTAATGTCTCCAAATCCAAAAGCTGGCATCGGTCTACGTAGCGGGGAAGATTGTGAGGTAGACGCCAGGGTAGATGTCTCAGGGCGATACGAACAAATCTTCGTTGAACACGTTCAATTCTGGCTTTCCAACACAGGCTATGAGGATTCCAGATGACACAGGCATTCTCAAGTATTGGCCGTACCAACGCGCAGTACAATGCCTTCAAGCAATGAGGATCTGTGAAGTCTCGGGAAATTTTTGTAATGAACCCAAGTTGTTGCGAAGCTCTAGAGATGACAGCAGTATAATGTTGATTGAACATGAGCTTATTATCCAGCAGAACTCCAAGATCGCTGATCTGATCGACGCGTCCGAGAATAGCTCCGTTTATCCGGTAATCAAATGAGATGGGCGTATTGCATCGGTGGAATGTTATAACCACACATTTGGCAATGCTTATTGTGAGCTTGTTTCTACTACACCAATCAGCAAAGGTATCTAACAGCGCTTGCAATCGGTAGCAATCAGCGATAGATTTCACAACGAGGTAGATCTTTAGATCGTCGGCATATACCAGTGTGCATCCGGAGCCAAGCAGAATGGCTATGTCGTTAAAGTACAAGCCGAATAGCAAAGGCCCCAGGTTACTGCCTTGCGGAACACCAAAGGTATTACTGAATGCACGTGAAACTGTGGAATCCAGCTTGACCCGTAAAGTACGGTCTGTTAGATATGAGCTCAACCATGAAGTCAATCTATCAGATATACCGAGTTTAGAGAGCTTGTGCAAGAGTATTCGATGATCTACTGTGTCGAAAGCGGCCTTAATATCTGTGTACACAGCGTCAATTTGAGTTCCAGTTTCTATCTGTAAGATGCAGGTACTAGTGAAATCCATCAAGTTCGTCGCCACAGAACGACCGGGCATAAAACCATGCTGGTCGACTGATATATAGTTTTTGGTGCTGTTCAGAATTATACCACTTACGATGATTTCAAAAAGTTTTGATCCAGCAGAAAGACTGGTAATGCCTCTGTAGTTCCTTACATCTCGCTTTTCTCCTTTTTTAAATACGGGAAACATATGGGACTGTTTCCACAGCGTTGGAAACTTCCGTTGCTCAAACGATTTGGTGAAAATTCGACTTAAAGGCACGGCAAGAGCAGTAGCGCAGCGACGTAAAATAATAGCCGGAACACCATCGGGACCAGGCGAGTAGGAGCTCTTCAATTTTTTTGCACCAGAAATGACCATTTCGGGAGTGATGTCAAAAATGTCCAGATCAACAGCACCATCGGGGACATCTGACGTAGCTATTTCAGCATCAGACTGCGTGGTACATCCACTGGCGAACACAGAAGAAAAATGATCAGCAAACAATTCGCAAGATTCAGTAACAGTTGATGATTCCGTTCCGCCCAAGAATACACTAGAAGGAATAGAAGATCCTTTTCTCTTAGTGTTTACGAATGTCCAAAAGCTTTTTGGATTAGTTCGCAATCTGAATTGTGTCCGCAGTACGTGTGATTTGTAGAGGTAACTATTTAGCCTACGGTATGCATCACTGGCAAATTTGAAAGCGCGTTTATTCTGCGGTGTTCGTTGCTTACGAAGGAGTCTCTGCTTTGCATTTCGATGCCGTTTCAATCTGTGCAACTCACTATTACTCCAGACAGGTTTTGAAGGAGGTCTAATTCTGGGAAGATTCTCGTTCAGCCAGGTGCAAATAGCATCGCAAAACCGCAATGCCATATCATCCACATCGATCTCGTCTAATAAAGCAGCCCAATCCAGAGACAAAAGGTGATTCACAAGAACATCAAAGTTAATCCGACGATAGTTCAGAGGCGCAATTTCGAAACTGACAGCTGGAACTTCAACGGGGCATGCCAGTATAGGCAAGAATAAATCCAATGGAGGATGGGGAATATCAACAGGAATTAGCGGAGAAATAGCCCGACGTACAGCGATCTCTTGTTCAGGAAGGCAGAAAACGAGATCCAGTGTTCGTCCGAGATTATTACGCAGTGAATTAACTTGTTTCAAGTTCAAGAATTCAAATCCATCGACCACAGCAGCGCTAGCAGCAGGAAGCGGGAGAGAATTGTTGTATTGTACTCCATCCTTACCATTAAACCAAGAAATTTGCGGTTGGTTATAATCACCACAAATGAGAATTCTTTCTTCTGCAGACCCCTTGTCACGTAATTCACGGATTGAGAGAATATGCTCATCGATAAACTTGACAACTTTACTTCTGTCAGGCGGGATGTAGACTGCAGCAAGCAAAAACTTCATTCCTTTGATGACAGCAGAAACACAAACTTGTTCGAGACAATTTCCATGTCTTAAGTTGACCAGTGAACTAGGGTACTGTTGAGCAACGGCAATCAATACGCCACCAAAACTACTTTTGTCACTATTCTTCGAGCTACGATCACAACGATACACGTTGAAGGCGGATCCAAACAGCTGAAGAGAATCGATGCAGCCGTCCAAACCGGTTTCGGTTAGCAGGATTACATCGTAGTTGCAGTCATTAGTTGCAAGGAATAGGTCGTCCACTTTAGTCCTTAAACCTCGCACATTCTGATAGTATGCACAAATACCATCCACGTCATTGGCGTGTGCAGAAAACTCCGAAACAATACTCTCTACACGTGGAGATTCCAAGCTGGAAGCGGGAAAAACATCAGCGGAAGGAATGTCCGGATTACAATTGCACTTGCCTGCATAACTGGGTTGGAAGACCCTGTCACCACACCAGCACACAGGGCAGGGACGACTGCTGGCCGCTGGCAGGAATTGCACGACTGTGGCTGAGGGATCGAGGGCTTCCATAATACCAACTTCATTGCGTCCCGCGTGACCTTCAGGTGATAATCGATGAGGGCAAACTGGTTGAAACATACTGGAAGCAATCGACGGATCAGGAGAAGTCAAGTTCAAAACAGCATCATACTTGCCTGAGATTGATTGTCGGGAGATCCCGTCACCAACCACGACCGAAGGGCCAGGACGACTTTGTTGGCAGGAACTATCAGAAAATTTCCAAATATGTAGAAATGAACTATCTGCAAGCACGACTTGGTCGGGTGGCTCAGGGACTCCCTTAGTACCGTAGGCGATGCGTCCTGACGGCGTAGATAATCCCACGTTGTCGTCAGTAATTGGGAGTGTGGAGGTCGTTGGAGCGGCGGGAGGTTTCCGGTCTACTGTTGAATTAGTAACTGCGTCGACATGTCCTGACAAAGTAAATGGTCCATCGTACTTGTCGTTTAGAGTCACCGATCCAGAGTTGGCGTCAATCCACGGTGAAGTTTGAACTGACTGCTATGCAGCATAGTCAATTTTGAGCTTTGATTTTTTGAGACGCTTTTGATACAGTGGGCATTTTGTACTCCAGCTTGCATGATTTACATCTAGCTGCTCAGCGGGCGATAGTTTTTGCTGTTCGTTTAGAGACACGCAATTAGTGCATTTTTCGGTGTTTGCTTCACATTGGCCGACAGGATGTCCTTCAGCACACTTAGGACAGCACACGGCATTGTTGCAATTAATTGCTTTGTGCCCATACTGGGAGCACTGGAAGCATCTCAGTACATCGACATATTCAACAACCTTAAACCGCTCCCAGCCAATATTAACACGCTTAGATTGCATCAAATGATTGAAAGACAAAGCATCAGTCTCAATTATCAAGTTCTTCGTACTATTATTAGCGTTGTTAAGTACTCTGATCATTTTAAGATTGGCGGTCACCGGCAGCGTGTTTTGCATCTTGATTTTTTCAAGCATTTCATCATTCAAGATATCTTCGGAAACCCCTAGAATCTTTATTCTGGGATGCAACGGTTTTAACAGTTCAGCTTCGTAATTTTCAGTCAAAACTTTTTTAGAGTCGTCTAGCAACCTTTGCGCAAGCAGTTTCGATCCACATACTATGGCAACTTCCCCAGGTGTGGCAAAGTTGGTTAAGTGGTGTTAGTGCAATGAAGAAATTTCATCATGGTGTGGGTGAAATCGTAAATCGACCAATCACGATGAAGCGTGACGTAAAACTCCAAAAACAAACCCCATTGTCCGACGCGGTTTGTTTTTGTAGTTTGACGTCGTTTTCTGATTTTTCGCTACTAATACCATCAAATGTCTTCATCTGCCACACCTTTTTAAACCTCATTGGACCCTGAGAGAGAGTCGCGAAGACGGTTTTCTTTTTCTCATTCTTTGACAGTTTTTATTCTTCTTATTATGTTTGTGTTCATTTTCGGGCTGACTGTTGAAGCGCGAGCATTAACTCGACATTGGACGTGAAAAGTGCGTGTCTTGCAGTGACATTTTTTGGTGCTAGTTGGTCTATGGCGCATAAGCTTTTGCAAAAATACTGTATGCAACATACGATAAATCGGAAGCGCATAGTTTATTGCATGTAAAATGACACGTTATGAGTACTTTTGTGAGAAATTCGTAAGTATGCTTAGCGTAAAATATTATCAAACGTGTTTTAGCTAATTTACAACGAAAAAAATAAGACAAATTTAATTTCTTATTTGTGTTTTCCTAAAGAACTACCAAACGAAAACTTCTATGAGTTACCAACACTTTTCCATTTCTGACCAATAATAACAACTGGCTGCATTTGACAGTTCGAACTGGCTGCGCATTTGACGTACGATTTTTTCCTATCCGCGAATCTCTCTCAGATTGGACCTATCCAACGCGTATGCAGGAAAGAGAAAGAAAAACCTTGGAAAACCCGAATTGCATACACTGATGACTTGTCGCCACTCTGTATATAGTCACTCTAATCCAAGCCCATGGCAGACAACCATGTTCTCGCCGCCAACATCTCGTGTGTGCGAAAATGAGATAGCAATTCAGCACTGCGTTTCACTCAACTGCCAGCAGTCTGATTTGGGCCCGCTGTCAAATTTTGAGCCCCGGACATGCTGTCGCTGACGTTTACTGCAGCTCGATATAGAGATGTCGATGGGGTGCTCTAATCATTACAACTCTCCCATCTGAGCTGACATTTGATTTAGCAGTGGCACCAGTACCAGTTGTAGGAAAAGCAAATAGTATTTAATTTTTCATTTATTTCATATATGCTGCATATTTGTTCAAATTATGAATTATGCGCGGAATTATGTATTTAGAAACTATTTTTATATAATTCGTAGCGTCGATAACAACTCTACGTGAGCATTAGAATTGAAATAGGAATCAACCAAGATTCATGGGTTTTTACCACGAAATTTCGGCAACTTTTCTCACCTACAAAATGTGTGACTGAACAAGTGTGCTCAAAATCCAACTTTCAATGCAAAGTGCAATAATTCTATCTAGATTTTTGTTACAAAAAAGCACCCCATCGACATCTCTATATCGAGCTGCAGTAAACGTCAGCGACAGCATGTCCGGGGCTCAAAATTTGACAGCGGGCCCAAATCAGACTGCTGGCAGTTGAGTGAAACGCAGTGCTGAATTGCTATCTCATTTTCGCACACACGAGATGTTGGCGGCGAGAACATGGTTGTCTGCCATGGGCTTGCAAAAAAGTGAAATGTTGTCGCTTGAAGACATGTGAAGACTATAGAAATACTCACAGTAAGAGATACGCGGAAACTAAAGCCAACGATTTGGCATCAGTGTACAAAAACTGCCAGCATTTGCTGCGGAGCAATATGCTGTAGCAGTGTGACTTGATTGTTTTCAATAGATCATTACACGGGAGCTCCTAACCACACTTTTTTGACAGCACTTGGTGGTTTGTTTACATGGTGTTAAATTTTGAATTGAGTTTTCTATCTTTGTCCGGCAGATAATGATAAAAATTTATAGTTTTTATTTAAGATAAAGTGCCGTACATGCATTTTACAAAAACTTATGCAGTAATCCTTCACGAAATTTCAAATCGAAACTGCTGGATGTGACAAAAAATATGTAAACAAACCACCAAGTGGTGTCATTTGACGGAAAAATGACGTCATCGCAAAATGATCTATATGATCCGCTTCAGCTTTTTTACATCAATTTTGGACAATAGAGCGATATATCTTTAAACTTAATCAGTGTAAAATGCATTGCAAAACTTTATACACACTGTGTCCGAGTATAATATTCAAGGTGCGTGACAATAGCTTAAGTAGATCTCATAACTATTTCAATACTTATTAATCAAACATTTAAGCAAACAGTATGCGTGTTCGATAAGGTTTTGCACGGGCGAGCATAACCTCACTTCTTTGACGTCTATCAATGGTTTGTTTACATGGACTTGGAACATGGGTTAACAAGTTGAAACTGAATATTGCTTAAGGCCTTAACGGCAAGTCAGAAAAGCACAAAAACTGCCATTCCGAGTAGTTTGGAGGGCGACACTGCTGGATAATACGCTTTTAAAACGTTTAACTCCAATTTATGCATATCGCGTTCGCCTAACAAATAGTAAACAAACCACGAGTGGATGTCAAATGGGTAAATTGCGTTCATTCCGGTTCATTCGTGACGTCACCTTGCAAAACCTTATTGGCTCCCTTTTGACAATTCTCGCTGCTCGATTGGCTCCCAAGATGGCTGCTTCCGCGTATCTCTTACCTCTGAGTATTTCTAGTGAAGACTTTTCAAAAAATCACCTGGCATCCCTGGATTGGAGTGACATTGACAGATAGTTTTCAGCAGACATAATTTTGTCCGTGTCGCCCTCGCCAAGCAAAACAAAAAACAAAAAAGTAAAGTTAACCGCTTGTAGTGCAGACATAAACTTTGTGATATTTTTTGAATTGTCCATCAAAATGGACTACATCATATCAAATGTTGAAAATGTGGTCTTTAAGATAGAAAAGGATCTTAATGAGCAATTTGGCGCATTGCCTCTTCCTTTTCCTGGCATGGATAGTATGTATGTTTTTGAATAGTAAGCATCTTTCCTTATTAACATATTTTTACAGAATCAACAGCGGCCGTATGTTTGTTTTTTAATACTACTGATGGACCTGAGTGTGAAAAAGGCGCCGGTTGCCCGTTTCGGCACATTCGGGGGGATCGAACAATTGTTTGTAAACATTGGCTTCGTGGACTTTGTAAAAAAGGAGATCAATGTGAATTTCTTCACGAGTACGATATGACTAAAATGCCCGAATGCTACTTTTATTCGAGGTTCAATGCATGTCACAATAAGGAATGTCCTTTTCTGCATATTGACCCTGAAAGCAAAATTAAGGATTGTCCTTGGTACGATCGAGGCTTTTGCCGACATGGACCTAACTGTCGCCATCGTCATGTAAGAAGAGTATTGTGTAATTTCTATTTAGCTGGTTTTTGCCCTGATGGATCTTCATGCAAGTTTATGCATCCAAGGTTCGAATTACCTCCACCACCTGAATCAAAAGATCAATTACCTAAGCGTCCCCCTACATGCCATTATTGTGGTGAGCTTGGCCATAAAGCTTGCTATTGTCCAAAAATGCCCCAAGAGGTAAGAAATATATTAATAATTTTCGATTACATTTTCAAGTACCTTTATATTTTAGCAACGAGAAGCAACGCTTCGCATGGAAGAAGCTCGCTACAGAACGCTCGGTTACTTTAAACATCGCTCCAACATTGAAGGTCCCAATATAGTTTCTGACGAAACAATTTCGCTGCCACAAAAACCTCCACCTCGACCGTTAGAGGAAATAACGTAAGAAAAATGTCGGTCAACTTTATTACTAGATTGACAATTACACTTTACTAATTGTAGGTGTTTCAAATGTGGTACCAAGGGTCATTACGCTAACAAATGTACTAAAGGACATCTGGCATTCTTATCAAATAATGCGATTCGAAAATAGTGTTGGAGACGAATATGCAACAATTTTTGTTTAAATATAGCGAGCAAATCGCATTTACGGAAAAATCTATGCGAATATTTTCCATCCAACATTTATTCCTGTATTCCATTTCCTGTATTTTTTACGTCCCTCCCATGGGTAGGTGGTTTGTCGGGCACTTCGGCACACTCCTAAACTTAATTCCGCATGTAGAATGTAATATAGTTTAAGTTAGATATATGTGTAGTATGTAGTATAGTATTGCATTATTTAGCTTTATGTGTAGCATGTGTCTCGTAAAGCGGAATGGAGCGAAATTGAACGGATTTGATTTTAAATTCAATCTGTTTAGGCCGAAGCACCGGGAGGGCTTACTCAGTTCCCTAGATGAAACACTGGTATGCACAGAAATTTCTCTAGGAAACTGAAACCGAATCCTACCCACGATTCATGAGATTTTGACTTACTCATGAAATTTAAAATTATCGCTAGTTAGAACGAACGAGTGTTCAAAAATGATGTGATGTCTTTATTTGCGTAATCGAGACATTTTCTATGAGCCATAGAATTTGTGACTGTTATGCGATTATGGACAGCACAGCACTGAAAAATATACACACACGTACATGTATACATGTGTATGCATGTATGAGTGTGCATGGGTGTATAGGTATGAATGAATATATGTTTAAGAGTGACTATATTGTATATAGTCACTCTAGCACACACCAAAGCAGCTTGAAACCGGACCGAGCAAGTCGAAACCGAACAGAGTGATAGAAAGCCGGCATAACGCACATACAATAGCACATTACACAATCTGCGCGTACAGACAATGGTTATAACGGTAAATATTGCTGATTGCAATGAAAATTGTACCACCCAAAGTGCGATATCGCTCCTATGAGTGCTATTTTCCATTAAATCGTTTCGGTATCTTCGGCGCATTTTTTTGTTATATTCCAAGCAATAAGTGCGCCGAAGAAACCGAAACGATTTAATGCAAAATAGCGCTTTATGAGCGATATCGCACTTTGGATGGTACAATTTTCCTTGCAATTGACAATACAACTACGTGACGACAATAGCTGTTCTATTAGACGAGCTGTTCCACGACGAACACATCCGGATCCGATCGCGACGACAGCTCAAAGCAGACTCCCTATTCTACAACTCTTAAAAATGGTCTCAAATTTGCAAATGCTGACCGATTTGGCTTAAATTTTGACCAAAGTCTCAGGATTGAATATAAAACAAGTGATGTTGAGCTGAGGAATGTGGGTCATTTGCAAAGGAGACATTTAGCCCCCCCTAGAAAAATTAAGCTGAATTTTTAAATTTAAGAAAAAACTATAGTTAGATAACTTTACATAATAAAAACTTAAGAGTAATTTTTATATGCATCACAACTTAAAGTTCCCATGCATCAATGTACATTTAATTTTAATATGTCAAGGAAATAAAATGGTCGAAAAAATGCCGGGGGCTATAGCCCCCCTTAGAAATGAGCGCTAGTTCCGCCAATGCTTTCAGAACCCCTAAAGTGAGAAAAATTTTCTTTTTTTAGTTCAATTTCATATTTAATTGAAAAAATCTCGTCTAACTTTTATAGAACCATCGTGAATGTGTATATATCCTGAAAGCTTGTCCTCTAAGTTTTCCAAAAATGTATTAAAATTGCTTGGAAAATGATTGAGTTATTCATGATAGTATGTGTACACCTAGCCAAAAAACGTTTTTTTGCAATAACTTGAAATTTTGGGGGTGTTAGGATGATGTCATGTGTTTTCATGATGTACTATAGGTGTAGAGAATAGAGCTTGCTAATTTGCGGTTGTGTTGGTGGTTTGTTTTCCCCCAGTTTGAAAAACGCCATGGAAAAACCAACAGCAGCAGCAACAAATCGCGTGTACCTACGTATACGCGGCAATCTCAATATGCCAGATACTTAGATTAAAAATTTAAATGTGATTTATTTCAGTGTAACTGAAAAGTATAAAGTACCGGCACTCTGTTTTGAGTAGTATATATTGCGGTTATTTACATAAATTTTCATCCTGTTGCGGCGGTAACCCGCATCGTCAATCACCGCAACGAGAACAAGGAAAGGTGGCCAAATATTTTTTGGTTTATATGTGCAATTGTTACTGATGCTTTAGCAACTAAAACTACATAAAAAAAATGTCTTTTAGCATCTTACATTCAAAAATATGTATTATATAAATTCATTGAATATCATAAGTATAAAAATATGTGTAAATATAGTAACAAGATTTAAGAAGTACGGAATGGGGTTGCAAATATCTAAACAATAGAAATTAATTTATTTGTATGGCAGCTCTAGACAAAAGCACATCCTTCAATATTTGGCGAGGTCAGCATTGGGCGATAATGTATCGATACAACTGGTACCGATATTCGTGGACGAAATCTCGATAGTTTTTTTTCGAAATAGTTAATTGCGGCATGCATATAACAGCTTTGTAAATGTTAACACGTTATAAAACAAGTCAAACGGAGTGTTATAAAACAAATGCAAAATGCAGATCATCACGTGATGCGAGCATTTTTGCTGATTATGCTCTCAGCTGAGTATATGTATCGATATGTGAAAAATATCGATATTCAATTAACGAAA
Source organism: Sabethes cyaneus (assembly GCF_943734655.1). Taxonomy (NCBI): domain Eukaryota; kingdom Metazoa; phylum Arthropoda; class Insecta; order Diptera; family Culicidae; genus Sabethes; species Sabethes cyaneus. Next base: position 134,948,895 of record NC_071355.1, read on the forward strand.
ATTCGTCAGCTTCGCTCAATACAGAATTATTTTGACAGCTTGCTATGGCGGGTTACCGCCGCAACAGGATGAAAATTTATGTAAATAACCGCAATATATAGTAACTATATATTAGATCTGCTTTGGAAAGCATGCCCCTCAATATGTATGTGTGTGTTGGCTTCCCAAGTAACCAAAAGTTCGAATATTACTTGACAAGCGAACTCAAAAGTTCACAATTAGTTCATTTTTAGTTCCGTAGACCCTCTTTGCTGATTAGTAGTGTATATCAAGTGTACGTAGAACTAAATGCTTTAAGAAGTGCTGTAAGTACTTCATAGATACTTCAAAGCAATGTTGGTGATCCGCGAGAAAACTGCGAGTGGCATTCAACTTTTTCTCGGTATATGAAACGACATCGTCTATCAGTGTATTGCTATATTCATCGTACGATACTGCTCCGTGTGTGAGCACAATCGGCAATCCTGTGAGTTTAGTTCTCTCTGTATTGCTGTTGCAGTCGAAAACTGTAATAATCGACTCGCGACATTCGGTTTCATTCTTGTTCTGTGTGTCGCAACTACGTCGCACGTGGTGCGCTGTATAGCGCATCAATGTGCGATCACAGCGCACCACGTGCGACGTAGTTGCGACACACAGAACAAGAATAAAAGCGAATGTCGCGAGTCGATTATTACGGTTTTCAACTGCAACAGCAATATTGTATCCTGAACGTGTACGCGCCATGGGGAATGCGATTCACTCTCTCGTGATTCGCTCTGTGTGTAAATATCACGGAAAAGGATCGCCAGGCGATAATTTTCGCAGATGAGAAAGGATTGCGATCATTGGATGATTATCGTTCTTTTCTCGATTGGTAAAAAATGTAAGATTTTTCGGTTATGGATATTTTTGTTGCAATTGTGTTGGCGAATGGAGGATATGGTGATGTCTGATATTGTTTTAATATAAATACAAGGTAGCAACTTGCTGTTTAATAAAATGTTTACAAAAAATATTATGGCTGAATTAAAGAAATGTTGCAGCAAGTTTTGCAATTTAAGAACGAGGCAGCGCGTGGAAAGCAAAGATTTGAATGGCACTTCACGTTTATAAAACCGTTTTGCGTACTCAGTTGTGTTGATACATTGTCATTCTGGTTATCCATATCACCACCTTTGTGAATTTAGGGCCATTATACAGTGGGATTTCACATTTGGCATTTTAGTAACAAAATAATCCGTTTTTGGCAACATAAAATATTTCACTTCAAAAAATATGCTTAAATAACAGTCAGTTTCCGCATACAAGCCTTAAATGACGAAAAAATGAATGTTACGAACAGTATTATTTTTATTGCCGCAGGACTACGTCTTACTGCAGGTTGCCAAAAACTTACTTGCACCGGACGGATAACTCTTGGCGGACTTGCAATCGTTGATTAATAATATTTAGTCAATTTCTAACGCATCTACAGTCAATATTTTCATATCCAAAAAGGGTCTCGATTAGGCACGGTTTCGATTTTGGCAACATAGGGGACCTGCATTTGTTGCCAAATTCAATTAGAAAAACCTGATTTAATCCACCTAGTGGTGAAAGGAACCTTTGTTATACGGTCTTACTTGCTATTTGAGATAGAAATCGACACGTCGTCGGAACATAATTCATCTATTAGTTAACGTTGCATTGTGCGTTGGTTTACATAAAAATTTTGAAAATTGAATAAGCTTATAAAATTTGAACAAAATAGAAGCACCTACAAATTTTGATAGTTCTTTTTCTCATGAAATTGCTGAGTAAGTTGTTACTAATGTGGGTAAGTGCAAGTAAAAGTAAGTTGTCAGAAGAAATATTATTCTTTAACATATATGTTAAATGTATATGTATGTAATATGTATATGGGTCATTCCACGGGAAATTTACAGTCAAAATTTCGGGATATTTTTTTTACGTTCTTAAATACGTTGTATTTCGATGTTACTGTTGGAATTCGCAAGATATGATTTTTTAAAGTATTGTAATCCGAAAAAATCACTATTTTTTAAATACTGATTGTAAACATAGTTTGTAATATCAAAAAATGACTTTCTACCAGATGTGTTCACTATTCCACAAGCTTTCAAAATTGGTATACCATACCTCCTCTCGATTGTTTTTCAGTAGTTAAATAGTGCATTTTTATAAACAATTATTGCTGATTGCAAGGAAAATTGTACCATCCAAAGTGCGATATCGCTCATAAAAGTGCTATTTTGCATTAAATCGTTTCGGTATCTTCGGCGCACTTTTTCGTTATATTCCAAGCAATGTAAGTGCGCCGAAGAGACCGAAACGATTTAATGCAAAATAGCACTTTTAGGAGCGATATCGCACTTTGGATGGTACAATTTTACTTGCAATTGACAATACAATTTTTTCAAAGTTGGAACTTTTTTTTCTCGATTTTTTTTACTTTAAAATATTTGTTCATCTTTCTCGAAGAAGCATGCTAAATTTGGAAATGGAGAAATGAAAACTCTGGAAGTTATGAGAAATTTTGAGCCGGGTTAAGTTGCCGTCGAGGGAATGACTACTTTACGACCTGAACCGAATCACATCATACGTGATCTTAAACCACACTAGAAATATTCAAAATTCAATTGTCAATTCTTCTTTTGCATCCGCCAACGCGGTTCGATACAAATCCACCTGCAAAGGCAAATCGGACGTTAAGATAGCAATTTCAAATCTAGTAAAATATTTTAAAATGAAGTCTATTCTGTTAAAAGACGTAGTCCTACGTCAAAATTATCAAGCTCATTTTTATGTAATAACGGTCATCTTAGTGTTTACACAGCTGTGCTAGTGGTATACGGCTTCTATTTGCCAATTTCAATTCAAAATTATGCGTAGGTACCCGCCGCTCGTGGATTGTTTCCTGTGTTTGCTGCTTGCGATAAAATTTTCTTCCGATCGCTGTAATGCATTATCGCCAAGTGATTCGATCGGAAGTTCAAGACTCATCACTCACTCGTATCGGGAAACGATAATTATCGCCGATCCGTTCACTCGGAGAGAATCAAATATGACACACGCAAGCAGCGATACACACACAAAGGTTTATCGGCGATAGAGGTTCACGTGTTGTTTTTTCGCCTCATTCTTTTGCGTCTTTGGTTCTCTTTTCGCAAGAAGATACAAGCGTGCCGTGATCTGCATGTATTCGCTATGTAAGCACAAATCGATCTCTTGTACTCTCATGGAACTGCCATATGGAAAGTTTGTGAAGATTTGGTGCAAAGTTTTGTCTATCCTTTTCACTCTTTAACAAACCTGTGCACAGACTTCACAAATAGAACAAACTTGGGAAGGTGGCAGCACCGTTTCGCGCACATAGCGAATTGAATCGGCAAATGAATGGAGAGTGAGTGAGTTTTGATCCGATTCGAACCAACCTTGCTTCAAAGCTATTAGGATGCTACATGAAATTTTGAAGTAACCTTAGTTGCTAACAAGTTCTGCTTGTATGCTTCTGGCCACGAAATGATTGTTATTATATTTATGTTTACATTTTCGGTGATCAAACCAGTAAACATTTTCATTTCACTCCATCACTCAAATAAATTTAATCATCGCACATGTTTTATCAGTAAATAGAATAAATTAGAATGCAATGCTTTTCATTATTTTTCAACTATGCGCATATCAATAACATATGCTGTAGGCTCGGGTGTAGGTAAATATCTCACTATTACTTGATTGCCTGACTCCGAACTTTAATGTTCTATAATTAACTCACGCTGCACAAAGCTGCTGAAAGTTCTAAAACATACTTATACTCAAGAATATCTCTTTAGCAAAGTTCACATCGCTTGTATACGGCAAATATGACGCAATGGATCGGGATAGGGTTACAACGCGGAACGCCCGGGTTCAAACCCAACAGCAGGCGAATGCAACGAATATAGAAGTTAGGTAGAAGTATAAAAATAGAACATAGAAGTGCTGCTAAATATTAGCTTTTTCTTAATTTTTGACAGTTTATTTCGAAGCTGCTTAGCGTTCTATTCAGCGAACTCAAGATAACTTGAAAGTTCGGTTAATTACTTAAAAGTGAAGCTGCTTAACAAGTTATAGATGAATATACATAAAGCTGCTTAACCCTCGTTAGACACCGTTATCCGAACTTTTGGTTACTTGGGTTTCGTTCGGGGTAACAAGAGAGAAAGAGAAACAGGTTGCATTGCTTTGTTTCGGTATCAATACTGTTCGATCTGCCGAAGTTGTATTGAATGTGGGTGTGAGAGAATTCTCGATGGGAAGAGAAACCACAAAACAAAGAGAACTGGGTAAATTAAATTGCTCTGAAGGGTTAGATTTTCAATTTATGGACGGACCGTATAGACGATCGGTTGGTTTTGTTCTTCAGCGTACGGTTTGCGAGAGACGGTCACGACACTAGGTGCGACTAACAACGTATACACTACACTAGGTCACTTGCGAAGTATATTAAAAAAAAATTGTCACCGTGTAATTCGCTAACTGACCAATCGAGAAACGCTAGTTACACTATAATTTATACTCAGACTAGTCGAATTGTTACTGGTCCATACTTCCAAATGAAGGGCCGCGTTTATTTTAAATTTAATACTTGCAGTTTGCGATTAGTGATTAGCGAAATTTCCACGATTATCGAGCAAATTGCATCGGTTAGCGAATTAGCGGTGCCCAACACTGGTTTTATCCTTTGCTCCTACGGCACTATGGGCTGCTACCCCGTTGGTAGCCAAATGAGCGCTCTTTTTGCTACGAGCGGAGTAGCAGCCCCATAGCACCGTAAATACAAAAGATTAAATTATACTTTCTTCAGCAATATTGTAGATAATAATTGACTCTACAATTGTCTTTCACACTACTTGTTCGAATTCTGTATCGTTGAGGCGCAGTAGTCAAATGAGCATCTACTGAGCAAAAAGCCCAAACTGAAGCCTGCATGCATTTACGTGGAAATTAGATAGATGTTATTGTATTTTCCAATAAAGTTCAACTAAAAGTCACGTGACTCCCTGTAGAGCAATTAACGTGATTTTTCACGTGGAAAGGATGTGTGGATTATTTTCAGCGGGGTGGTGTGGCTGTCAAACTACATACATTGTACATGTCCCACTCATTGGTCTTGGTACTTTTGGTTCTAGTGCCTACTTAAAGGTTTATTGATTTTAAGACTACTGAAACTAATTAGAAAGCAGTTGAACAAAGCCTTTTAGCTATAAATTAACTATTCTAGCTGTTATTTTCAGTATACTGGCTGGTTCTAACACGGAGCGAAAAAGCTCCAGTTTGTTTCAAACAAAATGATTGTTGTTTTAAGCCTCAATAAAATATTTTTATAACAACCTGTCCTGTTTCACTTGGATGACTGTTCTCTGTGGACATACAATTGTACCAGCGTTGTACCACAGAGAACAGACATCCATGTGAAAGGTCCCCACTTGGATAAAACTTATGTCAAATTAGTTGGGAAACTATAGTGATGATGTCGCTGAAGGCGCCTAAAATTCTACACTAAACTCACAACAGCTAGCTTCTGGCGCTAGCATAACGCTTTTAGTCTATATATACTAGCGCCAGAGGAGCCAGAGGTTGTCAGTGTGCAAATCAAAAGAATTATTTAGTTGGGAAACTATAGTGGTGATGACGCTAGCATATTAGGTGATTTTAATTTGAAATTTTATCCAAGAATTCCCGAAAAATTTGTTCCTGAATGGATGTCTGTTCTCTGTGGTTGTACCTGTACAATTGTATCACAGAGAACAGACATCCAAGCGAAAGGTCCCCACTTGGATAAAACATATGTCAAATTAGTTGGGAAACTATAGTGATGATGTCGCTGAAGGCGCCAAAATTCTACACTAAACTCACAACAGCTAGCTTCTGGCGCTAGCATAACACTTTTAGTCCATATATACTACACACTTAATTTTTTTCGCCGAAATCGGCAAAAAAATGCCGAGAATTCAACAGCTGAGCTCTCGGTAACCTTCTCGGCAAAAGTTACGTTTACGATATCGAATTGTCAAAATATACTGAGAACTTCGGCAAAATATGCTGAATAATTCGGCAGTTTTTCAACGAGATCTGGCAAACTTTAGCTTTTTTGACGAGATCTGGTAAAACATGCCGACACACTCGGTAGCTTTTTTCCGAGATCCGTTGTATTTTTAAATTAAGTTTGCCGATTTTGTCAGTTAATTTTGCTGAATGATCAGTATTATTTACTGCCGATATTCGGAAAAAACTAAAACCACTTTTTCGAAAATAGCAAAAATTATTATTATAAAACAGGGAAAAGCAAAACTTTGAACAAAATAATAAATAAACAGTATGATTAACCGAATAGTAAATACCGAATGCAATGGACTGAACTCGACATTCAAAATCGTGTGACCGACGCTTTCTTTTCTGACCTACGACGAACACATCTAGTGCTTCTTCTATCATTTCGACCTCGAGCTCCGTAACATCGTGCACAAACATGTTGGGGCTGCCAACCTCTCGAACCATTTTACTTTGCATCGTCCAATAAAATATCATAAAACTCCTACCAAATAGATTCCACAGCCTCGCTTCGGAAATCATTTCCTCGAGTAGATGGTACACGCAACTGTTATACACCTCAACGCATGTAATAATAACGGAATAATTATTATCGCTTAGCCGCTAACCTCGGACGGTGCGACCGATGTCTTCGACGCCAGCTCCGGATCGGTGTCCTCTCGCTTCATTCGATTCATTCGCGAGTGCAGCTCGGCCTGCCGCATGGCATCCGTTTCCGACAAGATGACAAACCCGTTTAACCGGACCGGCTTGAAAACGAACTTTTTCGCCCGATTATCCGAGATGGTACGAAACAGGGTATCGAAACAGCGCGGCATTATGCCGCGGTACTGAATATCCCCGGTCATGGTATACGTTTTCCCATTGCCTGTTACTCCATAGGTGAAGAGCAGCCCATTCTTCATACGGATCAGCGCTTCAATCAACGGTTGAGCCACCGTCGAGTACAGTTCGTGCTGCGTTGCGCCCGATTCGAATGCGTACCGAAACAGGTATATATTAGGGTGGGTGTGAAATCTTATAGTTGATCACAATTTCGGGCGGTATTAAGACAACCATATTGTGAGCGGCCTCCCGCAGACAGGAAAGATCAGATTCGCACGGTAATGGAAATGGATCAGATTCACACGGTGCTGGTTTTCAGATATTCTGAAAAAAGTCTATTATAATAAGTACAAAAAACTTAATAAATATACTTGCAAATCTCTTACGCACCTTCACACGACGAAAACGAAATCGCTAGCGAAATGCCAAACAAAAATATTGAAATGCGCTGACTGACGAAGTGACGAACGAGAAAAACGTTTGACATTTCTCGCTGTCATGTTGCCGCCAAAAAAACTGGCGCAACAAAAAAATATTCCATGCATTTGCCGATTTATGGCAAAGTTGCTGTTTTAAGCCTAGTATCGACCTGAAAAAAAATGGGCAAAAAGATAGGCCAAGAAATGCTAAAGAAAAGATTTTCCGTTTGCGATTTCTTGACCAGTATGCACCTCACAAGAAATGTTATTCCACTTTCAGATGGCGCAGTTTTACATGCAAGTGAATTGAAACGTCACTTTTCCGCACGGATTAATATCCGGCGCAATTGGGTCTTAAAGGCCTATGTCGTTTTTAGCTTGAATCGATGAGGTTAGGGTTAGGAACACATGTTTTGATATTCAATTTTATATTTTTAGGCTATTGCCGTTAAAAACCTTTTTTGTTAATTTTGTAAAATTTTGAACAAAAAATAAACATTTGGGCAACCTTATATAGACAAACTATAGTTGTGCATGGTTGTGTCAAGCGATGCCTAGACAACACGAATTATAAAAAGAAACCATAGTATGTCTTGAAATGTCACGGAAAACTTTTTGTTTACCTTCACGTTCATGTGATAGTGTATCAAAAAGTCAAAAGTTGCAAAAAGTCAGTTTTCGGATGCAACACCCGCCATCGAGATGCGACCGTGTTTGGTTAGAAACGCACAGAAATTTTTGGTCAGCCGTTCGCCCTACTGCTGATTCACGTCGGAGTAGCAGAACATACCAATCTGATTGATTATACGATGCCAGTTTCGGCTGGCGTTTTTTTTTTATACTGTTCTGCGGGGTCAATTGTACCGAGATTATACCACAGAGAACAGACATCCATTCAGGAACAAATTTTTCGGGAATTCTTGGATAATATTTCAAATTAAAATCACCTAATATGCTAGCGACACCACCACTATAGTTCCCCAACTAAATGATACTTTTGATTTCCACACTGACAACTTTTGGCTCCTCTGGCGCTAGTATATATGTACTGTAAGCGTTATGCTAGCGCCAGAAGCTAGCTGTTGTGAGTTTAGTGTAGAATTTTATGCGCCTATAGCGACACCATCACTATAGTTTCCCAACTAATTTGACATAAGTTTTATCCAAGTGGGGTGCCCACTAGCCGCCATTAAGCACGCGAAAAGGTGGATTGGCCACAGAGAACAGACATCCAAGCGAAAGGTCCCCACTTGGATAAAACTTATGTCAAATTAGTTGGGAAACTATAGTGATGGTGTCGCAAAGGCGCATAAATTCTACACTAAACTCACAACAGCTAGCTTCTGGCGCTAGCATAAGGCTTATAGTCCATATATACTAGCGCCAGAGGAGCCAAAGGTTGTCAGTGTGCAAATCAAAAGAATCATTTAGTTGGGAAACTATAGTGGTGGTGTCACTAGCATATTAGGTGATTTTAATTTGAAATTTTATCCAGGAATTCGCGAAAAATTTGTTCCTGAATGGATGTCTGTTCTCTGTGGATTGGCCTTGCCAGCGTTGAAATAGATTTCGTAGGCTGCTCGCACTTACAGGAAATCTTGTGCCGAACTGTTAACGCGTGAGTGTTCACAAAAGCAAAAATACGCAAAACCCTGAACAAAATCAGCAACGCTGGCAAGGCCGATAAAAAACTGTTGAGTTTTAAGTGCGCAATACCTCTCTCTCTCTCTCTCAAGAAAATTCATGATGTATCCAGAAGACGATAGATCCAGGGGGATCTATCGGTAAGGAATTGTGAAACTCACATGTGAAGGGGCAGGCAGGTGACCATAATTTTCAATGCCGCTCTTGCTACTTTTTTTCTCACCGATTTGCTGCTCTTGCCTGCATATGTAGCTTCCGAAAAGTTTCTTAGTTTGTTTTATTTACGCTAAAAATCAGATAAATGCATTATCGGGATCAAAACAATACAAACGATAATTGCGCTGCGTGTTTGGGTTTGAGTTTCTGTCAACTGCAGCAGACAAAAATAGAGTTGCGATTCCCCGGGCTTGAAATCAATCACACGTCGTTTGGTCCATGACAGTACAAACGTCATGGACCAAACACCATCTGCGGTAACGCACACATGTATGTAATTTGACAGCAATAGATCCCCCCTGGATAGATCAGTTTTAACGAACAGCGAAACTATATTTTACTCTAAATTCAAAACTCATATTCTTCCTGCACGTTCATATTTGTCTGCATCTTGTAACTGATAAGCTGGTAGATACGTTACTTCTCCAGATGAGTTTGTGTACTTCAAATACGGATTTGGCACAGTATTGGTTCTGTCACCGATCGATGTGTACCTGTTTTGAAAAATAAAATGGAATTTTAGTGGCCAATAATGTACATGTATACATTTACCCACCCTTGGTCATATAAACTACAGTAAGGTACATTATTATTTTTTATGTATTCCCATACTTCTGCACAGCTCCATTCAAGTAACGGATTTATCCTTACTAACTTAGGCCAGTCGCTGTCCGTTTCCTATAATGAGATAGCATAACTCTAGACGAACTATTCGCTATGTAAGCACAAATCGATCTCTTGTACTCTCATGGAACTGCCATATGGAAAGTTTGTGAAATTTGGTGCAAAGTTTTGTCTATCCTTTTCACTCTTTAACAAACCTGTGCACAGACTTCACAAATAGAACAAACTTGGGAAGGCGGCAGCACCGTTTCGCGCACATAGCGAATTCAATCTAAGTTTTTATTCGCGTTGACGTACGTAAGCTGCTGCCACCTCTAAAAGTTTACCGCAGGGGTGAAGCGGAATAGGAATTCCTTAAAGAGCGCAAGAGATCGAAACATTTTGGCAGATTTTCACCCACGCGTACATAGGGGCCGTACACTAATTACGTAAGGCATAATGGAGGGAGGGGGTGTTCCGCGAAATCTTACAAAATCTTATTTGGGGGGAGGGGGGTTTAATCATTTCTTACGTAAGATTTTCACACTCGAAAAAATTATGAAAAATTCACATTTTCAATAGCAACCCATATTACTTGTTACTAAAAATTTCAAATAGATAAGTTTTGAAGTGTCGAAATCCTTCATACTGCAAGGAAAGGCATAGCAACCTGCTGAGTATTTTAGCCTTGCCCACTCAGGGAAACAACAGTTGGGCCACAGAGAACAGACATCCATTCAGGAACAAATTTTTCGCGAATTCTTGGATAAAATTTCAAAATAAAATCACCTAATATGCTAGTGACACCACCACTATAGTTTCCCAACTAAATGATTCTTTTGATTTGCACACTGACAACCTTTGGCTCCTCTAGCGCTAGTATATATGGACTATAAGCTAGCGCCAGAAGCTAGCTGTTGTGAGTTTAGTGTAGAATTGTATGCGCCTTTAGCGACACCATCACTATAGTTTCCCAACTAATTTGACATAAGTTTTATCCATGTGGGGACCTTTCGCTTGGATGTCTGTTCTCTGTGGTTGGGCTACTTGTTCTTGAGCCATCTGATGTCATCGGTTTATGCTATCCAGCTTTCCACGAGCGATAAGGGTGGCTGATGGGTACAACTTTCTGAAAGCACATCTCGGTTTTGACATTCAATGCAGGAGCGGTTACTGCGGTTACTATAGGCGAATTCGAGCAAAACTAAGAGCTACCGTTCGCTACCTGGTTGTGATTATTGGAACTACAAAAAAAGTGCAATTCCCAAAATGCTTGCTGGCACCTATATGGAACTCGACTTTAAATGTAATATTTTATTGAATTAACAACAGTGGGAATGATTAAAATGGAAAGGTAAGAAAAAGCATTACCTTTCATTTGATATATATTGTTTCTGTTTCGGGAGATTATTAGAGCTTCGCAAGTGTATTTATGTTTACGAACTGATAGGTTATATCACAGAGAACAGACATCCAAGCGAAAGGTCCCCACTTGGATAAAACTTATGTCAAATTAGTTGGGAAACTGTAGTGATGATGTCGCTGAAGGCGCATAAAATTCTACACTAAACTCACAACAGCTAGCTTTTGGCGCTAGCATAACGCTTTTAGTCCATATATACTAGCGCCAGAGGAGCCAAAGGTTGTCAGTGTGCAAATCGAAAGAAATATTTAGTTGGGAAACTATAGTGGTGGTGACGCTAGCATATTAGGTGATTTTAATTTGAAATTTTATCCAAGAATTCCCCAAAAATTTGTTCCTGAATGGATGTCTGTTCTCTGTGGTTATATGTTTGGTTCTTGGCGCAGATGATGCTTATCACGAAAATAAATCCGTTAGCATTTGAAAACACATTGGAAAACACTGAAGACTGAAAATAATTGGTGATTCTCTATCCAGGATATGTAAACTTTACAGCTGACTCTATGTACTTTTGTTTCATGCGGTACAAAATTAAACATTAACATTTTTCTGCCATAAAGTTAATTAATTCGAATATTTTCACTTACCTTAACGTAGATAAACAAATTTCTTCCAATATTTCGCTATCTAAATTCCTGACAATTGAAAGGGTTAATCAATTGCATTTTATTTCAGCTTTTTTCAAAAATGTATGGAGCTTGACAGCGATTTTACTTTTCATCACTTTTTTTATGCAGCGCCTCCAAGCGGGCGATAGCTTGTCAAAAACGCCTATAGGCGAGTCAGCTGTAAAGTTTACATATCCTGGATAGAGAATCACCAATTATTTTCAGTCTTCAGCGTTTTCCAATGTGTTTTTAAGTGCTAACGGATTTATTTTCTTGATTAGCATCATCTGCGCCAAGAACCAAACATATAACCTATCAGTTCGTAACCATAAATACACTTGCGAAGCTCTAATAATCTCCCGAAGCAGGAACAATATATATCAAATGAAAGGTAATGCTTTTTCTTACCTCTATTATCCATTTTCATCATTCCCACTTTTGGTAATTCAATAAAATATTACATTTAAAGTCGAGTTCCATATAGGTGCCAGCAAGCATTTTGGGAATTGCACTTTTTTTGTAGTTCCAATAATCACAACCCGGTAGCGAACGGTTGCTCTTAGTTTTGCTCGAATTCGCCTATGGAAACCACCACGGTTGTTTGCTGGTTGAGTGGAAAAATGTAAACATTGTTTAGTTTTCGCAGACCAGCCGAAAAGGAATTTAGTTATACGGAAGCGCAGTTTTGTAACTATTCTTTGCTGATATATTGTCACATTGACCCAATGCAGACTATTTCACAAAATGATAGCCAAGAAAGTACAAAAATTCGATTCTCTTCAACTAAATTCCTTTTCGGCTGGTCTGCGAAAACTAAACAATGTTTACCAATCACCAAACAACCGTAGTGGCTTCTATAGTAACCGCTCCTGCATTGAATGTCATAACCTAAATTTTGTACCCATCAGCCGCCATTATCGCTCGTGGAAAGCTGGATTATTCCAACATATTGCAAATTGCATCAAAAACGCGAAATGCAAGAAACTTGCAGAGAGCATGCAGGTAAAATCCTTGCAGGGAGTCGTCAATTATTCATGTCGATTTAAGGCGATTGACACTCGCAACAAGTTGACATAAATATTTGACAGATCGCTGCTGGAATTCTACTTGCAAACTGTTTACAAGATTCTTGCATTTCGCGTTTTCGATGCAATTTGCAATATTTCGTTGCAATTGCTTATCTCAATCCCGCAAGGCAGCCGCAAAATCCCTTATGCTATCACGAGAAACATTTTTGTTTAAAAGTAGCTTATTCAACTAATGTATAGTTGTACCAATGGAACTAGTGCTAAGCTACTATACAACAAATATGTTTCTTGGGATGTATCCAGCTTTTTACGCGCTATAATGGCGAACGCTATAAATTGTGTTCGTAATATGCAAACAATCTTTTTGACAACTCTGCATCCATCAAAACTGTGCACTCTTCTCCTGTACAGCAGTGTTGCTCTTTCTTTCGTTTACGCAAAAGAAGGAGAGCAATAGTTTTGTTTACATTTCGCACATTTTTGCTCTCCTTCTTTGGCGTAAACGAAAGAGCATGGCAGTGTTGCAAGAGAAGAGTGCCAGATTTGATGTATGCAGAGTTGTCAAAAAGATTGTTCGCATATTACGAACACAATTTATAGCGGCCACCATCATAGCACAGAGAACAGACTACCAGGTAATTGACAAAAAGTGTGTAAAAGTTTTTTATGTAAAGCGGGGTACGCTGCTGAAAAGAAAACAGCTCAAGAAAAAATCTTGCTATTTACCGAAGAAATTTGGACAACTCCAATGCAAGCAACCACCTGTCATTTTTTCTTGTGGTAATAATTGCGCCGGATATTATTCCGTACGGAAAAGTGACGTTTTAATTCACCTGCATGTAAAACTGCGCCATCTGAACGTGACATAATATTTCTTATGAAGTGCGTACTGCTTAAGAAATCGTAAACGAAATCGATTTCTTGAGCATTTCTTTTCCTATCTTTTTACCCATTACTTTTCAGCAGCGTACCCCGCTTAATCTACGAGTAATCCTTCAATAGAGCACCCCTTGAGCAGTAAGTGGCAAACTAAATCTTGATGTCGCTGCCATCGCTGCTATGTAACTCCAGCACAAAGAAATATTGATAAAGGTACATGGATATTTTTTTATGCGTTTGGCAAACTATTTCTGGAGGGCGCTACCGACAGATTTTACACACAAAAAATCGATTACTTCCTTCGAGCCTGTTAATCTGTTCTCTGTGATCATAGCGCGTAAAAAGCTGGATTGTTCTTCTGTTTCTAAAGATCTTGAATGCCGCATGTGACCAGAGTAGGGTCAGTATTTTGCTTCAAAGGAAACCGCGTGTCAGATCTGTACATTAGACACAACGGAGTGCCAATGCCAACATAAGACCATGTCGCGTGTCATCTAGAAGAGGCAAAGAAGTTCTTTGTACGCTACTTGATGGGGGCACGTGTTTAGACGATTTAGAGTGGATCAATGCGAATTAAGTGAACGCTTGTGAGTTTTTGAGCACACACCAACATTTATTGACAACCTCAATGCTGAAATACGTTCTGTTCGTGAGTGGGCCATAAAGGGATTTACAACTGATAATGGATATTGTTTTTTTTATTAATTTTTTTGAACTTTGGTTTTTATAAACTTGTTTAAACTTTGTTAACTGTTTCAATATTCTTTCAATGTCTAACTTTTTAAATAAAACTTGAGTTTTGATGTTTCAAAAAATCTTACTAAGATTTTTTTATGGGGGGAGGGGGGATTGGCCAAAATCTTATATAGGGGGGAGGGGGGGGGTTAAAAAATGAGGAAAAAGCCCTTACGTAATTATTGCACGGCCCCTTAACTGCTCGATTCAAATTCGACTGGACTACTCGACTTAACTGCTCGACTCAACTGTTCGACTAGACTACTCGTTTCAACAACTCGAATAAACTGCTCGATTAAACTGCTCGACTTGACTGCTCGGTTCAACTGCCCAACTCGACTACTCGACTCAACTGTTCGGATCGACTGCTCGAATGAACTGCTCGACACAACTGTTCAACTTAACCGCTTGACCCGACTGCTTGACTAAATCATTCGACTCAAGTGCTCGACTAGACTGCTCGACTTAGCCACTCAACCCGACTGCTCGACTCAACTGCTTGATTTAACTGTTTAATTCGACAGCTCGATTTAACTGCTCGACTGGACTACTTGACTCTACGACTCGACTGGACTACTCGACTTAGCTGGAGCTCGAGCATCTGGGCTACTCGACTCAACTGCTCGACTCAACTTTTCGACTTAACCGCTTGACCCGACTGCTTGACTAAACCATTCGATTCGACTGCTCGACTAGACTACTCGACTTAACAGCTCGATTAAACTGCTCGATTGAACTGATCGATTTAATTGCTCGACTCGACCAATCGATTCAACTGCTTGACTGAAAAGCTTGATTTACCTGCTCGACTAGACTGCTCGATTTGCCTCTTCAACTTGACTGTTCGACTAGACTGCTCGACCCAACTGTTTGACTCGATTACTTGATTCGACTGCTCGACTCGCCTGCTCAACTCGATTGCGTGTCGCGATATCATACACTCAAAACTTTCACGTCGAAGTTACCTGAAAAGTTATGTGAATATTTTCCACCCAGCTTTTCCTGTACTATTTACGTGATTTTCAGGTAGTTCGCACGCATACTAATGCGTTAACGTGAAAATCAGATAGATGTTATTTTTTCCAATAACAATCACCTGAAAGTCACGTAAATCCCTGTAGACAAATTTACGTGATTTTCCACGTGGAAAAGACGTGTGGATTATTTTGAGTGTATGGTCGGTGTTAAATCCAACCCGGTAACAATGTGACAGCTCCCATACTAATCAAACGTACCTAAAAGTGCTGGTTCATGGTTCACGACAGATGTTTGAAAGCGGCGTAAATATCGTAGAAAGAGTTTATTGTCATTTGTTTTGGCAAAAAATCCCTTGTGCATATAAGATCTGAATTGGTTTATTATTTCAATAGAGTATTTTACGAACTGACAACATTATGTCAAGTATCAAAACGTTTCCGTGGTAATGACAATAGCAGCATAATTGGTTCTTCTGTCATAATAACATGCTCTATTTGGTTCTGTCATGTAACAGAGTGTTTTTGTACAACTGCAACGATCTCAATTGCTTGGATTTACTCTTGAATTTTGCTTAACTTGTTCTGTTAACGACAAAATCGATCCAGCAATCATGAAAGACCATTTCATTTTGAATTGCGCGGCGATTAACTTTCAATGAAACACGCAATATTTAAATACTTTACAGCAGACAACTCGTACACAAGAGTGACAATCTTGTAATAAATACCGCTTTTTATCTTGTAAACAAATCAATCAAACAACCCACCAAGAATTCAAACAGTTTTACCGAAAACATGAAACGATGCTGAAATAATCAACACGCACTTTTCAAATCGTTGTCCAACAACAACAATCGTTGTCCAACGTTGTCGTAACAAAAATTAACATTTCCTTTGGAAATCGAAGGTGCGTCAATTTTGAACGGCACGTAAAAACGATCGTCGCGACATTTTTGACACTGGCGGGTGTTATGAGAAACTGTTAATAACTGTCACTTTGTTACGGGGTAGGTTAAATCAGACCGGACCAAGTCGCAAAATTTTAAAAAATGAGTTACAGTGGACCCCCGTTCGTTTGAACGATTCCTCATGCAAACTAATGGGGTTAGTTTTTAATTTGAACAACTGGTAACCCTAAATATGCTGGAACTTGTGTGAACTGGCTGCCCTGCTCTTTGTTATTGTTTTGGTGGTTTGATTCAGTTGGCAGTTGCAAGCAGCGAATATTTCATTCTCCGATCGGATTTCTACCATAATCGTTGGGAAAACGCAATGTGAAACAGTTTAAACACGGTAGATCAGCACAAACAAATCGTGTTTATGTGCATTGTCTGCATAGGCAAATGTTGTCATATTGAGAATGACGTTTGAACCATTTTTAATTTGCACGTCGTGCAAACCAACAGGGTTCAAATTAAAAACGGTCAAACGAACGGGGGTCCACGGTATTGATAGCAAACGATAATGAATTTTCTTAGCAACATTTTACTCTAATCAGACTACATAAATGTTGCAAACAGCCAGAGTTAGAAGATGATTTCGAATGCAGGAAACTGAATGGGTTTTTCTCGAAGCTAGAATTTTGCCACTCGGTTCTATCCACCCCATCGGCAGACAACCATGTTTTCGCCGCCAACATCTCGTGTGTGCAAAAATGAGATAGCATGTCAGCACTACGTTTCACTTAACTGCCAGCAGTCTGATTTGGGCCCGCTGTCAAATTTTGAGCCCCGGACATGATGTCGCTGACGTTTACTGCAGTTCGATATAGAGATGTCGATGGGGTGGTTCTATCTGACTTAACATCGACCATATGAATCGGTTTACGGCATATACCGTGGACCCCCGTTCGTTTGACCGTTTTTAATCTGAACACTTTTTAATTTGAACCCCGCTGGTTTGCACGATGTGCAAATTAAAAATGGTTCAAATGTCATTCTCAACATGGCATCATTTGTCTTCGCAGACAATGCACATAAACACGATTTGTTTGTACTGATCTAGTGTGTTCAATCCTAGTTTAATCAGTTTCACATTTCGTTTCTCAACAATTATGATAAAAATCCGATCGGAGAATAACATATTCGCTGCTTGCAACTACCAACTAAACGAGACTAAATCAAACCACCAAAACAATAACAAAGAGCAGGGCGGCCACTTCATGCTATAGTTACTATATATATATAGTTCGGCGGATCGAAAACCAGGCGAATTGGCATCCCTGATTTAGGAAATTAAATTTGAAATTATGGTGAAATGTGCAGGTTTTTACGAAAAATAATCACTGGCGGGTGTTGAAAATGACTAGTTCTATGAAAATAAAGTGTATTTTTTTAACATTACTCCTGCATTTTGGATTTTGAAAAGCTTTTGGCTCCACTTTTGACGTTTATTTGGCTCCCGATTTTCTATCCGCCGAACTATATATAGTAACTATACTTCATGCAAGTTTCAGCACATTTAGGGTTGCTAGTTGTTCAAATTAAAAACGAACCCCGTTAGTTTGCATGAGGAATCGTTCAAACGAACGGGGGTCCACTGTAATAGAGGGTTCAGAGTTACTCACACAAAAGAGCCATATTGTCCGCCAATATGCACAGTGGAGATAATGTTTTTATTTAGTTAAATAAAATCCAATATGACCATAAAAACTATTTGTTTCAGTTTCCTGCTATGACTCTTATGTACAACAGCTTAGAGCTATATTATGCAATATAAGAACTCAAAGAACTAATATAAAGATTAAACATCTTCGCAAACAATGGCCAATGAAATGTAGCCGCAGTTTTCTGAATTCTTAACAGACATTTATATTTTCCGGATCGTAAGATTCAGGCTCAACTAGTCTGTAATATGTGTTTCTGACAAAAATACCATAAATGGACGTCCAAGTAACCGCTAAGCTCTGAATTAAGCTTGAAAGCTGCTCTATATTTGCAAGTTACATGCTGCCAGATATAATTGAGCATTGTCAATGCATAGCAGCTTTAAAATGGCATTCTCAATGCTGAATTAAAATTTACTTGAAGCACTATGAAAAGCTGATCAGATGCTCTAAGCAAGCTTTATTGCCGTTACCGGCATCAAAAGAGATTTTGAACACTACTCACTAGGGTTGCCAAGTCTGAAAATTACAAAACCCGGCCCCAGTCCTGCCTTCTTCAAAAATGCGGGGAGTAGTGGCAGTATATAGCCGGATTTGCAATTTAAGAGAAAGTGAACGGCAGGACATCACAGTCGCAACCACAACGAACATTGAGTCGATTATTGAAGTTACCGCCAGAGAAAGGTATTGTCACTGCCACTGGTTATCTTCAATGATCCACTGCTCAGGGTTGCTAATAAATTTATCAGAAAATTTTACAAATCAGGCAAAAAGTACAAATCCGTTTTCATGTGTCCGAAAACCGGCCTTTACGCCAGATTGACCGGCCACCGGCTTTAAAAGTGAAAAACCGGTCGGGCCGGCCAAAAACCGGCCACTTGGGAACCCTACTACTCACACTTGCAGGAAATCTCCTTGCGAACGTACGTGCGATAAAAGAAAAAATGCTTCCCTCTCTTTTGATCTTACGCAAAATCCTGCATCGTTGATAGAATAAACATCAACACGAATTTATCAAGGGCATGGTGTGTTGCTATCTCTTTCTGATGTAGGAGTGAAGAGAGCAACTTTCAAATGGTCCTCGGTAAAGGGGAATTCCCAGCAAATTTTTTGGTTCCTGTCAAAATTAACATTTTGGTACCTATGCGTGGGACATCGAAAATGTATGAATTTGACAGCCACTTCACCCCGTAGGAATCTATATGGCATATGCATACGGATAATATGCAAGAAATATTTCTATATGTACATGTATGCCATCACATAAAAAGAAAATAAAAGGTAGGTAATTCTCCCAAAGCGCAACTTATGGAACAAATGTGAAAAATAAAATCTTTCCCTCCATTCCACCTTGATAAGCAAATCAAACATCCGAGTTAAGAATTTCGGTAATTTAAGTAGAGCTATTGGCAGCTGACTTGCAATCAGGGATGATTCCTCCTCAGAAGAAAAAAATTCAAACTGTGCTCAGTCTTCAACGCGATTTATTCTGCTCCGTTTCACTTTAACTTTTCTCTTTCTTGCTGAACGCAGTTGTATGAGCAACCGCACACTGTGCTACTCATTGAGGAGAAACAGAATGTTAATACACTTTGAATACGTTGATGCGATGCGCTGACGTATGACAACTACGGGTAGTTGTAACATGGGTAGTGCGTTGAGAAAAAACGACGATTGTAAATAGCGATTATTGCCATCAGAAAAATATTAATCTACTAATGCAATTGAATCCTGATTCTTACATTTAGTATATGCAGTTGAATTTGGCTGCCCGTGAACGCAACTGCATCATATGGTTAGGCATGTCACGACGGCAACAGTGCGAAAAATGTTATTGGAATTCCCATGCACTTGCTCCTTGACGCGCACCTACAGGAAAGTCCCATTATAAACAAAGGTAATTCTTCGCTAAGATTCAAAATTTAACGACGTTTGATTGCCTTGACGCCTCTGAGTCTATAGTTTCTGTACGCGCACCGGTTGTTTCGTTTTCACGCTTACTGCTGTAGCTACCGAGAGGACCGAGAGCGAAACCGAAAGTTTCACATATAAAGAGCGCATTAAGAAGTTTTTCTGCGCGTCAGTTTTTCTCTTTATGTTTAGTCTGTTTCTCATTGCGTGAATTTATTTCTCATTTCTGAAAGCAGTTCTGCTCATTGTATTGAACAAAAAAAGTTGCACTTTTTGCACAATGAGTGAGGAAATAACAAGCCTGCTTGCAATTACCGTTTACAGATCAACTGGTAAAGCCGTTGCCCTACTCCTCCAAGCCACGTAATCGATAGATTGGCTGGCGGTTCAATTCTAACCGAAGAAGAAAAATAACAAAAAAGCAATCTTGAAACGTAAACAAAGTACGCCATATAGGGATAATAGAGAGGGAAGATAAAAAAAAGGATGTACATATATTTTTCGCATTTTTGACGTAGGACTACGTCTTTGTTTACTATACTGGGACTGGGTAGCACTTTGTGAAAACGAAAATAAAAGTGTAACCACAGACAAACAGACGAGACACTCGCATTAATTCCATCGTCCAATCGAAAACCACTTATTTTTCAAAAAAGCATGTTTCGCAACATGGCCACGCCGCGGCGCGCGAGTGTTGCTTCGAGTTTTCACTATGAAACCATACAAATGTAAAAACCCTACAGCATAAAACCCTGCAAATGCAAGCTACTCCGCAACATGCATAACAGAGGGTGCTAGTGTGCAAGCAAAATGTGTAGGACGATGGTTTTTAAAAGATTTTCTTCTATGTGTCCTGTCAGTTCGTCAGTGGTGTAACGTTTGAATGAAAGATTTCAAATGGTAATAACTACTAAACTACAGAACGAAACTGAACAATTTATATGTCGTTGTATAGATAAAATAACCAATTTTATGGATTTTATGGAGGGGCCAAGAGCAATTTTATGGAGGGCGTAAGAGGGGGGGGGGGCTCCCATGCAATTGAAACACAAATTTCCTCATAACTCGAGAACTAATCAAACAAATGGTACCAAATTTGGCATGTAGGGGTTTTTAAAGGCATGAATTTATTTTATGTTGGTTTGAGAGCCGTCACCCCTGTGGTAGAAGGATAAGGCAATACAAATGAAGTAATTTGCGATTTCGTCACAAACGAGAATGACATTAGCTGCGGATCATTTATGTAGGAGTGAGAGGGGAACAAAGAGTGGAGGAGAGGATCCGGGAGTTTGGAATTTGATGTTCTTGATATTATTCCTACTGCAAACAGCTTCAGCGAGGTGGAATACTTCATAAAACAGAATTTTTCGCGCATGTGCCATTTTTTCTGCTATGTAACAAGCGATAAGCTTGTAAGTAAACTAGTAAAACCTTCTCGGAGCAAAATCTAGTGAAACGACGCCGCTAACTTACGTGCCTGTTGTCATTCATGTCAAAAGAGAAGGACATTCGAATTACACGTCATATTTGCGATATTGTTATTTGTAATCAATGGCCCATTTAAAGGTCACAAGCGAGTTAAAGTAAGATTATTGAAACATGTCATACGCATTATCATATTTAATACAATAATCTGTGGGCTGGTCATTCATTACTATTTCAACCTTTGTGGTTCACACAAGTGATTTTTAAAAGAAGTAACTATGTCTCAATGGTTGCAGACGTTGCACTTATGAACCCCCGTCCACGTATTATTAAAGCTACCATTGCATTCAATGAAAAATTGAATCTGAATATTTCGCTCTTCTCTTTTAACACGGCTTTTTTAAAGGCCGCTCTACTGCCTCAAATCTTCTGGAATTTGTAACTTTTACTCTTAATGCAATGGACAGTGGCAACCACGTAGAAGCTATTTACACGGACTTTAGTAAGGCATTTGACAGAATAGACATACCATTATTAATCTTCAAATTAAGAAAAATTGAAATAGAACCGAAGCTCTTGAAATGGCTTCAATCATATTTAACGGAACGTAAACAAATTGTTCGCTTTCAAAATGCCCTCTCGGACCATATTCAAGTCACCTCTGGGGTTCCCCAAGGTTCCCACTTAGGGCCACTTCTTTTCATTTTGCACGTAAATGACATTTCCTATATACTTAACCACTCAAAAGTACTTGTAAATGCAGACGACATGAAAATATGTATGGAAACAAAAAATGCCCATGACGTCGCAGTATTTCAGAATGAAGTCAATGTATTCAACACTTGGTGCAAAAAATCTTTACTAAACCTGAATGTAAAAAAAATGTAACTCAATAGCATTTAGCAGGAAAATTCAAACTCCCTCTATTGACATATACTTAGGAAACAATATTGTACCAAAATGTAAAATTGTAAGGGATCTAGGAGTAATCTTAGACTCAAAACTAACATTTACAGAACATTACAACACCATTATTAACAAAGCAAATAGAATGCTGGGCTTTATCAAACGCTTCAGTCATAATTTCAAAGACCCGTACACAATAAAACTTTTATACATTACATATGTAAGACCTATTCTGGAATATTGCAATATTGTATGGCACCCACACACTGCGTTACACGAAGGACGCATTGAATCTGTTCAGAAACAATTTCTACTATGCGCGCTTCGAAAACTTAACTGGACAGTATTTCCATTACCATCTTATGAAGCGCGCTGCATGCTCATCAATATATTGCGATTATTATCTAAAATTTTTCTTTCGTAGGTTAAGTTGTGCGCCTAACAGTTGCGCGCAGCTTTGTTCTGGTTGCTCGCAGTCAAAGTATCTCTTTTACACTCACACGAAATCTCGTAAGAAACTGTCAACGCAAGAGTGATGAGAAAAGCAACAATATTTCTCTCTCGCTCATCAGCTGAATGCTAGGGTAGCTTGCTTCGTGTTTGTCCGTTCAAACATGGACCAATTTTTTACAAACGCAATCAGCATTTAAATTTTATCATTTTCGGTTAACGTAAGACATTGTAACTGTGTTGTTTGTAAGTCTGTACGTAATTGAACAAAACAAATGTTATCTAAGCAAAGAATAAGAGCAAAACATAGAAAACTTACACGTGCTTACTCTGTCAATAATACATGATTTACCTTTGCGCACAACTATATAAAGCTGAAAAACGAAATATTTTCTCGGGAAGCACAATACAAACACTTAAAGAACGTCGCGAACAAGCAATGCTTTACTTTATCAATGACATTATTTCTCAACGCATCCAATCCGCAGATTTGCTTGCTCAATTAAACTTTTATGCGCCGAGTCGTAACCTTAGAACTAGAAAAATATTTATGGAAAAATCATATAAGACCAATTATGCGAAAAATGGACCAGTCAATAACATGATGCGCCTTTATAATCAAAATTGCGAAAGAATTGACATCACTATGTCCAGAATCCAAATTAAACTACGACTTAGCCATAGGAATAATGTATAGTATATAAGTAAACATTGTAATAATACTATTGTATGTAGTCTACAAATGCTTGACGAATAAAACAAACAATTTAAAGCATATATCTCCCCCTTGTTAACCCTAGAAACGCTACTGGCTATATAAAGGCTGTCCATTGACTACGAACTCATTTTTAGTTATATCAGACCTCTCCGGGTTATTTTCGTTCATACTTTTTGTATGATGCGTTGTTTTTGGCCGACCCCCTGCCCCTAATAGTCCACTTAGTTCATGGACGGCCCCATGTGAACTACTTTGTATTGATATTTATGTGTATTGTTTATAAACATGCTAATGTTCACTGTTTAGGTTTTTAGCCTAACTTTATGTTTTTGGCACAATGTCACTCCCTAGAAGGGGTGAGATTGTGCCAAAGTTCATGCACTTCCAGTAAAATTAGGTTTCATTGTAACTAAACCATCTCTACGGTAGTTGTTAATTGAATAATTTAGTATATATTGACAGGTTTGACATCAACTTAGTTCTTAAATTGTGTGTATACTGAGCTAAAGAACAAAAATATGCTTTTTTGGCACAATCTCGCCCCAGATGACGGTACTGGTTATATTATACAAATATATTTCAAAGTAATTTGTTATTTTGAGCTAATTGGGGGGTCGCATTCTAGGGTTTGGTTTAAGTTAGAAACTAGCCATTTTCCTGGAAGTATTCGGAACGTTCCTAGAACGTGTCCGGCTGTAGCCAATGTAATCCTGGACACTTTATATGACGACAAATGAACTACTTTTGCAATTTTGAGTACTTAAAGATGTCATTTTATTTTAGTTCAATTCAGAAATTGATTCCCGATCCGGAACGTTCCCAGATGTGTTCAAACGTGGTCGATGATATCTTGAACATTTTATACGACTACCCTAGACCATTGGTAGACCGATATTTTGCAATATCGTGTGCTTGGAGGTGTCGCATGACTGGTTTGTTATGATTCAAGGTGCTTCTACAGTCAACCAAAAAAGTATTCGGACAGCAGCGCATAAATTTTTCTTTTAGTAATTTTGCGCAGTATTTTTGCAAAGAATGAAACCACATATTTTTTTAAAACAATGTCTAACTAAAGCATATTTAGATGCACAACAAAAATTCGGGGAAAAGCTTTCCGTTTTGAAGATAAAGTACATATAGTTTGAATTGCCTAAAAATGCAGCCAAAAAAGTATTCGGACAGTTAACTATTAGTTGAAACAAATGTCCTTTCTCGCTCAACTACTGCCTTGTAGGACCATTTACATTCTTGATGACCTGTTTTAATCTGTTTGGGATAAAATGAACAATTTTTCAAATATCCCTCTATGAATTGCTGACCATTTTTTTACAAGAGCTCGGTTTAAGTCATTTTGATAAGAAATCGAATGATTTCTCATTCTAGAAATGAAATTATCTAAAAAGATGTTTAAAAGGCTTCAAATCTAGACTGAATAATGATGTTTCGACAATTGTATGGTGCCTACCGCTTACAATTGTCGACAGTATGTTTAGATTCAACATCCTGGTACAATATGTATGTAGCACACAATTACAATTTTGCTTTAATTTTGCCTAAAATTGTTCAAATAATTAAGTTTACACTTAGTTCTATCCAAAAATATATATTCTTACTACCTCGGAGCTTTCCATGCGCCCCAACAAGGTATGACACCAACAATGATAACCAACAACTTATGCAGGAATAACTAAAAGAGAAGGGCTACAAGAGGAAAATCACTCATCAGCAAGCAAACAAGCAATGCGGTTAGTGTCATACCTTGCTGGGGTGCATGGATAGCTCCGAGGTAGTAAAGATATATATTTTTGGATAGAACTAAGTGTAAACTCAATTATTTGAACAATTTTAGGCAAAATTAAAGCAAAATTGTAATTGTGTGCTACATACATATTGTACCGGGATGTTGAATCTAAATATACTGTCGGCAATTGTAAGCGGTAGGCACCATACAATTGTCCTAGCGCTATCGAAACATCATTATTCAGTCTAGATTTGAACCCTTTTAAACATCTTTTTAAATAATTTCATTTTTAAAATGATAAATCATTCGATTTCTTATCAAAATGACTTAAACCGAGCTCTTGTAAAAAAATGGTCAGCAATTCATAGAGGGATATTTGAAAAATTGTTCATTTTATCCCAAACAGATTAAAACAGGTCATCAAGAATGTAAATGGTCCTACAAGGCAGTAGTTGAGCGAGAAAGGACATTTATTTCAACTAATAGTTAACTGTCCGAATACTTTTTTGGCTGCATTTTTAGGCAATTCAAACTATATGTACTCTATCCTCAAAACGGAAAGCTTTTCCCCGAATTTTTGTTGTGCATCTAAATATGCTTTAGTTAAACATTGTTTTAAAAAATATGTGGTTCCATTCTTTGCAAAAATACTGCGCAAAATTACTAAAACAAAAATTTATGCGCTGCTGTCCGAATACTTTTTTGGTTGACTGTATGTCCCAGCTTCATATATTCCGGAACTTGTTCCAGACATATCTTCGGAACCGTACATCCGTTCCAAATTCTGTTCAATAGAGTTGTTATAGGCCACAAAACTTTACGTTTGGTAGTTATTAAGTCAAATCGGTCCAGGCATTTCCTATAAGCAGATATTTTTTTTTCCATGTGTGGACTCATTACTGCGACCAGTATAGTTGATCTATTGTAATATCGCCCGGGTGTTTGCTGTATGACCTGCACTGCATTTCTTTTTGCTATAATCGCTATTGAGTGAGCGATATGCTTATTAAATTTATGCGTGCTTGTGTGTATTGGGGTTTACCCTTCCTTCAAAGCTTGATCTACTTTACCCACTTATTCCTCGCTGCCAGCACTATCCCATATCATAGCCGTCCCTGGCGAGGACTCATTCGTACCTCTGACCAGTACACTTAACTATAGGAGGGACATTTGCACTGTCAAGAGGCTTCAGAGGGTAAATATAGAATTCAGCACGAAGGAAGGGTAAATGGAGGGGCCTGAGAATAAACCCACGCTAAAGTCACTTGACATCGAAAGGCTTGATTCTACTAAGATTCGAACCCACGACCACTCGCTTGTCAAAGCAGACTCGGTAACCTTACGGCTACGGAGCCCCCTAAGCAGATATTTATTGCTATATTTGCACTACTGAGACTGTTATGCGTTTATTTCTAGCTTGTAACTGACATAATTTAATATTATTTTCAAAATTTTAGGAACAAACATAACATTACTGTTTGAAATGTTGAAAGCATGAACAATTTAAAGATGATCCCCAGTGTTATCCCCAAAGTGATGAAAATACATGGGACTGTTATGCATTTATGGGCAGTAATGGTAGTTATCATCATCACATGTGCATGTGTATGTAATCTACTGATAAATTTGTAGAATATTTCAAATCAGTCAAAAAATCGTGTGCAAAGTTCTTGGGCAAGATTATTATTTAAGGGGGGACCCTCACTGGAAAGTCGAAAAACTTGTTTGTTATGCATGTTCAGGAGCCTTTTACCTTCAGAAATGTTGACCCCAAAGTATTTTTCGGTACGGGGTCTCGTTGAGAATTTGCAGTAAAACTGTGGAATCACTTGAAGGAAAGTGCAGTGCTGTACAATAGTTTAAACGCGCTCTCCTCGAAGCCATATGTTTTCATCGACAGTGCGTGTATCTCAGTATCTAGAGGATCGCTTTGACTGATTTTTTTTTACGTGTAAAAATTAATTATCTAAATTGTGACGTAGCCGCTTTTCAATATCTCAATTTTTCAATTTTCGCTGCATTAAAAAAAATCGTTACACTTCGCAACCAGCAAGAGGTAGATAGTTACTATGTACAGCAAAGTTGCTTATTTTACTGTGTTTTACAACTTTTGTGGAGACACTGTACTTTTTTAGACGCATTTAAAAAAAGCAAAAATTTGTAACACCCTAATAGGTAGATTTACGGTCACCCTGATACTGTAGAAGGTTGCGCCATATTTTTTGAATAAACTCTTCCAAAGACACGCCACCTGGAAAGTTGAGCATTTTTGCGCAAGAGCACATGATCGCGTTTTTTTCTATTTGGTTCATATCAGTAAAGTTTACTTAAATAATTTCATCAATGTTTTTCAAATAACTTTTGACTGGTAAGGCCAATTCTAATAAGATTTAGCAGATATGTTCACAGCGTTAAGGCCTCTCGTTTGATACTAAGATAATTGAAATCTGATTAATTATCTGGTTAAAATCGTTATGAATAATTGTAAATTTTATTGTGCTGTACACGACTGCTCATAACTTCCAATTTAAACATCCAATCAAAAAACAAATCAATAGTGATCTATGAGGCTATATTACCTACCAAATGAGACTAATAGCGCATAAATCGGTTTGGCCATCTCTGAGAAACGTTCGACTAATTGACACCTTGAAAAAGCACAATTTTAAGCATAACTTTTGAACCGCTTGATTGTTTTCGATAAAATTCTCCACAAAAAATTTGCAGTAGTAAGAGCACAGACAAACAGACATAACTCTTGGAGGAAAAATCAACAAAAATTATCGTACCTTACATTTAGCTTGAACACTAGCACCATCTATGATCGACATTCCCAGATATCAAATAGCAACATGGGTATCCCTCGAAGTAGCAAGTATTTTTTATGGGGATTTCCCCTTTTTTTGTCAAAAAACGCCACTTTGACCAAAACGGAGACATTCCCAACTAAGCCCAAATTTGAAATAACGGTTTAATCGGTACGTAGAATGGAAAACGAGTGTTATGTCTGTTTGTCTGTGGTAAGAGCCTTCATTTGATACTAAAATTGTTGAAATCGTTTGAGCGGTGCCGGAGAAAATCATGTCACGTAATTTTTACATTTTTGCTTATACAGGGTGTCGATTATCCGGTGAAAATAAAATTCCCTGACTTCTCCAGGTTTTTCCAGGTGTATTTCGAAAAAATCCAGTTGCAAAATATCTCGCTAATTTCTCTTTTATTAGTGTTTACTATGAAGGATTTGATTGACTAAATCCAAGATTTTAAGGCTGAAAAGGTCTATCCTCCGAAAACGAATTAATCATAGGTTTTCACTAGTGATCGACATCGGAATAAAAATTAAAGTCCGGGTTACGGCACAAATGGGTTAAATGTCGTAGCTAATTTTCAAAAGCTGATTTTGGTTCAGTTTGATTCGTTCTTGTTTCGGTTAGAATCTGGTTTCGGTCCGGAAGTCTGGAATTATCTAGATGCAAAATTTCTTTGTTTTAAAGGTTGGACTTTTTCTAAATGTCAATTCCCATAACCCAATGAATAGTTGTTCTCGAAGCGTAGAATAATGTTTTAAGAATCTTGCTACATTAGCCGCAGAGTAAGCAGAAAATGTATTGTGCAAAAAACTTTTGTGCTAAATATCCAGTCAATATCGAAGAATCCAATAAATATTGATAATGATCAATAAGGTGGTGAGCCCTTCCGAAAGTCGATCAAATCGGTTCAACCGTTGTTGAGAAACGTGGTCTGGTAAACAGCGGGTCAGTCGCACATTCATGAAATTCTAAATTTCGAAACTCTGTGAAATTTGTACGCAACAGGTTGGTTGCACGTGACTCAAAAACTTCATTTGTGCTCACGTGACGGCATTGAGTAAAAATGTGCCAGCTACTTGAAATAAATATCCTTGCAAAGCCACAGCTTTTTCAGTATATTTTCTTCCCGTGTAAAAAATCCCTGACTTCAAATGAAATTCCCTGACTTTTCCAGGTTGAAACGAATTTCCCTGACATTTCCAGGTTTTCCCTGATTTTCCACCCGGGGGGCTGCCCCCCGCAGTGGCCGGCGCCTCCTACGGTAGGTCACCGGCAACACTAGCGGCCTGTGTCCGTCTCGCCCTGAATCATCTAATGTTACTATTGATAGTTTCTAGTGGCCTTGTTATGACTAATGTTTTATGAAAGAGTCTAGAATTACTCGAGTTCGATTAGTTTTTGAGTTACGCAAAAATTTCTGTTTTATTTGTATGAGAGTCCTTATCTTCCTACCACAGGGGTGAGGGGTCTTAAACCATCATAAAAAATTCATGCCTCCAAAAATCCCCACATGCAAAATTTGGTTCCATTTGCTTAATTAGTTCTCGAGCTATGAGGAAATTTGTATTTCATTTGTATGGGAGCCCCTCTTAGAAGGGGAAGGGGTCTCAGTACACCATAGAAAAAATTCTTAGCTCCAAAACCCCCATACGCCAAATTTGGTTCGTTTAACTTGATTAGTTCTCGAGTTATGAGGAAATTTGTATTTCATTTGCATATGAGGGGAAAGAGGGAAAGAGTCTCAATTCACCTTAGAAAAAATTCCTGCCTTCTGAAACCCCCACATGCCAAATTTGGTACCATTTGCCTGATTAGTTCTCGAGTTTTGAGGAAATTTGTTTTCATTTGTATAGGAGCCCCCCTCTTACGCTCTCCATAAAGTTGCTCTCTTAACCCTCCATAAAATTTCTGGCCATTTTATCTATCCAACGACATATAAATCGATCAGTTTCGTTTAATAGTTTAGTAGTTATTACCATTTGAAATCTTTCATTCAAATGTTACACTTCTATTTTCACTTATACGAAGTGCTACCCAGTATCAGTATAGTAAACAAAGACGTAGTCCTACGTCCAAACACCTTTCATTTGGGAAAATTGCTGCCATTTTAGTAATTTTTCTAATTTTCAAAAACCACTGCGTAACAATTTAGGCATTGACCCAAAGCTTCAAAATCATCCTTGAAATCCGTTCTACGATACTCCGTTGGTTCCCGGTACTTACCGCCAGCAAGGAACTATTTTCTAAAGGGCCTTCACGCGCCCGCATGCCATCAGCATAATAATCACTATTCTGGGATCCAAAAATTACAAAATATTGTCAATTGCAAGGAAATTGTACCATCCAAAGTGCGATATCGTTTATAAAAGTGCTATTTTGCATTAAATTGTTTCGGTATCTTCGGCGCACTTTTTCGTTATCTTCCAAGAAATAAGTGCGCCAAAGATACCGAATCGATTAAATGCAAAATAGCACTTTTATGAGCGATATCGCACTTTGCATGGTGAAATTTTCCTTGCAATTGACAATATATCTTCAAATATATTGCTACTTGCAAAGAAAATAGTACCACAGAGAACAGACATCCAAGCGAAAGGTCCCCACTTGGATAAAACTTATGTCAAATTAGTTGGGAAACTATAGTGATGATGTCGCTGAAGGCGCATAAAATTCTACACTAAACTCACAACAGCTAGCTTCTGGCGCTAGCATAACGCTTTTAGTCCATATATACTAGCGCCAGAGGAGCCAAAGGTTGTCAGTGTGCAAATCAAAAGAATTATTTAGTTGGGAAACTATAGTGGTGATTAGAGTGACTATATACAGAGTGGCGCCAAGTCATCCCAAATGTATGCAATGCGGTTTATCCTAGGTTTTTCTTTCTCTTTCCTGCATACGCGTTGGATAGGTTGTCTGCTCGATTGGAATGACACTGACAGATAAATATCATTCCAATTTTGACATTGTCGCCACTCTGTATATAGTCACTCTAGTGGTGATGATGCTAGCATATTAGGTGATTTTAATTTGATATTTTATCCAAGAATTCCCGAAAAATTTGTTCCTGGATGTCTGTTCTCTGTGATTGTACCATCCAAAGTGCAAAATCGCTCTTAAAAGTGCTATTTTAGCTTAAATCGTTTCGGTCTCTTCGGCGCACTTATTGCTTGGAATGTAACGAAAAAGTGCGCAGAAGATACCGAAAGGATTTAAGCTAAAATAGCACTTTTATGAGCGATATCGCACTTTGGATGGTACAATTTTTCTTGCAAACTGCAATACCTTAACCAATAACCAAAATACCCCAACACTTAACCACAGACAAATAGACATAACACTCGTTTTCCATTCTTCATACCGATTAAACCGTCATTTCGAATTTGTTCTTAGTTGGGAATGTCTCCGTTTTGGTCAAAGTGGCGCTTTTTGACGAAAGAAAGAGAATTCCCCACAAAAAATACTTGCTAGTTCGAGGAATACAGTATAATCAATATATATAGAATGCCAGTGTCGCTGCAGTGCGCGTGGTAAACATCAGTAGAATCAATATATATAGAATGCCAGTGTCGCTGTTTTTCTACAGGACTCATTGTGGTAAACATGATGCTAACAATCTGTATCAAGTCTGTGCATCGGGAACTTCATTGTCAAAGTTGCTCATTGTTATTTATCTGTTCTTTATCTGTGCGCTGGTTGGTGCTGTCATCAGTGCGCTCTCCGCTCTGTTTTTATGCCAGTGAAATGGTTTTAAACGTTCTTTTTCTTTTCGTCCGGATGAATAAAATCCCAAAACTGCGCCCTTTTGCACCGATTTTTTCAGAAATTTGTAGCAAGCGAAGTTTCCAATCATCTTACTTGGCAGCCATAGTTGAAATTTTAACTGGTAGTCAAAGTTTGACAATGAGATTCCCCTTTTGATGAATCTCAGGCACACACACATTTGCATATATGATGTAAATACATTATCTGAACATGTGTGATGTTTACCACGCGCACTGCAGCGACACTGGCATTCTATACATATTGATTATACTTAAACATCACACATGTTTAGATAATGTATTTACATTATATATGCAAATGTGTGTCTGCCTGAGATTCATCAAAAGGGGAATCTCATTGTCAAACATTGCCAACCAGTTTCAAATTTCAAATATGGCTGCCAAGTAATGTGATTGAAAACTTCGCTTGCTTCAAATTTCTGAAAAAATCGGTGCAAAAGGGCGCAGTTGTGGGATTCTATTCATCCCGACGAAAAGAAAAAGAGTGTTCAAAACCATTTCACTGGCATAAAAACAAAGTAAGCGGAGAACGCACTGATGACAGCACCAACCAGCGCACAGATAAAGAACAGATAAATAACAATGAGCAACTTTGACAATGAGGTTCCCGATTCACAGACTTGATACAGATTGTTAGCATCATGTTTACCACATGAGTCCTATAGAAAAACAGCGACACTGGCATTCTATATATATTGATTCTACTAGGAATACCCATGTTGCTATTTGGGAATGTCGATCATAGATGGTGCTGGCACAGACAAACAGACATAACACTCGTTTTCCATTCTTCGTACCGATTAAACCGTCATTTCAAATTTGGGTTTAGTTGGGAATGTCTCCGTTTTGGTCAAAGTGGCGCTTTTTGACGAAAGAAGTGGAATTCCCCATAAAAAATACTTGCTATTTCGATGGATACCCATGTTGCTATTTGATATTTGGGAATGTCGATCATAGATGGTGCTAGTGTTCAGGCTAAATGTGAGGTACGATAATTTTTGTTGATTTTTCTTATAAGAGTTATGTCTGTGGTGCTAGTGTTCAAGTTAAATGTGAGGTACGATAGTTTTTGTTGATTTTTCTTCCAAGAGTTATGTCAGTTTGTCTGTGACTTAACTATAATTCTAGCAGCTGAAAAAAATTTGCGAAATTTTATTATATTTCGGTTTTCCAGAGACCCCCTTAAGAGAAGTAAGCAATTACCTGCATTGACTGTAGATTCTCACAATGTGGATCGGTATTGCGGGTGCCCATAAGACATGCTTTTATATTTGGGGTTTCCTTGCAGAGTTGATGTAATACAGATTTGACAGTGCCTTTAATAACCTGAATATTAATGCCGTAGTGATGCATACACTTTTCAACAAAAACATCAATTTCTTCGAATGGCTTCGACGGTTGTATATAAATGCAGCGCACGTTACAATCCTCTTGTTTGACTTTCTGAAACCGTGCCATTACTATATCTAGTAGCACAGTACAATCTTTACCTCCATTAAAAGAAATGAATATTTCGTTTTGTGTATATCTCGCAAAGACTTTGTCAAGAAGCTGAAAAATGTCAGTTAATATATTAAAAATAGTTTTATAGATTAACGATGGGGCAAGATGGGGCTTTTTTCTGAGTTCAGTGGTTCATTTTTCCGATCGGATGATCATACCAAACAAATAAGAAAAAGTACGAAGGTCTGTGTCTAAGGGCACGAACACTGCGCTAACGTAGAACTACGAATGTAGATACAATTCGATAATGCTGGACATTTTTCAAATGGTCCACCGTTTGTTACGCAAATTTATGACTTTGTTAGGTGAGGTCGAGATTATATTTTCTAAATGCATGTATCTTGTGTATCAGTTTCTTGTAATTTGTGGTTCTATAAATAATTAACCCCTCTAAGGTCTACATCATTTTTAGCACCGCAAAATTCACTAATATGGCTATAACTTTTTTATCTTTCAATATTTTGTCACCAAATTTGGAAATTTTCCCGAAAATATTTTCTATTTTCATAATATCCACACATAATGGCCATATGTCATATGGCCCCGGAGTTCCTTGGGGACCGTGACATGGTTTTTTAGATCAAGTTGCCTAATATATAAAATTTGTTCGAAATCTATTGATTTTTGTAATCATATCAGCGACTTTGGACATACCAATTACTTTGTCGTAGTTATGCACCATGGTGCGCGCCATCCCGATCCGGGGGGACATTATGGTCAAGAAGCCGGTTCCTATAAAGGAACATTTCAGCATCAGTAAAGTATGTCGTGTCGCATATCAAAAACATTTTAGTGAATTTTGCGGTGCTAAAAATGATGTAGACCTTAGAGGGGTTAAACCGAGGGGCAAGACACTTCATGTTATTGTCAATTTCAAGGAAAATTGTACCATCCAAAGTGCGATATCGCTCATAAAAGTGCTGTTTTGCGTTAAATCGTTTCGGTATCTTCGGCGCACTTTTTCGTTAGCTTCCAAGCAATAAGTGCGCCGAACATACCGAAACGATTTAATGCAAAATAGCACTTTTATTAGCGATATCGCACTTTGGGTGGTAAAATTTTCCTTGCAATTGACATAGGCAATCGAGCAGCCGAACGGTTCAGTCGCAGAAGTAGACGCTGTGTGCTAAGGCGTAGTTAATCCAAATTAGCCGAGGAAGTGCGCGAAAGTGTCAAACCAAAGGCTTGAAAGTGGCGAATGTTACAGTGCTAAAAGGTGACGGAGGTACCCGGAAGACCGGGGTAATTGAAAAAGTTGTGCGGTAAAGTGTGACAGGCGTGCATTTCTGAGCGTTTTCGGACGCGAAACCGAAATATTTGCCTCCTATCTCGAAGGAAGCAAATATATAAGGAGGAGCAGCGAGCGGGGGGTACAAACCTATATTAAAGAAGAGAGTGCAAAAGTGAAGTGAATGTATAAAAATCAGAGGGGTTGTGTACAAGACACGACCGCATATATAGGTGACGCAGGACTACGTAAGTCTCTTTGTAGTGATAGTAGCAACATATATACATGCTACATGCGTTATATGTAACATTTATCAAAGTAGTAACATTGCATACGTTCAATTCTCAAAAGATTGTGCATTTGAAAACAATTTAACAAAATCAAGAACACAAACTATTGCTTTCCTGCTACCTTACTGAAATTAATGATTGTTTTTATTACCCATGGTTCCCTACGTTGAAGGGATTTTACCAATTCAATCCAATTTTATCAACAGCACATCTTTTCACTACACTTCTAATGAAACGGCAAGCATGCGTATTCGTACAGAGTCCTATTATAACCGAACACTACAGCTGTAGCACATTTTTCCAACACAGATATCAAATTCGCCTAGGTGTAATCGTCTCGCAGTAAAGAATTTGCGATTTGTTGAGACAATAAGTTTGTGTCATTTTTTCTGGCACACTTCCCTAACACAGACATCAAAATGGCCTAGGTTCAATCGCTTTCGGAAGAAATCTGTTGGTACGAGGGGGCTTTGTCAGTCTTTCTGGCGTACTTCCCAAGCAAGGACATCAAAATGGTCTAGGTTTAACCGTGGTGTTAAGAAATCTTGTTGAAATGAGGAAACTTTGTCACTTGTTTTGGCTTACTTCCCAAGCACAGATATCAAATTGGTATAGGTTTAGATCATCGCAAAGAATTTTCCAACCAAACACGAAGCGAGAATTCTGGTAAAACTTAGGTTCATTATTTTCAATTTTTCAATAGTTCAACATCAGGAATCCATACTTTTCTTCATTTGTGTCAATTCTTAGAGGATTTTTCGATCGATTGGTGTAAGAATATTGAAAATCGATCGGAAAACCGCTGAGCTATTAGCGCTCAAAACCTTTCATTTTTCGTGACGCTCGCGTTTTTCGACTTTTTGGAATGACACCCTATCTCAAAACTCGCCGTAAGACGTAGTCCTACGTCAAAAATTGGTGCTTTAAATACGGAGGCTTCTGGCGGTTACGAAAAATAACCGTTAAAGCCGAAGTGAAAGAGTGTGGGGGTATATATCAGTGCGCAATATATAAACGATACAAGCCGTTGCATCGGCGTAATTGCGTCTATATAGGTGCTAGTGTTAGTGCGGCGCGGATGAAAATTTTGTCGGTGGTTGAGCTATAGTGAGAGAGGGAGAGTGAAGAGAATACTGACTGTGCGCACACATCGCACACACGCACCGGCGCAGAGGCTGGTTTACATATGCACAGCAAAACTGCAAATAAAGCACGTATGTATCGGATCCCGATTTCGTTGATTATGTTCGCACAGTAGGCGTCGAAACGAAAGAGCGCTGCACTAACAGCTAAGACAGCGCTAAATAGCAGAGTGGTGAGGGAGTATATTTAAGTATTGGTAACTGGAATAGCAAGGCGGGTGAGTGTTGCCAGTATCGTTGACACGTTTCATACAGGTATTTATTCTAATAATATTTAATAATCATATTGGATCAGCGGTACTGGTGAGCAAAATATCCATATTTAATCCACCTTCCATCACATGTATATTTTTTTATATTATTGAAAATTACCAAATTACCAAATACATACTAAATACCAAATAGCGGTACAAGCAGATTATTTCACCTTCCATCATAAGTATATGTTTTTATATTTCAAAATTAAAATTTACAAAATTTAAATAAAATTGAAAATTACAATTACAAAAAGACAGAAAAGTAGGTACCGTCATCCGGGGATACTTGCAACACCGGGGCACAGAGAACAGACATCCAAGCAAAAGGTCCCCACTTGGATAAAACTTATGTCAAATTAGTTGGGAAACTATAAAATTCTACACTAAACTCACAATAACTAGCTTCTGGCGCTAGCATAACGCATATAGTCCATATATACTAGTGCCAGAGGATCCAAAGGTTGTCAGTTTGCAAATCAAAACAATCATTTAGTTGGGAAACTATAGTGGTGGTGACGCTAGTATATTAGGTGATTTTAATTTGAAATTTTATCCAAGAATTTCCGAAAAATTTGTTCCTGAATGGATGTCTGTTCTCTGTGACCGGGGTTACTTGCAACACTTTGGCGCATCGCGCTTTTGACAGCTCTAACGCATTTGTTTCTTAACATAACCATTTGTACCCAATGCCATTTTTAAGAAGGGATGTTTACCTATTGTTTATTTAAGTTTAATCCATTACATCATTGTTTTGCTTGTTTTTATACGATTGGAAAGTAATGTCACTTTCAGAGTAGGAAAAATGGATGTGCAAAGTGGCGTCAGTTCATTGACATGGAATTATTATTTATTGTTTGGTTGCTGTACACAATAAGTGCATCATATAAGCACAGAGAACAGACATCCAAGTGAAAGGTCCCCACTTGGATAAAACTTATGTCAAATTAGTTGGGAAACTATAGTGATGATGTCGCTGAAGGCGCCTAAAATTCTACACTAAACTCACAACAGCTAGCTTCTGGCGCTAGCATAACGCTTTTAGTCTATATATACTAGCGCCAGAGGAGCCAAAGGTTGTCAGTGTGCAAATCAAAAGAATTATTTAGTTGGGAAACTATAGTGGTGATGACGCTAGCATATTAGGTGATTTTAGTTGCTAAAGCATCAGTAACAATTGCACATATAAACCAAAAAAATATTTGGCCACCTTTCCTTTTTCTCGTTGCGGTGGTTGACGATGCGGGTTACCGCCGCAAAGGGATGAAAATTTATGTAAATAACCGCAATATTTGATGCGCCTCGTGAAAGTTATTAATTTAATCATTTTCAAGTTTAAAGAATTACACCAGTCAGATTAAGAATTCGTTTACGTTGGAAAAATGCGGTGTAAAATCGAGCTAGTTACTGTAATCAAATAATATTTTAGTAAATGCCATGGATTCCTGATGAATGTTCGTGTAATTATTGTTAAAATAAAAACATTCCTTCGTTGAAAAATATTTTTTCATAAAAATATGGCGGAATATGATATGTTACATTGATTGTATTTGTTTGGTTAGATTTTATTTAACACTATGCCGTAATCAATGCAACATCATGTGACATTATTGCTTAGTTGACATTATAATAACACGATGTTGCGATGAAGTTTCATGTTACTAGATATAGACTAATATATTTGTGACAGCCAGTATAAGTATTGGATAACCTGAATCCAACATATTAATAACATGAAGTTGCTTATTTGTTGCGTGTTTCAATGCTGTAACCGGTGTTTGCAATTTAAACAAGACTTAATAGCAACATGGAAGATGTTGCAAGTGCTGCTTGGGCGGAGTCCTTAAGGTCTGAAACAGTTATGTAAGTTCTTCTTCTCACAAACAAGCCATCACGTGGGTTAAAGCTGATGCAGCGAAATTGATTAGTACATGGAAGGATCCTAATGTTGGAAGGAAAATCTTAAAACTCCGGAATGCGCACAAGTGTCTCTGCTTGTGGGTCCGCCAAACCCCTTTTGGTCCTTCTATAACAGCATTAGTGTGATATTCATTTGATAATCAAATTTGGATCTACTGTAAGTCTACCCACACACACTGGCAAGTCCTTGAAATGATGGTGGATTTCCCCCCTTACTACTACTACTACCGTGGACCCCCGTTCGTTTGACCGTTTTTAATCTGAACACTTTTTAATTTGAACCCCGCTGGTTTGCACGATGTGCAAATTAAAAATGGTTCAAATGTCATTCTCAATATGGCATCATTTGCCTTCGCAGACAATGCACATAAACACGATTTGTTTGTACTGATCTAGCATGTTTAATTCTAGTTTAATCAGTTTCACATTTCGTTTCCCAACGATTACGATAGAAATCCGATCGGAGAATAACATATTCGCTGTTTGCAACTACCAACTAAACGAGACTAAATCAAACCACCAAAATAATAACAAAGAGCAGGGCGGCCAGTTCATACAAGTTCAATCATACAATCGTTCAAACGAACGGGGGTCCACTGTACTACTAAAATTTTCCTTGCAATTGACAATATTATAAAATATTAATATATTAGGCCCTATTAAAGCCCTATAAAGGTGTAACTTTATAGGGCTTTAGGTTATATTATTGGTGGGAACGGTAAATATATTAAGGTAGAAAAAATATTTCCAATTGGAAAAGTAATATATTTTCAACAATGTCTTGCCCCTCGGGTTAAACCACCAAGTTACAATCACACATCCTCCCGTTTACGAAAAAGTCGGATGCCTGGCAGAAATCGAACAGATCTAGTCTTCATTTTTCGCTCGATTCTCTTTATATCAAATGTGACACTTTGAGGCAGGAGAAAAGTGGTTCATCAGTTTTGCAGTTTCAAGCAAAAGGTAAGAGAATAATATGGAACATGACAAAGCAGGTATAATTTAATTGATAACCTGTTTATTGTACGCTTCCTGTTGCTACTGTCCGCTGCTGCCACCCTCCCAAAAAGGAGAGAAAGCTGAATTCGAAACCTCTGGCAGAATTCGAACAGAAATCAGGCAGAAAAACCGAGGCGAAATTTCTGCCCGAATCGGATGTGTCATTTCTGCTAGTTTTCACGGGCATATTAATATATGCCTGACCGCATTTCAAGGTCATGACTAAAATCACGAGTTTGGTCAATTTCATAGGAACGGAGCCTTTCTGCGAAGAACCGCGCTGAGAAAAGCGGACTAACAGGCTTTCGGACGAACAACGTCACACGCAGTACCTTGCAAGTCGTAAGGGCCTGCATAGTGTCGTCGTCCTGAAAGTAAAAACACGTTAGATTAAAACTTCTCAGTCGGTGGTTTCCACAGTAGGTGGAGGAAGAGGCACAATTTGTGTCTAAAAATAGCCCAACCCATGTCGCTATGGTTAATAAGGGGCGTTGTGCAGACTTCTTTTGTCCAGCGCCTCTATGGTTGAAAGGTACACGGGTACCAGCGAGCCACACGCCCTGGCAGGTGTTGTGGGTTCAAATCCGGTTATAATCTCTGATTATAGCTTGGTTCGACCTATGCACCTTCCAGCATTGGACAAAAGATAGGAGTCACGACAACTTGTTAAGCATAGCTACCTATTACCCCCCCCCCCCATTCTTTCAAAAAATAATTCAATTGTAGAATCTCATCGTTATTAATATATGCCTGACCGCATTTCAAGGTCATGACTAAAATCACGAGTTTGGTCAACTGAATCTTCTTTGCTCGATTCTGTCGTTTGATATGTAAACAAGGGAACCAGCATAGTATTGGTAGTAACACAGTTAAATTTTATATTGTCATTTGCAAGGAAAATTGTACCATCCAAAAGTGCTATTTTGCATTAAATCGTTTCGGTATCTTCGACGTACTTTTTCGTTATCTTCCAAGCAATAAGTGCGCCGAAGATACGGAAACGATTTAATGCAAAATAGCACTTTTATGAGCGATATCGCACTTTGGATGGTACAATTTTCCTTGCAATTGACAATAAGGTTTTGCACGGACGAGCATAACCTCACTTCTTTGACGTCTATCAGTGGTTTGTTTACATGGACTTGGAACATGGGCTAACATGTTGAAACTGAATATTGCTTAAGACCTTAACGGCAAGTCAGAAAAGCACAAAAACTGCCATTCCGAGTAGTTTGGAGGGCGACACTGCTGGATAATACGCTTTTAAAACGTTTAACTTCAATTTATGTAAATCGCGTTCGCCTAACAAATAGTAAACAAACCACGAGTGGATGTCAAATGGGTGAATTGCGTTCATTCCGGTTCATTCGTGACGTCACCTTGCAAAACCTTATACCTAACGTTACAATCTAGAAGAATGTCGTCATAGCGTTAGAGATAGCACATTCAATCTACCGCACCTTTTTCTTATGTATTGGTTACACGCTCAAACATTTGTATTACAAAAAGCTTTTAGTCACCTTTTTGTCCGCAAGAGGGTGTTACTTTTGCGTCTCTTCGGATATATACCCCATCGGCAGACAACCATGTTTTCGCCGCCAACATCTCGTGTGTGCGAAAATGAGATAGCATGTCAACGCAGTGCTATCTCAGTGCGTTGACCACAGAGAACAGATTAACAGGCTCGAAGGAAGTAATTGATTTTTTGTGTGTAAAGTTTGTCGGTGGCGCCCTCCAGAAATAGTTTGCCAAACTCATCAAAAAATATCCATGTACCTTTATCAATATTTCTTTGTGCTGGAGTTACATAGCAGCGATGGCAGCGACATCAAGATTTAGTTTGCCACTTACTGCTCGAGGGGTGCTCTATTGAAGGATTACTCGTAGATTACATAAAAACCTTTTACACACTTTTTGTCAATTACCTGGTAGTCTGTTTTCTGTGCGTTAACTCAACTGCGAGCAGTCTGATTTGGGCCCGCTGTCAAATTTTGAGCCCCGGACATGCTGTCGCTGACGTTTACTGCAGCTCGATATGGAGATGTCGATGGGGTGGATATATATGGGATTTTGCGAAGTGAACTATATTGTTAATATAATATTTGGTGTTCGTAAAGCTTTGCAATGCATTGTACACTGATTAAGTTGAAAGATATATCGCTCTATTGTGCAAAATTGATGTAAACAAAACAGAAGCGGATCATGTTGAAAACAATCAAGTCACACTGCCGCAGTATTTTGCTTCGCAGCAGAGATGCCAGAAGTGAAGACATGTCTTCATTTTGAAGACATTTTTGTTACAAAAAAGTAAAATGTCTTCACCATGCAGTTTAAATGGGCGGAAAGCCGAAGGAAGACATTTTTCCTTGATTCGTGAAGACTTTTCAAAAAATCACCTGGCATCCCTGCTTCGCAGCAAGTGATATGTAGAATTATTTGCAGTTGTATATTTCGAAATAACCATCAAACGATCCCAAAACGTATCTATTATCTCACTTTTCTTCTGCTGGGATTTTACACGCATTTTGTCTGAAAAGATGTGTGCGAGCATGGCAATCACCCAATTGACATCTCTATATCGAGCTGCAATTAGTGA
Organism: Sabethes cyaneus; assembly: GCF_943734655.1. Taxonomy (NCBI): domain Eukaryota; kingdom Metazoa; phylum Arthropoda; class Insecta; order Diptera; family Culicidae; genus Sabethes; species Sabethes cyaneus. Next base: position 134,990,610 of record NC_071355.1, read on the forward strand.
CAGCGTCAGGATGTCCCGGACACGGATTTGCGATGGATCGATGTGAAGCAGTAGAGGTGGTGTGGAACAACGTGCAGTTTGTTTGTGTTAGCAGCGCAAATAATGTAAACAGCAAGGGTGACATCAATCTCGCCCTATTCTTGTACGGGCATAAAAATGCAAACATTGTGCCGTACAACGATGACACTAACACACCTATACTTTTTAGCATATTACGAACACAAACATGCCGCATTTGCCGTACCTAAGTAATTCGCGACTACGAAGTTGCTGATATTTGTTTGGTTTTTATGTGAGAAAAAAGAAGAGGGAAGTATTTTTGCTTTTGTCATCATTCATACAATGACAGTTCTGCATGGGATTTCGTATAAGTGCGAACAGGCTTAAAAATCTTTTTCAGTTTCGTAGTCGCGAATGGTGTACATAGGCGATGGATGCCTTGCTTTTGTCGCCAACATTTCAGCACATGCGAAAAAGAAACAGCAAGTCACTGCATACGTTTTCCTCAACAATGTTGGCAGCAAATTTATCTGTCAGGTGCGCGCTTTTCCTTGAATAGCGCCCTTCGTTAAGTCGACTGTCAAACACCGTTCGTTAAGATAGGGATAGCACCCCGCTGGTCCCGGGCTTAACATTTGACAGCGGGCCCAAATCAGACAGCTGGCAGTTGAGTTAACGCAGTAGTGAAGTGCTATTTCATTCTGGCACACGCGAGATGTTGGCAATTAACGATGGGAATACATTGCATACGTATTTGTGTACATCCATATTCTAATATGTATACACACACTAGTATGTTAAAGTTCTACTTTTACTCGGCAGATAGCATTGCTGTTACTGTCGCTCAACTTTTGGCAGAGTTGCCAGTCTTCTTGATGGGATGTTTTTGCTTACACTGTACTCGTCAGGGATGTGAAATGGCCAAAATTTCGCGGACTAAGGGGAGCGACAATTTTAAAGTAGCCTTCATATAGTGCAAAAAGTACAAGGGTCCATGCCTAGTGGCACGGGCGCAGGCTTGAAGTAGGACTACGAATATAGCGCAATTCGTCTCCCAATGCTAAAGCCGGTGATTTTTGAATGAATTTCATATATAGATGCTCAAGTTGCGTATTAAAGAATTGTGTTCTTACCGCAACAGCTAAAGCTCAACAATTTCGATCGGTTTCTATCCAGCTTTTTACGCGCTATAATGGCGGACGCTATAAATTGTGTTCGTAATATGCAAACAATCTTTTTGACAACTCTGCATCCATCAAAACTGAGCACTATTCTTCTGTACAGCAGTGTTGCTCTTTCTTTCGTTTACGCAAAAGAAGGAGAGCAATAGTTTTGTTTACATTTCGCACATTTTTGCTCTCCTTCTTTGGCGTAAACGAAAGAAAGAGCACGGCAGTGTTGCAAGAGAAGAGTGCCAGATTTGATGTATGCAGAGTTGTCAAAAAGATTGTTCGCATATTACGAACACAATTTATAGCGGCCACCATTATAGCGCGTAAAAAGCTGGATAGGGCCTAAATTAAATACAATCTAAGGGAATTTAATCCATAGCTCATCTCCTATGTATTCTGTCATCCGTGCTAGGGAAGCATTGGCGTGGGAAGGCAAAAATGTTTAGCAAATGCAGATCGGTGATCGGCTGCTGCTGCGTATCACCACTTTTGCCGCATCCAGTGAGGGAGAGAAAATCGTTACTCTCGGTACCGATGTCCATGCGAAAATGATGCGGTTCCTCGGATTACCGTTGGTTAAATATCAGAGCAAACGGCAGCAATTTGTAACAAAGGCTGATCTACGTAGAAAAGGGAATGGCAGAGAAGAAAATAAGGCGTGACTATATGAAACCGTACTTTGTTTGAAGCTTCCAGTTTCTGTAGATCAAGCATCGTTTTCATGTCATGGCACCGACAACCAGTGGAAAGGCCGCAAAAAGCGATAGGAAGAAGAAGAAGCCACGCCACTGTCGTGCTCCGAGACGGATTTGCTGCTGTCCTTCAGCCAGCCTTTTTTGCCAGCGCCGCCGTCCATCCCTTCTGCTGTTCGGGGGTGAACAGCAGAGTACCGCGCTGCCGGTGTGGATCCGCTTCCTTGGGTTGAGCAGTGGTCTTACCCTCCAAAGGGGCCACTGGTTTCGCTGCCTGCTGCTGCTTCTGCTTCTGCTGCTGGTCCATGATTCAGCTGCTGCTTGCTGCTTCTCCAAAAGTCGTCACAAGAATGAGGATTCACATGAATGACGTCCGTTTATATAGCATTGCTCGGCAGCTGAAGCGCCGTTGCCATATTGGACTATAATACGTTGCATTGACAGTGTTGTCAGAGCAGACCGATGTGAATCGCTTTATTTTTTTATTTGCTCATGATGTTTATTCATCATTAATTATTATTATTATTATTCTTATCTCCCACAGCCACTAGGAGAGCTACGCTATTTTCTTTCGTTTGTTGACTACCGCTCAGTCGAGCATAATATCAAGTTATAGTGAGTGTGGCTGGCTGCCGGGTGAGTTTGCCATACGCGCGCCGTCTCGGAACGTACCGAAACAGTCACCAAAGTACAAATACTCATAGTAAATGTATCTGGTCGGGTTTCTGTAACTATCCAACAATTAGCCCTTTTTGGGACCAAATATATAAATGAAGATGCACTTCGATTTTCTCACTAAACGCTTAGTCTCGAATTACGAAGTGGCGCAGTTTGCTTTTCAGAGCATTTTGCCATGTAATACAGTTTAAACATGACTGACGGGCTCGTATGCGTATACTTGATAAACTTCCAATTTGTCATGTTCATTTTAAAATGAGGAAAAATATGACAAAAATCAATTTAATTGCTTCGTATACTTATTCAGTAGTTCTTAAAAGAACTGATTGTTTTCTACCAGATACTAGTAATGCAAATCAAGGAAATTTACATCTGGGCAGCAGCTTTTTTCTGGCCACTTTCTCCGTTGGAACGACTTCTTTTGGCTTTGGGGCTTTCGGTACCTTTGCTGCGGTTTTCATTGGCTTAGTAGATTTTTGTTCGGGGGCAGCCGCATATTTCCTCCAGTAGTACAGCTTTAATCGGAGACGCCTTTGCAGCAGTTAGCAAAGTTAATTTGTTATCGTCCGTTTTATCAACCTTGAACGAATCGGAAGCGCCTGCTCTCTTTGTTTTTCGCTTTTTGACAGCTACCTAATTTCAAAACCTTTTTCACGAATGTGGCCAACCTTGAAACGTCACAATTGTGGCTGGCGGTGATTTACTTGAAGACGGCTTGCAGCGAGGATCCGTTGATTATACAGGGTATTGATAGCAGCGAAAACCATATCGTTCGCTGGCGGACGAGTCGATGACTTCTTCGGTTTATTGGCGTCTCGCTCGGTGAATCTGGATGTCTTCGATGTCTTATTCCGGAGAAGCAGCAACAGCTGAAGCCCAACAATTTTCGAGCGGATTCTATTATAGGGCGTAAACTAAATACAATCAAAGGGAGCTTATACCATAGCTCATCTCGTATATATTTCTGTCATCTGTGCTTGGGAAGCATTGACGTGGGGAGGCAAAAAAATGAAAATATTGAATTAATGAATGTTCGTCTAATATTTTCTTATTTATTACACGTCTGTTAGGGAAACTTGTAATAAACTGTGTTGTAATAGATTTCTTGAAAAATTTCCAATCGATTGATACCAATATCTCTACAATCTATTGAGGGATGACTGAGTTATAAGCGTGCAAACCATAACCACTTTTCGTTACATGTTCCCTTTTCGTTTTTCTAAAGTGCACCCCAATATAGAAATCAAAGAAGTAGTCCTACTTCAAAACAATTCGTGTTGTTTGCTCTGCGTAAACTAAATTAGACAAGCCTTCCTCTTATGAAGCCCGCTGCTTGCTTAAAAATATACAGACATTAAAACAGCGGCGTGAGTTCGCCAAAGTGTCATTTGTAAACGAATTTTTTCACACCGTGTAGATTCTATAGAAATTTTTATCTAAACTCAGATTTTACGAACCGAACCGTCAATTGCGTAACCTAGGACAGGACGTGCCAAGTATCAACCGCGGCGTTGACCCAAAATTGACTCAATTTCTGATTGGCTGAAAGCGACGAGTAACCGTTGACTAGAAAATATAACGCGGTATCGCTTTCAGTGTTGCTGAAACTCAGTAGGAATACGACAATAGGTTATTATTTCCGAATTTTAATTTCTTTTATATTCTGTAGTTCTATACTTGGTTCACCATTAGTTTTGTTTGTACACGAATTTTAATATTCAAAATGAAATGTAAAACATGATTTTGGTCGCATAAACTGTGGTGTATTCGGGAGCTGTTGTTCGGCAAGCGAAGTTATTCGTAAAGTAATATGTGCAGGCAACAGTGGTGCAGAGTGTAACTGTAGGAATGAAGTGTTGCTCGGACGCGTGTCTTAAACATACTGATTTATTAAACGGTTTCTCTGGGTAAGGTATACAAGTGATAGGTATGTGTGTGAGTGACTGTTCAGTAATATTTGACGGGGGGCTACACTTTATAAACTGCTATATGTTACATCTTCCTTTTCAAAGTCTTATTAATAATATTCGAAATCGTTGTTTCTGTTTGAACGAACCAGTCTACCGCTTCTGGTCCGCGTTTCGACTTGCCGTTCATTCTGCCGTTCTTCTGTATTTGTTGAAGCTGGGTTGTCGTGATTCAATTCATCTGGCGAGCGCTCTGCAGCAGTAGTTTCCAACTGGAAGATCGAACTACCATACGGTGTTGTCTCTGTGGTCATCGATGGTAACGGCGACGACTGTGTTTCTTTAATGTCCCGGGCGTTTCTACGGACGACTTGACCATCTACAAGTTTCACTAAATAAGACCTTGGTTGCTCAAGCTTCTGTTCGATATGTGCTGGTTCCCAAATTCGTGATCTAACGTTTTGTACCATAACCCGCTGCGTCTCAGTGAACTCTGGAGCTTCCACACCTCCTCTGTCTGCGTATTGCTTTTGTAGTAGTCGTTTGGCTTCTAGGCTTTCCGGTACCCTGTCGATCAGAGCTGGTTTTAAGCAATTTTGCGTGCTTGGCAGGGGTGTCCTTAATCGACGTCTCATTAAACGTTGGCTTGACGACGCCAACTCGTTATTCCTTGGCGTGTTTCGGAATAGCAGTAGAGTTAGGTTGACGTCTGTATTGTTTTCCGAACACTTTTTTAGCAGCTTTTTCGCAGTTTGAACAAATCTTTCTGATAAGTCATTGCTTCTTGGAAAGTGGGGACTAGAGGTGACATGATCAAAAGACCATTGTTTGCTGAAATTGACAAATTCTCTTGAGGAATACTGTGGACCATTATCACTATAAAGTATTCGGGGAATTCCATGACAAGCGAACCATCGTTTCAGAACTTTAATCACCGATCTACTCGAAGTTTCTTTGAGTCGTTCAAAGTCAAAACATCCTGAATAGCTGTCCACGATTAAAATGTAGTCCTCCCCAAGAAAGTGAAAGAGATCAGATCCGACAATTTCAAACGGTAAAGTTGGTATTTCGTTGTTAATGATGATATTTTTCTGATTCGAGTCTTGATGTCTTGCACAAACAGAACAAACTTTCACCAATTGCTTTATTTCAGTGTTCATTCCTACCCAGAATAGTTGTTGCTTCGCTCTGTTTATACAACCTGAATGAATGATCGTTAGCATCTTTCATCTCAGGTTCCTTGGAATGATGATTTGATGTGATTTGAATACAGGACCTTCATAACATGCCAATTCGTCCCGATATTTCTAATATGGACGTAGTTCCACGGGTAGCTTTTTTCTATCCTCCGGCCACCCCAACTTAACGACCCTTGTGAGTTGTTGAATTTCCGGATCTTTAGCACCTTCTTCCTCTAATTCGAGTCTAGCAGATTTCGACATCTGAAGTACGACATGAACCTCCAATTCGTCTGTTTTCTCTTTAATGTCCTGGTTGACGACATCCCTGCTAAGAATGTCCGCTAGTGGAATTTCCTTCCCTTTTTTGTAGTGACTCTTTGGACCGTATTGACTTATATCTAACAGAATTCTCTTCAGGCGGAGAGGAGCTCTGTCTAACGACTTTTTATAGATCAACTCTAAGCGGTTTGTGGTCAGTTTCTATTATCAGTTGCTTGCCATAGATGTATTCATGGAACTTGTTGCAATCAAAACGAATTGCTGCGGCTTCTTTCTCGATTTGAGGATAATTCTCCTGAGCTGACGTTAGGGATTTTGACGCGTATGCTACCGGCTTTTCTTTCTGTAATAATACCGCACCAAATGCCTTGGAACTTGCATCTACGGACAGAGTTACCGGCTCATTTACATCGTAAAAACTCAACACAGGAGGGGAGGTCATTAGACTCTTTATTTTTGAAAATGCATCCTCTTGCTCGCTATCCCAGAACCACTCAACGTTTTTGATTAACAGTCTTCTCAAGGGCTCAGTGACAGCAGAGAGATTTTCAATGAACTTGCCCACGTAATTCACCGTTCCAATCTGTTAGTTGGTCGTTTGAGTTGCTGGATTGCCTTTAGTTTTTCTGGATCCGCCTGTAGACCGTCTTGCGTTACTATGTGTCCCAAAAATTTAACTGACTTTTGCGTGAAAATACATTTTTCCTTATTCAATTTTAGACCAGCGGCTTCAATTTTTCTCAAAACAGTGCTTGTCAACTTCCTTAATTTTTCCTCAGTTTCAGCATGAATGAGTATGTCATCCATAGAACTTTCAACACCCTCTAGGCCTGCTAATAATGTGTTCATTATCTTTTGGAAGACTTCCGGAGCTGATGCTAATCCAAAGGGAAGCCTTTTACAAGTATAACGACCCCACGGTGTGGAAAACGCTAGATATTGCATTGTTCTTTCTGATACCGGTATTTGCCAGAAGTCTTTCTTCATATCTAGTATTGTGAAAATGTTTGAATTGCAGATACGCGCGGATATTTCTTCAATTGTCGATAGGGGATGCATGCGACGGAGGAGGTTTCGGTTAGAAATACTCAGAGGTGAGAGATACGCGGAAGCAGCCATCTTGGGAGCCAATCGAGCAGCGAGAGTTGTCAAAAGGGAGCCAATCGAACACGCATACTGTTTGCTTAAATGTTTGATTAACAAGTATTGAAATCTACTTAAGCTATTGTCACGCACCTTGAATATTATACTTGAACACAGTGTGTATAACGCTTTGCAATGCATTTTACACTGATTAAGTTGAAAGATATATCGCTCTATTGTGTAAAATTGATGTAAACCAAACAGAAGCGGATCATGTTGAAAACAATCAAGTCTCACTCCTACAGCATTTTGCTCCGCAGCAAGTGCTGGCAGTTTTTGTACACTGATGCCAAATCGTTGGCTTTAGTTTCTTCGTATCTTTTACTGTGAGTATTTCTAGTTTCGGTTCACTTGAGACGGGTCGATACATATGCGCAACTTACCTTTTTGTCTGACAATGACAAGTGCATTTGTTACCGGTGTTGGATCGCTAATAGGCTTTATTACTCCCATTTCTTCCATCGAATCCAGCTCGTTCTTAACGGCTTGTCGTAATGAGAGAGGAATTCTTCGTGCGGGAACTGTGACAAAAATCGGGGTTTCTACTAAATCGATATCATACACGAATCCCTTAACACGGCCAAGACCCTGAAACAATGACTGTTCCATACTCAATTGATCCACCCTTGCGATCAGATTAAGGCGAACACTTGTTTTTCTTCCGATAATTGGAGCAACATCCCCTTCCACTACTTTGAAAACCGCTTTTTCCGCCTTTCCTTTTACTACCATAGGTAGGGTAACCAACGTATTTTGGACCCCCTCAGCAGCTGTACATAATTTGGACACTTACAGCAAAATCAAATGCAAGTGTCCAAATTATGTACAGCTGCTGATGGGGTCCAAAATAGGTTGGTTACCCTAATTGTACGTCGCCGACCACGTTTACTCTATGGCTGCTATATGAAACCAACCGTTGTCTTGGACGGATACAATTCTACCCCCAATTTACTGATCACGTTAAACGGTATCACATTACAAGCTGCACCACTGTCAAGCTTGAACAATACTTTTTTTTTTGATCTGCACTTCCTCGTAGCATGCTTCTTCAGCCCTATCATCATCGTCCAAAACACTTCTAATAAACAGCTCTTCTACGGAAAGTTCTTCTTCTTCACAGATCACTGATTTTACAGCGGTTGCGAGCAACCAGAACAGAGCTGCGCGCAACTGTTAGGCGCACAACTAAACCACAGAGAACAGACATCTAAGTGAAAGGTCCCCACTTGGATAAAACTTATGTCAAATTAGTTTGGAACCTATAGCGATGATGTCGCTGAACACACTTAATTTTTTTCGCCGAAATCGGCAAAAAAAATGCCGAGAATTCAACAGCTGAGCTCTCGGTAACCTTCTCGGCAAAAGTTACGTTTACTGATCACTCGGTAAACGCAAATGATATCGAATTGTCAAAATATACTGAGAACTTCGGCAAAATATGCTGACTCATTCGGTAGTTTTTCAACGAGATCTGGCAAACTTTACCTACGCGTTCGGTAGTTTTTTGACGAGATCTGGTAAAACATGCCGACACACTCGGTAGCTTTTTACCGAGATCCGTTGTATTTTTAAATTGAGTTTGCCGATTTTGTCAGTTAATTTTGCTGAATGATCAGTATTATTTACTGCCGATATTCGGAAAAAACTAAAACCACTTTTTTGAAAATAGCAAAAAACCTCAACGCATGTAATAATAACGGAATAAATATTATCGCTTAGCCGCTAACCTCGAACGATGCGACCGATGTCTTCGACGCCAGCTCCGGATCGGTGTCCTCTCGCTTCATTCGATTCATTTGCGAGTGCAGCTCGGCCTGCCGCATGGCATCCGTTTCCGACAGCATGTCGAACCCTTTCAACCGGACCGGCTTGAAAACGAACTTTTTCGCCCAAATATCCGAGATGGTACGAAGCAGGGTATCGAAACAGCGCGGCATTATGCCGCGGTACTGAATAACCCCGGTCATGGTATACGTTTTCCCATTGCCTGTTACTCCATAGGTGAAGACTTCATACGGATCAGCGCTTCAATCAACGGTTGAGCCACCGTCGAGTACAGTTCGTGCTGCGTTGCGCCCGATTCGAATGCGTGCCGGAACAGGCACATATTAGGGTGGGGTGAAATCTTATAGTTGATCACAATTTCGGGCGGTGTTAAGACAACCATATTGTGAGCGGCCTCCCGCAGACAGGAAAGATCAGATTCGCACGGTAATGGAAATAGATCAGATTCACACGGTGCTGGTTTTCAAATATTCTGAAAAAAGTCTATTACAATAAGTACAAAAAAATTAATATACTTCCAAATTTCTTACGCACCTTCACACGACGAAAACGAAATCGCTAGCGAAATGCCAAACAAAAATATTGAAATGCGCTGGCTGACGAAGTGACGAACGAAAAAAGTATAAGGGTCCATGCCTAGTGGCACGGGCGCAGGCTTGAAGTAGGACTACGAATGTAGCGCAATTCGTCTCCCAATGCTAAAGCCGGTGATTTTTGTATGAATTTCATATATAGATGCTCAAGTTGCGCATTAAAGAATTGTGTTCTTACATGTGAGAAATTCATAATTTCAACTCTTCAGCTAATTTATATGGCGGACCTGAAAAGGTCCGTTCATTAATCTCTAATTCTCAAATTTCTGACTCGTAGTGTCCATTGTCAACTTTCGTCCTTCAGATGGGCTTAGTGATGTCCGTTAATCGTTCGATTAATTCAACTAATCCACAAGGAATATTCGAATAATTTTTAATCGAATAATGCCAGCACGAGTAGTTGAATTAATCAAATAGTTCAATCAGTACGTATAATCCCCGAATAATGCTCGGTAATCGTTCATAATCGTTCGATTAATCGAATTATGCAAAGAAATATGCGAATATTTCTAATCGAAGACCACTAGACCTTTCCAGTTATGTGTGTATTGGTGCTTGAAAATGAGGCAAACAACAACAGTAAACAAAAGAGATGCATTCCTTTGTCACCAAGGTACAGAATGAGTTTCGTCTTCCGCTGGCTTAAATACCAGCAAATTTTCAAAATATGTGCTTGAATTTGGAACAGGATGAAAAATTTGACCGAAATATGTGCTCTGCAGTGTGGCAAACGGAGAAACACAACTAGTAATCGCTATTTTTCGGTTTGTTCCTCCAGCATCAGCTGTTCCCCAAAATGAGGTAAACATCATGTATATACACGCGTATTTCGTGTTCGCTAGTGTGGGTGCTTGAGCTGTCAGAAAGCTCTCTAGCACGAATAGTTGAATTAATCGATTAGTGCAGACAAGGCTCACCGATTAATCGGTAATCGAATAATTGAAAATTTCGGACATCACTATTCCCACCAATTTAAACCCTTTGCTTCCGCGACCAAACTTTGGGTTTTCTAGCATATTTAATGTTCTATTATAGCAGCTTATTGTCAATTGCAAGTAAAATTGTACCATCCAAAGTGCGATATCGCTCATAAAGTGCTATTTTGCATTAAATCGTTTCGATCTTCGGCGCACTTTTTCGTTATCTTCCAAGCAATAAGTGCGCCGAAGAGACCGAAACGATTTAAGCTAAAATAGTACATTTATGAGCGATTGCGCACTTATTGATTGGACAATTTTCCTTGCAATTGACAATAATCGATCGATGTTTCGAATCCAACACGGTCGGCGTAATTTCCACTCCACACCAAACAATAATCGGCTGCTGCCGAGTTTTACCACCTTTGCCGCGTCCGGATCCGGACAGGGAGATAAAGTCGTAACTCTCATTATTATTTGTAACCCAAACAACGCGAAAATGATGCCGTTCACAAAATCAATTCAACTGCTTCATATACTTATCCAGTAGTTCTTAAAAGAACTGATTGTTTTCTACCAGCTGTTAATAATACAAATCGAAGAAATTTACTGCTTGGCAGCAGCTTTTTTCGGACCGCATTCTCCGTTAAAACTTCTTTTGGCTTTGGAGTTTTCGAAGCCTTTGCTATGGTCTTTATTGACTTAGTAATCTTGCTTCTCGCTAGCAAGTTTGGTAGGCGAACGAACCGGAAGCGCCAGTTCTTTGTTTGGACCAGCTTTCTCTTGTTGAAAACTAACTTCAAAGCCTTTTTCACGAATGTGTCCAACTTTGAAACGTCACAATTGTAGCTGGCGGCGATTCTAGACCGCTTGCAACGAAGATCCGCGTCTCGCTTAGTGAATTTGGATGTCTTCGTTGCCTTATTCCGGGGAAGTAGCAACAGCTGAAGCTCAACGATTTTCGAGCGGATTCTATAGAGCGTAAATTAAATACAGTCAAACTTTGATTCAAAGGGAATTTAATCCACAGCTCTTCTCCTATATATTTCTGTCATCCGTGTTAGGGAAGCATTGGCATGGGAAGGCAAAAATAAGATTAAAGCAACGTCATGAGTTAGAAGACCGCATGGTGAGTCACCACATATTTATCGTTTTATAGATCAAATCAGAAGAAATTCTTCATGATTTAAAGAATCAGCGACATTTGGAAATTTAAGTAAAGAAATTTAGTATGCAGAAAATTTTCATCTCTTCATAAACAAATTCGTTCGTCCTAAAAAGGACGAAAATCCGGCCAGCAGAATGGCTTGAATGTTTGAAACAACACCTCCCAGGGCAATGGTGACAATGGTTACCGGACAGAGCATTTTCCATTGATTCAAGCTCTTCCGCTCCCGCAACCAAATATTCTAATATAGCTGATAATAGATCGATGCTCCAGTACCAACACGTTCAGCGCACTCTACACCAAACAATGATCCGCTACTGCTGCTGCCGCTGCGCTGCGTTTTACCAGTTTGCCGAGTCCAGTGAGGGAAATCGCAACTCTCTGCTGTCTGTTCTGCTTGTGCACCATACCAATGCCAATGCAAAAATGATGCCGTTCGCCGACTTACTTCTGATTATATACCAGAGCAAATGGCAGCAAGTTGTAACAAAGGCGGATCAACGTAGGGCAGAGAATCATAGACACGAAAGAAAGGCGGTACAACGAAACCGTACTCCGTACATTGTTTGAACACAGGGATGGCACGGCAACGAGCATGGCAGACGTGCACTCACAGTTGTGTTTGTCTTAATACAGTTTAAACATGTAATTTCTGACGGGCTCATACTTCGAACGCTCATACTAAACTGCTAACATCACTTTAAAATGTGAGAAAAATCAATTTAACTGCTTCGTATACTTTTTATTCAGTAGTTCTTAAAAGAACTGATTGTTTTCTACCAGATATTAGTAATGCAAATCAAGGAAATTTACATCTAGGCAACAGTTTTTTTCGGGCACCTTCTCCGCTGAAACGACTTCCTTTGACTGGGGCTTTTGGTGCCTTTGCTACGGTTTTCATTGGCTTAGTAGATTTTTGTTCGGGGGCACCCGCATATTTACTCCAGTAGTACAGCTTTAATCGGAGCCGCCTTTGCAGCAGTTAGCAAAGATATTGTTTTCGTCCGTTTTATCAACTTTGAACAAATCGGAAGCGCCTGTTCTTTTTGTTTGGACCAGCTTTTCGACAGCTAATTTCAAAACCTTTTTCACGAATGTGTCCAACCTTGTAACGTCACAATTGTGGCTAGCGACGATTTACTTCTAACGGCTTGCAGCGAGGATCCATTGATTTTACTGGGTATTGATAGCAGCAAAAACCATATCGTTCGCTGGCGGGCGAGTCGGTGGCTTCTTCGGATTGTTGGCGTCTTGCTTGGTGAATTTGAATGTCTTCGATGCCTTATTCCGAGCAAGCAACACTCACTGAAGCTCAACAATTTTCGAGCGGATTCTATAGAGCGTAAATTAAACACAATCAAAGGTCAGCTTAACCCATAGCTCATCTCGTATATATTTCTGTCATCTGTGCTAGGGAAGCATTGGCGTGGGAAGGCAAAAACATGAAATTAATAAAATAATGAATATAGTCTAATATTTTCTCAATTATTAAACGTCTGTTTGGGAAACATGGAATCTATTGTATTGTTATGGATTTTTTGAAAAATTTCCAATCGATTGATACCAATATCTCTAGAATCTGTTGACGGATGACTGAGTTATAGGCGTGCAAACCATAACCACTTTTCGTTACATGTTCCCTTTTAGTTTTTCTAAACTGCCCATAAATGGAAGACAGTCACATATGCAAAAACGTGCAACTACGAAAAACGCTGTTGAAGCCACGACAATTTTTCTTTAATATTGAATCGATTTTGGAAACAAATCGTCCAAATCGTCATAAAATCACTTGAATGTACATAACAGAATACTTTTACAAGCAATTGGTTCACAAGTGACCTAAAATTTGTTCCAAAATTTAGAAAAACTGCCGAAGTTACTGATATGCGTTTATTTGTGCTTGAATAAGCAAGAATAAACGCATAACAGTCACAGGTCACAGCCACAGCATGCCTTGATCCTTGCGTTGTCGGTGGCTCGGCAGTACTTTCAAGACCACGTGTTGTTTTGATAATTCACGTGCTCGTTCAATTCAATTGTTCAAAATGTCCTTTTAGACTCAAATCTCTTCCTAGCATTTTCTCCTTTTTATTGTAATTTGTTATCTTGAGTTTACAGTGAGGTCCCATAACGTGTCCGAGTATGACCAATGTGATCCTGGACACTATATAGTTAAATAGTTAAATTCAGAAACTGATCCCCGTAGAGGTATCTGGAACATTCACGGACATGTTTAGATGTGGCCAATGTCGTCTTGAACACTTTATACGACTATCAATAGTCTAGATTTGCCGTGTATTTATAGATGTCACATGATGGGTTTGTTGTAATTCAAGGTGCTTCTATGTTCAAGTCCCATATATTCCGTAACTTGTTCCCACTGTAACTTCGGAATCGTACATCCGATCCAAATTCTCCTCAATAGTGTTCTTCTAGGCCATAAAATCTTCCGTTTAGTAGTTGCTGCAGTCGAATCGGTCCAGGCATTTCCAAAAAACAGATACTTATTGATATATTTTCACTACTGTGACTGTTATGCGTTTATTTGTAATATGGGACTGACAAAGTTTGATATTTTTTTCAACATGTTGGGAACAAACATAACTTTTTTGTTTGAAATATTGAAAGAACAGTTAATTTAAAGATGATTTCCAGGTTTATCTCAAAAGTGGTGAAAAGTCAGATGGGACTGTTATGCATTTATGGGCAGTAAAGTGCACCCCAATATAGAAATCAAAGAAGTGGTCCTACTTCAAAAACGTTTGACATCGCTGTCATGTTGCCGCCAAAAAATTGGTGGAACAAAAAAATATCCCATGCATTTGCCGCTTTATGGCAAAGCAAGATGCTGTTTTACCGAAAAATGGTATTTGATATTGCTGATTCCGGTAAAATAAAGTAAACCGCAATATTCGCCACATTTTATTAACGATTATCGGCATTTTGAAAATAATTACTGAAGTACGTGAAACCAAATTGCCGAGATGATGTAAAATGTTATTTTTTAACAAGATATCGTTAAAAATAATTTTTACCGTTGAATTCGGCCTGAAATTTTACCAAGAGGAAAAATCAAAATTAAGTGTGAAGGCGCATAAAATTCTACACTAAACTCACAACAGCTAGCTTCTGGCGCTAGCATAACGCTTTTAGTCCATATATACTACTGTGTTACCTGACTCACTGCGCATAGCGTTGTATTCGCGGTATCGTGTTGGTTCGAAAGGTTTCGAAAAATATCGCCCTTGTATCGAAAATATCGTTGATTTTGATCACTAAAAATAACGTACTTAAACGTTATATTGCAAGTGCTAGTAGTACGCAATAATTGTATTGTGAAACTGAATTGTTATTTATGCAACTTTTTGCAAGTTAAATGCAATAACAAAAGCACAACTTATAAAAAATCGGTTGTTATCGATATTAGCTGCATATGCGTTATAAACGAATAAAACACATGATGACGTTTTATTTCAATAACACGCATATTCGCAGTGAGTCAGGTAAAACAGTAGCGCCAGAGGAGCCAAAGGTTGTCAGTGTGCAAATCAAAAGAATCATTTAGTTGGGAAACTATAGTGGTGGTGACGCTAGCATATTAGGTGATTTTAATTTGAAATTTTATCCAAGAATTCCCGAAAAATTTGTTCCTGAATGGATGTCTGTTCTCTGTGACTAAACCGACGAAAAAACAGTTTTATATAATAATCGCAATATATTACAAAACAAAACAGCAACATTGCAGTCGTTAGTCTTTCTCTTTCTTACTCACAGCATTCGCATTGCCGCACTTTTTGTGCCAGTCGCACTCTGTCTCCGTGACTGCGGTGTCCAGTAAGGTGCAAAATGCAGTATTGGCCTTGCCAGCGTTGCTGATATTGTTCAGGGTTTTGCGTGAGAAAAAAAGAAAGGGAAGTATTTTTGCTTTTGTCAACACTCACGCGTTGACAGTTCGGCACGAGATTTCCTGTAAGTGCGAGCAGCCTACGAAATCTTTTTCAACGCTGGCAAGGCCAATACAAGAACCGAAACCAATGCATTGGAACACCGAAAAAACTATACACGTGCATTCAATGTGCAGATTAACAGATATTCTCCTGGTGCTAATCCAAGCGCTAATCACTACAGTTTCATAGGAATAACACATGAATCATATTCAATGGTAAAGCCATGGGTATACCAGAGACAGACGTACAATTGTACCAGCGCTGTACCTGTCACCGTCAGGGATACCAGACTTGCAGATTTGTGTGCAAATTCCAGATTTTTGGAACGGTCTTGCAGATCATTATAAATTTTCAGTTTTTCTGACTTTTATTGTTTTGGTGCAGATTTTTGTTCGAAACTCTTTAAACTTTCACAGACTTCCTAAAAAAGTGTGCAGATTTTCGCAGATTATTTTTAAACCAGAAAATTCGAGTAGCCGAAAAACTGCTCGATTTGTTTGGTTTTCGAGCAGTTGCAGACATTTTTTTTAGAAAATATGGCATCTCTGGTCACCGTGTACCCGGGACATAGAGATGCCATATTTTCTAAAAAAAATGTCTGGAACTGCTCGAAAACCGAAAAAATCGAGCAGTTTTCCGGCTACTCGAATTTTCTGGTTTGAAAATAATCTGCGAAAATCTGCACACTTTTTTAGGAAATCTGTGAAAGTTTAAAGAGCTTCGAACAAAAATCTGCACCAAAACAATAAAAACTGTAACTATCTGTGAATTTATAACGATCTGCAAGACCGATCCAAAAATCTGGAATTTGCAGACAAATCTGCAAGTCTGGTATCCCTGCGTGGACCCCCGTTCGTTTGAACGATTACTCATGGAAACTAACGGGGTTAATTTTTAATTTGAACAACTGGTAACCCTAAATATGCAGAAACTTGTGTGAACTGGTCGCCCCACTCTTTGTTATTGTTTTGGTGGTTTGATTTGTTTGCAGTTGCTACTGTTTTACCTGACTCACTGCGAATATGTGTGTTATTGAAATAAAACGTCACCATGCGTTTTATTCGTTTATAACGCATATGCAGCTAATATCGATAACAACCGATTTTTTATAAGTTGTGCTTTTGTTATTGCATTTAACTTGCAAAAAGTTGCATAAATAACAATTCAGTTTCACAATACAATTATTGCGTACTACTAGCACTTGCAATATAACGTTTAACCGTTATGTGTTCGACAGGGTACCCGGGTACCTTTTCAGCTTTCAAAGTACGAAATTCTAAAGTTTTCTTTGATCAAGGATACTGAAACTCTGTGACATCTAAGAACTAGTTGAATTGCTACTTTTCATAAAATAAGTTTTCATGTAGCACTTAAGGGGGTGGAATGGGGGGGCTTCGAATTTTTTTACCCCTTAAGTGCTCGACAAGGGTACCCGGGTACCCACAAATTGAAACGCTTGTAACTTTGGCAAGTTTTGACCGATTCGGACACTTTTACCACCAAAAGATTCAGGAACTTATCCACTTCCAGTGTGGTTATAACAGAGCCGGAAGTGGTTCATCTGGTTCCCGGAAATCCGGCAGTCCGAGGATGTGTTCCGGAATTAAAGCACTTTTTATATTTTTGAATGTAATTATAGTAATATGGGTGTCCAAAGTTCTTCCAATTACTCCGACAGGTCATTCTTCATTGTTTTAAGACAATACAATGATATATCCTCGGAATGGCCATTCTGCGACAAGTTCCCGTGGGACCTCCTGTGGCCATAAAACTGTTTGGTTTGCAACACTGGCAATATGGGTGTCTAAATTCATGAAATTACTCCAGAAGGTCAGTTTTCATTATTTTGATTCTATCTGATGATTTTGCCACGGCACGGCCATTCCGGAACATATTCCCGTGGGGCTTCACAGTTGTCCAAAACCAAAAATATGTGCGCATTAGAGTTTTGAGTGGGAAAACTTGATTTTAGCTTTATGGAACCTTTGGGAGAGTTTCTTGAAATTAAAAGTTCTATCGTATGGTGAAATTCAAATTTTGAATAATCCCCCTAAAAGTGAAAAAAAATATTTATTTTTCTGCAGCTTCAATATAACACATTGATGAGTTCTGCAAAGTTTTGGAGCATATTATTACAAGAAATTTTGCTGAAGACCGTAACCTTCTATCTCTTCAGCGAAGATAGAAAAGTCCTATTTCTTATATGTGAATCTTCAAAATCAGTTTTTCTATTTTAGCTCTTTTTGTAGTTGTTGTATGATTTTTTCATGTTCTATAAAGTTGTACAAATAGTAAAAATAAACAACTATTCCGAATGTAGTATACCTCTATCTTTGCTTATTTAGGAGCTGTAAAACTTTTGTTATAATAAATACCCTAAATCTGACCCTGAATTACTCAACTATGCACAAACAGATACAAATTACATTACATGAATCTGAAACTAAATAAAAAACTACAAAAAGTCAGGAAGTTTCATTTGTATTCGTCTGCGCATAGTCGCGTAATTGGGGATCAAAATTAGGGTATTTATTATAACAAAAGTTTTACAGCTCCTAAATAAGCAAAGATAGAGGTATACTACATTCGGCAAAGTTGTTTATTTTTACTATTTATAGTACGTACAACTTTATAGAACGTGAAAAAATCATACAACAACTACAAAAAGAGCTAAAATAGAAAAACTGATTTTGAAGATTCACATATAAGAAATAGGACTTTTCTATCTTCGCTGAAGAGATAGAAGGTTACGGTCTTCAGCAAAATTTCTTGTAATAATATGCTCTAAAACTTTGCAGAACTCATCAATGTGTTATATTGAAGCTGCAGAAAAATAAATATTTTATTTCACTTTTAGGGGGATTATTCAAAATTTGAATTTCACCATACGATAGAACTTTTAATTTCAAGAAACTCTCCCAAAGATTCCATAAACCTAAAATCAAGTTTTCCCACTCAAAACTCTAATGCGCACATATTTTTGGTTTTGGACAACTGTGAAGCCCCACGGGAATATGTTCCGGAATGGCCGTGCCGTGGCAAAATCATCAGATAGAATCAAAATAATCAAAAATGACCTTCTGGAGTAATTTCATGAATTTAGACACCCATATTGCCAGTGTTGCAAACCAAACAGTTTTATGGCCACAGGAGGTCCCACGGGAACTTGTCACAGAATGGCCATTCCAAGGATATATCATTGTATTGTCTTAAAACAATGAAGAATGACCTTTCGGAGTAATTGGAAGAACTTTGGACACCCATATTACTATAATTACATCCAATAATATAAAAAGTGCTTTAATTCCGGAACA
Source organism: Sabethes cyaneus (assembly GCF_943734655.1). Lineage (NCBI taxonomy): Eukaryota > Metazoa > Arthropoda > Insecta > Diptera > Culicidae > Sabethes > Sabethes cyaneus. Next base: position 135,009,386 of record NC_071355.1, read on the forward strand.
CATCCTTGGACTGCCGGATTTCCGGGAACCAGATGAGCCACTTCCGGCTCTGTTATAACCACACTGGAAGTGGATAAGTTTCTGAATCTTTTGGTGGTAAAAGTGTCCGAATCGGTCAAAAATTGCCAAAGTTACAAGCGTTTCAATTTGTGGGTACCCGGGTACCCTTGTCGAGCACTTAAAGGTGTTTTTTTTGTCGAACACATAACGGTTAAGTACGTTATTTTTAGTGATCAAAATCAACGATATATTCGATACAAGGGCGATATTTTTCGAAACCTTTCGAACCAACACGATACCGCGAATACAACGCTATGCGCAGTGAGTCAGGTAACACAGTAGCAGCGAATTTTCATTCTGCGATCGGATTTCTTTCATAATAGTTGGGAAAACGGAATGTGAAACAAATTACACACGCAAGGTAAGTACAAACAAATCGTGTTTATGTGCATTGTTTGCGTAAGTAAATGATGTAATGTTGAGAATGACATTTGAACCATTTTTAATTTGCACGTCGCGCAAAGCAGCGGGGTTTAAATTAAAAAGTTTTCAGATTAAAAACAGTCAAACGAACGGGGGTCCACGGTACGATAGAATCACAGAGAACAGACATCCAAGCGAAAGGTCCCTACTTGGAAATTTTTTTTTGTCAAATTAGTTGAGAAACTATAGTGATGATGTCGCTGAAGGCGCATAAAATTCTACACTAAACTCACAACAGCTAGCTTCTGGCGCAAGCATAACGCTTATTGTCCATATATACTAGCGCCAGAGGAGCCAAAGGTTGTCAGTGTGCAAATCAAAAGAATCATTTAGTTGGAAAACTGTAGTGGTGGTGACGCTAGCATATTAGGTGATTTTAATTTGAAATTTTATCAAAGAATTCCCAAAAAGTTTGTTCCTGAATGGATGTCTGTTCTCTGTGATAGAATCACGCAAGCAAAGTGGTACAACGGTGCTTTCTGTACCTACCTCTTTCACCGTTGTACGAAGCTACAGATGCTCGATTTTTAATGCGCGCAGCGCCAATGACTGGTAGTTGTGATAACAAAAACTAAGTAGAATTTTAAATTAATCATTATTTTGCAAGATTTTGGCGAAGATTTAACGCTAAACCACAGAGAACTGATATCCAAGCGAAAGGTTCCCACTTGGATAAAACTTATGTCAAATTAGTTGGGAAACTATAGTGATGATGTCGCTGAAGGCGCATAAAACTCTACACCAAACTCACAACAGCTAGCTTCTGGCGCTATCATAACGCTTTTAGCCCATATATACTAGCGCCAGAGGAGCCAAAGGTTGTCAGTGTGCAAATTAAAAGAATCATTTAGTTGAGAAACTATAGTCACAGACAAACAGACATAACACTCGTTTTCCATTCATCGTGCCGATTAAACCGTCATTTCAAAATTGGGCTTAGTTGGGAATGTCTCCGTTTTGGTCAAAGTGGCGTTTTTTGACAAAAGAAGGGGAATTCCCCATAAAAAATACTTGCTACTTCGAGGGATACCCACAGAGAACAGACATCCATTCAGGAACAAATTTTTCGGGAATTCTTGGAAAAATTTCAAATTAAAATCACCTAATATGCTAGCGACACCATCACTATAGTTTCCCAACTAAATGATTCTTTTGATTTGCACACTGACAACCTTTGGCTCCTCTGGCGCCAGTATATATGGACTGTAAGCGTTATACTAGCGCCAGAAGCTAGCTGTTGTGAGTTTAGTGTAGAATTTTATGCGCCTATAGCGACATCATCACTATTGTTTCCCAACTAATTTGACATAAGTTTTATCCAAGTGGGGACCTTTCGCTTGGATGTCTGTTCTCTGTGGGATACCCATATTACTATTTGATATTTGGGAATGTCGATCATAGATGGTGCTAGTTTTCAGGCTAAATGTGAGGTATGATAATTTTTGTCGATTTTTCTTCCAAGAGTTATGTCTGTTTGTCTGTGCTATAGTGGTGGTGTCGCTAGCATATTGATTTTAATTTGAAATTTTATCCAAGAATTCCCGAAAAATTTGTTCCTGAATGGATGTCTGTTCTGTGGTGTAAGCGTCTCGAAAATGCTAACAAATAAAATTCGATTTTTCTGACTTTCCAGAGTAGGGTCCCCCTTAAATTGAAGGGAAACGCTTTTGATACCCGAATGCTTGACATATGAAACAAGATTATCAATATTTGCACATTGAAATTGTAAGATCTTTTGGTAACGTCGTGTCTATTTTTATCGGTGTATATTGCAATGTATATACGTTACAGAGACTGTAGATTACACAGTTGTCGCCTCTCGGCACTCAACATCCGCTTAGTTTTGAAGCATAACGTAAAGTTACCTTTGTTTATGATGGTATTCCCTGCTGTTTTGATTCAAAATTTTGCGGTTTGTGAGTGCCTTGTCGTCTCTGATAATCTATGGTCTCTGTGATGTATACGTAGTTTGACAGGCCACACCATTCCTCTGGTATTCGTATCGTATGCATCGCATGCGACTATGCGCATCTTGAATTTTATTTGGATAGACAACCGACTCATTATTTAAAACCATCACTTGAATCATTTATATCTCACCTGGATTGTTTGTTTCAATTTATCACTATAATTTGGTTCAGCGTTCATATTATAAGTAAAGATTTAAAACGGCTGTGGTTAATAAGGTAAAAACTCAACTTTAAAAATTGTAAGTTTTAATCGAACAATCTGTCACTTTTCGCTTATTCGCGTTGACGGTGTTGCTGACATTGTTCAGGTGTTGTGTGAGAAAACAAGAGAGGGTAGTATTTTTGCTTTTGTCATCAGTCATCACCCACACGTTGACAGTTCGGCACGAGGTTTCCCGTAAGTGCGAGCAGCCTACGAAATCTCTTTTACTACCGTTCGTTACCGTCCGTTACCGAACGTACGCTACTGCTAGAGTGACTATATACAGAGTGGCGACATGTCATCTTAAAAGTATGCAGTGCTTTAGCAAAGCTTCTTTTCTTTCTCTTTCCTGCATACGCGTTGGATTGGTCGTCTGCTCGATTCGCGTTGACGGCATTAAACGATCTCTTGCACACTTATAGAAATGCCCGTATGTAAGTGTGGGTGAAAATCTGCCAAAATGTTTCGATCTCTTGCGCTCTTTAAGAAATTCTTATTCCACTTCACCCCTAGAGTGACTATATACACCACTCTGTATATAGTCACTCTATTCACCCCTACAGTAAACTTTTGGAGGTGGCAGCAGCTTACGTTCGTCAACGCGAATGGAATGACACTGGCAGATAATTGAAGATAGAATTAACAAAAGGGCGAATGTCGCAAGCGTAAACAAACCGAGTGAGGGTTGATATTGCTATTCGCTATGTAAGCACAAATCGATCTCTTGTACTCTCATGGAACTGTCATATGGAAAGTTTGTGAAGATTTGGTGCAAAGTTTTGTCTATCTTTTTCACACTAACAAACCTGTGCACAGACTTCACAAATAGAACAAACTTGGGAAGGTGGCAGCACCGTTTCGCGCACATAGCGAATGCTGGTCCAGCAAAAAATAACTCTCACTCGTTTTGTTTACATTTGCGACATTCGCCCTTTTGTTAATTCTATCTAGAATTATCATCTCAATTTTGACATTGTCGCCACTCTATCCAGCTTTTTACGCGCTATAATGATGGCCGCTATAAATTGTGTTCGTAATATGCGAACAGCTGGATATCCAGCTTTTTACGCGCTATCCAGCTTTTTACGCGCTATAATGGCGGACGCTATAAATTGCGTTCGTAATATGCGAACAATCTTTTTGACAACTCTGCATACATCAAATCTAGAGTGACTATATACAGAGTGGCGACAATGTCAAAATTGGAATGATAATTATCTGTCAGTGTCATTCCAATCGAGCAGACAACCTATCCAACGCGTATGCAGGAAAGAGAAAGAAAACCCTAGGATAAACCGCATTGCATACATTTGGGATGACTTGGCGCCACTCTGTATATAGTCACTCTAATCAAATCTGGCACTCTTCTCTTGCAACACTACCATGCTCTTTCTTTCGTTTACGCCAAAGAGGGAAAGCAAAAATGTGCGAAATGTAAACAAAACTATTGCTCTCCTTCTTTTGCGTAAACGAAAGAAAGAGTAATAACACTGCCGTACAGGAGAAGAGTGCCCAGTTTTGATGGATGCAGAGTTGTCAAAAAGATTGTTCGCATATTACGAACACAATTTATAGCGTCCGCCATTATAGCGCGTAAAAAGCTGGATAATGGCGGACGCTATAAATTGTTTTCGTAATATTCACCCCATCGACATCTCTATATCGAACTGCAGTAAACAAGGGACTGGCAACCCTATCCCTACCCAATGTGTTTGACAGTAGCCAACATCTACTGCCGGCGTCGGTATTATTTGCAAAAATCTGGCTAAGATTTGAAAATACTACCCATCTGCCAGCATACCAGCTTTGCAGAGTGAAGCGAACAGAACGTATAGCGGTGTCATGCTGTTTCATTTACGCAAATGGTTAGATGTTGACTGCAAAAACATGGCTGCCTGGCAGACCTGTGGCAGTAAACGTCAGCGACAGCATGTCCTGGGCTCAAAATTTGACAGCGGGCCCAAATCAGACTGCTGGCAGTTGAGTGAAATGCAGTGCTGACATGCTATCTCATTTTCGCACACACGAGATGTTGGCAGCGAAAACATGGTTGCCTGCCAATGGGGTGGTAATATTCGAACAATCTTTTTGACAACTCTGCATCCATCAAAACTGGGCACTCTTCTCATGTACGGCAGTGTTGCTCTTTCTTTCGTTTACGCAAAAGAAGGAAAGCAATAGTTTTGTTTACATTTCGCACATTTTTGCTCTCCTTCTTTGGCGTAAACGAAAGAAAGAGCACGGTAGTGTTGCAAGAGAAAAGTGCCAGATTTGATGTATGGCAGAGTTGTCAAAAAGATTGTTCGCATATTACGAACACAATTTATAGCGGCCATCATTATAGCGCGTAAAAAGCTGGATACATTGTGCTTCCCGAGAAAATATTTCGTTTTTCAGCTTCATATAGTTGTGCGCAAAGGTAAATCGTGTATTATTGACAGTGTAAGCATGTGTAAATTTTCTATGTTTATGCTCTTATTCTTTGCTTAGATAACATTTGTTTTGTTCTATTACGTACAGACTTACAAACAACACAGTTACAATGTCTTACGTTAAGGTGAAATTAGTCGTTATTGATTTTGTGAATTTCAAAAGCAGTTTTTTTTTGTTTCAAATAAAAATTTTGTTCATGAAAATGTATTCGCTGTGTTCAGATTGGCAAGAAGAATGCAGTGAATACATTTTTATAAAGAGAACCCCTGTTTTGGCCCCAAAAACTGCTACCGAAATCTGGCTTTCTGACGAAAAGTTAATGGCTGCTAATTTCCCGTTAACCGAAAATGATAAAATTTAAATGCTGATTGCGTTTGTAAAAAATTTGTCCATGTTTGAACCAACCCATCGGCAGGCAACCATGTTTTCGCTGCCAACATCTCGTGTGTACGAAAATGAGATAGCATGTCAGCACTGCATTTCACGCAACTGCCAGCAGTATGATTTAGGCCCGCTGTCAAATTTTGAACCCAGGACATGCTGTCGCTGACGTTCACTGCAGTTCGTTATTGAGCTTGCTGACGTTTATCGTACGCACACATCGACGCGCGGTTTGTTGTTGCTGTTGTTAGATTTTACATTGATTTTGCACGTTTGTTTTTGTTTTCCCCCAGTTATACACCGGTAAAAAACATACGTTTGAGTGAAAAACGATAAGTTTTTGCAGCCTTTTGCACTGGGCTTAGCAAGCTCTATAGAGATGTCGATGGGGTGGTTTGAACGGACAAACACGAAGCAAGATACCCTAGCATCAAAAACATTCCATCAAGAAGACTGCCCAGATAACACAAAATCGTAATAGAAAGTTCATAATAAATCGTTTTCATGTCAATTTCACATTGGAATTGTATAATAATTAGAGTATGTCAAATCGAAGTGAACAACAAGTTGTTTTGCAGTCGTGCGTGCCTTCATATACAATTCATGACTGTGAATAGGCAGGATAGACAGTTGCAATATTTGATTATATCTTAATCATATATTCAGGAGTATTTAGTTGCGTGTTATAAAAACTACGCAAAAAAGAATTACAAGTAATTGTCAAAGCTTTCGCACGTATATCGCCTCCACTTTGGTACATATATGTTCTTATATGGCGTGAAATATAACTTTTTCGTTCAGATATGATTTCGTATATCTCAGTTGCAATCGAGATATACCCAGGTAACCAATAAGCATTAAAATAAGCAGTAAATCAGTCGTTTATTAGCATCCCTGGCGTTTTATACTGCAGGTTGTTGTTTATCAGCTTTTTGACTGCATAACTGTTGCAAATTGGCATCCAAAATTCTATTTAAATTCTTCTTGTTGGTAACTAGCTGCAAATAAGCATTGTCAGCACTATAAGAGGGCTAGCAGTAAAGTAGCCGCATATTTTGCCAAAATAGCATTTAAGTAGCATTTAAGGCAACTTAAATGCTTATTGGCTTGCTTTTAAATTGCATTGGAAATGCTTATTGGTTACCTGGGTACAAACCAAATGGTTTACTGGGTGGCATCTCTTCGTCGCGCCCATGCAAATGACGAGCAACAGAAGGAACAGCGCACCCCGCCCGACAAAAGTTGAAACTGTGTGTACATGTATTGGTGGGAAAATATGTATGCGAGCATGGCAATGCATTGCATACGTGTTTGTGTACATCCATATTCTAATATACACACACTAGTATGTGAAAGTTCAACTTTAACTCGGCAGATAGCATTGCTGTTACTGTCGCTCGACTTTTAGCAGAGTTGCCAGTTTTCTTGATGGGATGTTTTTGCTAGCATTCAGCTGATGAGCGAGAGAGAAATATTGTTGCTTTTCTCATCACTCTTGTGTTGACAGTTTCTTACGAGGTTTAGTGTGAGTGTAAAAGAGATACTTTGACTGCGAGCAACCAGAACAGAGCTGCGCGCAACTGTTAGGCGCACAACTTAACCTACACCGAAAAAACTATACACGTGCGATCAATGTGCAGATCATATAGATATTCTCCTGGTGCTAATCACTACAGTTCCATAGGAAAGGAATGAACACATGAATCATATTCAATTGCAAAACCATGGGTAAAACACTTTGAGATGATCTGATATTCACATCAACTCATCGTGAAAGCCACGTGAATTTCAAATAGAATGACTTTTCATAAGAGTTACCCTTCGATTAAACGTGTAAAACCAGTGAAATATTTATAAAAACTCACACCTTAATTTCATGTGGATTGCAACAGGATATGATCTAATGGTAAAACACGTGAATTTGCGGTGCTAAAGCAGTGACTACCATATTGATTGAAAGTTTGTTGGAAAAGCATGGTTGTTTAACGTATTTTCCATATGCAATATTTCATTTTACGTTAAATTGAAGGGAAACACTTTTGATACCCGAATCTAGACCCGAATGATTGACCTTTGAAACAAGATTATCAATATTTGCACGTTGAAATTCATGTGTAAGATCTTTTGGTAACGCCGTGTCTGTTTTTATCAGTGTACGAAAGAAAAATTTTAGATATTATCAATTTCCCACCCTTTCCAACGCGATGAATTATAACCGTCGCGGGCGAAACCGTCGCCAGAATCAACGCGGGGGCAAATATCGTTTATTTTGTCTAGTAAATCAATAGCTTACGTGCTAGACAAGCATAATATATACTTATAACTTACATACAGCCAAGCAAATTCTCTCTGCGGCGATTTCAAGCTATCAAAAAAGTGAGCAGCGCGTTTTGTTACCAAAGAAACGGACAATATTGCGCTCTTCGCACTCAATTCGACTGCACAGTTATTCGCGTTGACGGCATTAAACGATCTCTTGCACACTCATAGAAATGCCCGTATGTACGTGTGAGTGAAAATCTGCCAAAATGTTTCGATCTCTTGCGCTCTTTAAGGAATCCCTATTCCGCTTCACCCCTACAGTAAACTTTTGGAGGTGGCAGCAGCTTACGTTCGTCAACGCGAATTGTGTTAGTGCGACAAACACTGTACTGTACATCTCATGTGTTCGTTAAAAACCTAAACGTTTATTTGAACATTGCATTAGTATTGGTAATATATGTCAAATAACGGAGCTTGCAAACATAAACAGCTGATCCGCAGCCAACCGCACTGACTACAAACATTCCGAAAAAGGGTTTGTTTTCTTTATCAAGGCATTCCGATTCAATCAAAATTAACAGCAGCAACCACCCCATCGACATCTGTATATCGAGCTGCAGTAAACGTCAGCGACAGCATGTCCGGGGCTCAAAATTTGACAGCGGGCCCAAATCAGACTGCTGGCAGTTGAGTGAAACGCAGTGCTGAATTGCTATCTCACTTTCGCACACACGAGATGTTGGCGGCGAGAACATGGTTGTCTGCCATGGGCTTGGCAGCAACTGAATAATGCGTAGGATCACTAGGATGTTTAATTAATTCGCTTGCATCGGATTGCGTTTTTGATTCCTGCGTTTGCGTTTTGTTTGTTTACTTCACTCTAAGCTCATCGATGCGGCGAAAGTTGAAAGCTCTTTAAAAGCTCATTGATGTGACGGGAGTTTGATACTGTGTTGCTGCTTTTTCGGAAATCGCTAGTTCAACGAAATATGTGCGTAACCAAATATCTATTAACTAATTCCAAATTATTCATTGGTCGCTTTTATGAACACGTAATGATCGATATGTTCAGTTAAATTTATTTTCCATGAGCAATTATGTTTTGCTGAGCGTTTATTGATACATAGCAGATCGATAAATTGAATTACAAGTTTTAGGAAATTATAACAGCGCTGGAAGCACTGATTACGTGGCGAAAGCGTGCTCTGCCAATACAAATGCATTTTTAAGGCGCAAAACAATACATGCTTCGAATGGTAGCCATTTATCCAGCCATCTTTGAGCCACTTTCGGTTTCCCCTTAAAGTGAAATCTTTTTCTTGGCTTGTTATTATTTTAACATTTTTGTTCTATTTATTACGTATTTTTTCTTATACTGTCATATTATCGTTATTAATTATTAACGATAAGAAAACTTTATCACTAATCGTTATAGATTTTGATCGGCATTACCCATCAGTAGAGTGACTATATACAGAGTGGCGACAATGTCAAAATTGGAAGGATAATTATCTGTCAGTGTCATTCCAATCGAGCAGACGACCTATCCAACGCGTATGCAGGGAAGAGAAAGAAAACCCTTGGAAAAACCGCATTGCATACATTTGGGATGACTTGTCGCCACTCTGTATATAGTCACTCTACCCATCAGAACTCTCCCATCCAGCCCATCGGCAGGCAACCATGTTTTCGCTGCCAACGTCTCGTGTGTGCGAAAATGAGATAGCATGTCAGCACTGCGTTTCACTCAACTGCCAGCAGTCTGATTTGGGCCCGCTGTCAAACTTTGAGCCCAGGACATGCTGTCGCTGACGTTCACTGCAGCTCGATATAGAGATGTCGATGGGGTGCTCCCATCTGAGCTGACATTTGATTTAGCAGTGGCGCCAGTACCAGTTGTAGGAAAAGCAAATAGTATTTAATTTTTCATTTATTTCATATATCCTGAATGCTGCATATTTGTTCAAGTTATGAATTATGCGTGGAATTATGTATTTAGAAACTATTTTTATATTATTCTTAGCGTCGATAACAACTCTACGTAAACATTAGAATTCAAATAGGAATCAACCAAAATTCATGGGCTTTTCCCCACGAAATTTTGGCAACTTTTCTCACCTACAAAATGTGTGACTGAACAAGTGTGTTCAAAATCCAACTTTCAATGCAAAGAGCAATAATAATCGCAATATATAGTCACTCTAGCTACTGCCAGTTCCAAAAGCTTACTTTAGTAGGGGTGAAGCAGAATGAAGTAATTTGCGGTTTCGTCACTAACAAGAATGACATTAGCTGTGGATCGGTTATGCAGGAGAGAGAGGGGGAGCGAAGAGTGAAGGAGAGGATCCGGGAGTTTGATATTTTTGATGTTTTTGATATTCCTACTGCACACAGCCTCAGCCTTCAGCCAGGTCCACAGCTAATGTCAAAAAATCTTTATAGGTGTGCGTGGTGGAATATTTCATAGGGTGTTTGCAGAGTGCATATGTATTGGAGAGCTGTTGGGCAGGCAAAAGTGACAGCTGCATATAAACCACAGAGAACAAACATCCATTCAGGAACAAATTTTTCTGGAATTCTTGGATAAAATTTCAAATTAAAATCACCTAATATGCTAGCGACACCACCACTATAGTTTCCCAACTAAATGATTCATTTGATTTGCACACTGACAACCTTTGGCTCCTCTGGCGCTTGTATATATGGACTATATGCGTTATGCTAGCGCCAGAAGCTAGCTGTTGTGAGTTTAGTGTAGAATTTTATGCGCCTTCAGCGACATCATCACTATAGTTTCCCAACTAATTTGACATAAGTTTTATCCAAGTGGGGACCTTTCGCTTGGATGTCTGTTCTCTGTGGTTTAGCTTTGCTCCGGAAACGCGGTTGAAACGGCAAAACATTTCATAAATATCCGGTAACTTTCTAGGAGAGGTGATTATTATGCTGATGTCGTCAGCGTATGCGACGATTAGATCGGTCGCACATATCTGCTCCAGCTGGTCTAGCAGCGGTAGCAGATATAGCGTAAACATGAGAGAACTCATTGGGTTACCTTGTGCGATCGATCGCTGCAGGGAGATCGGGGGCGATAGATGTCCGTTGACGAGCAGCCGAGAGGATGAGTGTTCCGCAAATCATGTCAGTAGTGGCACTAGCCTCGGATTGAATCCGAGTGAGCACATGTTGCCGAATAAAAATTTTCCGTTAACCCGATCGAACGCATGATCCATATCAAATGAAATTAGTTTGCCTCTCTGTTTACGTTCGATTAGTTGCGCGATACGATCCTTGATAGAGAGTGTGGCTTCAAATATGTTGTGCTCCGCGTTCGAGCATTTTTGTACTCTGCCGAGTACACGATGTGTCCGCACGATTGACATCAGTCTTCTCTTTAGAATGCGACATATTAGTTTGTAGTCGAAATTGAGCAGTGAGATCGGCCTATACGACCGCGCAGTATTCCCGCCACCCTTCTTTTTCACTAGCACTATTACACTACCTACGTACTCACTAGGAAAGTTGGACTCGAGATCTTCGTTTAGGATCAAATTCAATTCTCTGTGTATTATATCGAAGGTTCGTAGGAAAAACTCTCTTGGCAGACCATCACTTCCCGGTTAGTGTTCCAAAACTCATGCTCGCCAGTCTGCTTCTCAAACTTCTGTTTGAAGCGGAGATTGCTTCATTGCTCGGAAGACTTCTATCTCGACTCTTGCGTTTCGTTTACCAATGAAGAAGTTGTTTAAACGCTTGACTGCGTTATCGTATTCGGGAGTTTTTTGTGGCGCTAATGGCACTTTTACTGGTTCAGGATGAATCTCGCCGGGAACTGGTCTCAGATTAGTATGAATACGCTGCAGACCCCGTCCACCGCTAACAAGCATGAGAACTAATCGTTCGTGTCGACAGTTGATTTGCTTCAATTCTAAGAAAAACTCGAACGATCTAAGCCATTCTTCTCACTCTACGAAGATCCGAAGCGTCAACAGTATCGTTGAAATGGCTCAACGACCAACGCTTATTAAGATCCATCTGAAATAATTGTCAACGTTTTCACATCAGTATGCTGCTATATTGCCATATTTTGATACTATTCCAATTAGAAATACCTTTGCTCAGTTACAATATTACATTACTAAACAAACGATAAACCTCGCATTTTATAACACCCATAAAATCTCTTCATCATTTGTAATCCCTTTGCTATTCATTTATGCTACAGGCTGTGTCTTTCGCTTTCAACTATACAGATACACACACTGAGAAAACTTTTCGTATAGTTTCTATGTGTTTCACTCATAGATTTTATCCATGTGCCAAGTAAATCAACTTTATGTGCCAAACAGTTACCATTTATGTGTTTTTAAAATTTACCTTTAAAATTTGCACATGCTATTCATATGCATATAATTTTCATGTGTACTTCTGGGCGGATTGTGTTTATATGTGGCACATAATAATCATAATGTTTTTCATATAGAAATTTTCCATTAGTTATGTGCGGATTATTTTGAGTGCACCGCGCATTTCACTCATTTATACGCCCTACTTCATTTTATCGCCTTTGTATTTGTATAAAGGTCAATAGGGCTTTTGCCTATGTGTAAATAACACATTCCGCGGGCCGGTATACCAATCAGACATTTTATAAAACATTGTTGATTTGTTATTGTTGATTATTTTTCCATGATTTGGCAATGTTTGAACCTTTCAAAACTGCCATAACAGGTATTCTAGCATTTTTGGAAGTTATATAAAACGTGTATGGAAAATAAATGAAATTTACAAGAAATAAATGATTTTTCGTGATATTTTTGAAAATGCTGCTACTGCACAGAGAACAGACATCAGACAAAATTTCAAATTAAAATCACCTAATATGCTAGCGTCACCACCACTATAGTTTCCCAACTAAATAATTCTTTTGATTTGCACACTGACAACCTTTGTAGTGTAGAATTTTATGCGCCTTCAGCGACATCATCACTATAGTTTCCCAACTAATTTGACATAAGTTTTATCCAAGTGGGGACCTTTCGCTTGGATGTCTGTTCTCTGTGGCTACAGTGCGCTAAAACTTTTCATAATAGCACTTGTTTTCGACCAACTTACAAAGGAATATATGCTGAATCCATTCCAAAAATAGTTTGGATGTAATTTTGCAGCTATTTTGTATTTCAAGGGGATGAAATAGGGCCATTTTCTTGCGTTGTAACTGTAGTATCTGTCTCGTTTGCCTCCGACCGAGCCCTCCGGAACACGGAATAACAACGTCCGTAAACGTCTACGTTCGTCCAAAAACTGACTCTTTGTTTTTAGAGCAAGCTTTATCATGCCTTGTGCCAGTATACATGAGTCGAATATTGAGCGATTCAAGGTTGCTCTCCTTGTCTCTTATTGCAGATTGCAAGAAACATCCTCACATCGCGGTTATCTTGACTGTTGAACCAAACCATCAAAAGATCACCGCAAAGCAGATTTCTGCAATTTAATACATGAAAATTTACTAAATCAATTGTTTTTCATCAAAACCATGCTACAAAACTGTTATTTTGTAGAACTGCAAACCATAAAACCTAAATTTTAATATTGCGTTTATCTCGCGGTTATCTCCTGAGCGCGTTATCACCGCCGCTGCATGCGGATTTTTCATAACCGCCGCAATACCGTTCATATGACAAATTCTCGCAACACATGCAAAGCAGTTTCAGTTACACTGAAGCAAATGATTTAGTTTTATTAGATTTATTTTTACGTTAATTCTTCTAACTTCGTACGTTCCCTACAGTAACATCACGAAAAAGGCGTACTTTTTCGCTTTCGCAGAAAAGTACAAATTCGAACAATCTAATAATCCGTATGCTCTTTGTACTCAAAAATACCTTTAAAACGGTGCCTAAAGAATGATGATAAGTAAAGTAGAATCTAAGTTACAACTGATTGAAGCTCGCGTTGTAACGTCACGGCGGTCAGCCGGACGGATTCAAAACAAGTGAGACATAAGTAATAACATCGAAACCTTAAGGCATTGCATAAAAGTTGCTTCAGAAAAGCTTCATTTAAAAAGCATTTGCTAGTGGTGAAAAAATATTCGTACATTAGGGTGTCCTCAAGATACAAAAAATATTTTCTCTATTTTGAGTCAGAAATGATAGCTGTCTACAGAACATTTGAAGAAAAACTAATTTCAAGAAACTTCGTTGAATGCTGAAAATTTCTATTTCTTACATGAAAACAGTTATAGAGCCATACTCTTAGGGACACCCTCAAAAACAGGTTTTTCGATCTAGCTCTTTAATTTGGTGATAAATGCTCTTCATTTGAAATTATGGAACAGCAACAATTCGGCTAGTCTGAGTATAAATTATAAAGTGAGTGTAATTAGCGTTACTTGATTGGTCGGTTAGCGAACTAGTGAATTAGCGATGCCCTACGCTGCATGAAAATCATGGGCCCTATTCTCAGAGTCATATAATTTCTTAAGCTTGCAAAATTTTGAAGATATAAACGATTTAATAATTACTATCAAATAGGGTTGCCAAGTTGCCGGTTTTTAGCCGGCCCGACCCGTTTTTTACTTGCAAAGCCGGTGGCCAGTCAATCCTATAAAAAGGCCGATTTTCCGATACATGAAGCCGGATTTGTGCTTTTTGATTGAATGGTTAAATTTTGTGATAAATTTATCAGCAATCCTGAACAGTGGATCATTAAAGATAGCCAGTTTTGCAGTGACAATACTTTGCTTCTGGCGGTAGTATACATTAAATTGTCCACTAGCACCAGAAGCAAGTAGTTGTCACTTTGAAACCAGTTATCTTCAATAATCCATTCAATGTTCGTTGTGGTTTCGACTGTGAAGTCCTACCGTTCGCTATATCCATAACTGACTGATCATCCCATTTACACAGGAAACTGTCAACCGAATTCCGGCGACTACCCAAATAATATGTCAATCCTGTAATAATTTGCTGCCACACCTTGGTTTGAACTTCATATTTTAATTGCCTTGACAATATTCAGATCGGAAGCAGCAAGTTATCATGTTGGAGCAATAGACCAAATCATCATACCGTCAATTGACAGATACTGGCGCCCTTGTTTACGTTTTGGAAAATTTTCCTTTTCGTTTATAGCGAATGTAGCGTGTGTTTTAACAGTTTACAGGCATATTGGCTTTCAAATTTAGTCCTAATGCTGGTTAAACTCGGTTTAAACAACAAACTTGCCGTTTAAACAAGTGAAACTTTTTTGGACTCTGCGGTCTGTTTGTAAACAAGGGCGCCAGTATCTGCCAGATGACGTCACCTTGATTTGGTCTATAAGTTTTTCACTGCAGCTTTTCAGTATACCGTGGACCCCCGTTCGTTTGGCCATTTTTAATCTGAACACTTTTTAATCTGAACCCCGCTGGTTTGCACGACGTGCAAATTAAAAATGGTTCAAATGTCATTCTCAACATAATATCATTTGTTTATGCAGACAATGCACATAAACACGATTTATTTGTACTGACCTAGCGTGTTTAATCGGTTTCACATTTCGTTTTCCTAACGATTAAGATAGAAATTCGATCGGAAAATGCAATATTCGCACTTGCAACTGCCGACTAAAACAAACCACCAAAACAATAACAAAGAGCAGGGCGGCCAGTTCACAGCGGTTTCAGTATATTTCGGGTTACCAGTTTTTCAAATTAAAAAGTAACCCCGTTAGTTTGCATGAGGAACCGTTCAAACGAACGTGGGTCCACTGTAATTAGATTCTAAGTATTATAAGAAATATTATAAAAATTGGTCGATGATCCCTACGAACACCGCGTCTATCTATCGCACAAGTTTTACGATGTAAAATGCCGTTTTTTATATTCTGGCTTAAAGATTTAACCAATTACACATAAACAATATTCTTTTACTCACTTGTCGTACATAACAAATGGTAAAAAGCAGTGAGAAATACAGCCAAACACTTTTTTATTCAAAATTTACATTTTAACTTGAGCCGGCCTAATGTAATGAAGTAATTTGCGGTTTCGTCACTAACGAGAATGAAATTAACTGGGGCTCGTTTATGTAGGAGTGAGAGGTTGGAGGAGAGGATCCGCGAGTTTTAAATTTGATGTTGATATTATTTCTAGAGTGACTATATACAGAGTGGCGACAATGTCAAAATTGGAATGTTAATTATCTGTCAGTGTCATTCCAATCGAGCAGACGACCTATCCAACGCGTATGCAGGAAAGAGAAAGAAAAACCTAGGATAAACCGCATTGCATACATTTGGGATGATTTGGCGCCACTCTGTATATAGTCACTCTAATTATTTCTACTACAAACACAACCCATCGACATCTCTATATCGAACTGCAGTAAACGTCAGCGACAGCATGTCCGGGGCTCAAAATTTGACAGCGGGCCCAAATCAGACTGCTGGCAGTTGAGTGAAACGCAGTGCTGACATGCTATTTCATTTTCGCACACACGAGATGTTGGCGGCGAAAACATGGTTGTCTGCCGATGGGGTGTACAAACAGCCTCAGCGAGGGCCCCAGCTAATGTCAAATAATCTTTATATGTGTGGGTGGTGGAATACTTCATGTGTGCCCTAGAGTGACTATATACAGAGTGGCGACAATGTCAAAATTGGAATGATAATTATCTGTCAGTGTCATTCCAATCGAGCAGACGACCTATCCAACGCGTATGCAGGAAAGAGAAAGAAAAACCTTGGAAAAGCCGCATTGCATACATTTGGGATGACTTGTCGCCACTCTGTATATAGTCACTCTAGTGTGCCCCCCTAGGACAGGACATGACATGTGAGATGTGACTTATTATTCTTGTTTATGATTTTGGCGATTCCCTTTCAAAATTTACTACGGCAACGAAAAGTGTTTCCAAGAATGCAGCTGCAGTTTATGATAGAAGCCACTTGTCCTAGTTGATCACTTATTACCCTAATTACACAAAAACAGATTCAATTTGGCCGAATTACACTTTCACTTGAGTTAAGTTTGTTTTATGCACGCCATTATAAACAAACTGTTAAAATCCTAGTAACGTTAAAAATTAGATGGGTTCAGTGTTTGCTGTGATGGTTTCCAGCAACACTTTTGCGCTTCCCTTGTGAATTTTTGTTTCTACAGTTGCACGCATGAAATCAGCCAATCAGGAAGCTGGCTCTTCTTTGACAGCAAATTGGCTCTTTTGCGATAAATACAACATGTCACGTCCTGTCCTAGGTGCCCCCCAGAAGTCGCATTAGTGTTAGTGTGAAAAGCCCTATTCGCTATGTAAGCACAAATCGATCTCTTGTACTCTCATGGAACTGCCATATGGAAAGTTTGTGCAGATTTGGTGCAAAGTTTTGTCTATCCTTTTCACTCTTTAACAAACCTGTGCACCGACTTCACAAGTAGAACAAACTTGGGAAGGTGGCAGCACCGTTTCGCCCACATAGCGAATTTGTTGCTAATAGAGTGACTATATACAGAGTGGCGACAATGTCAAAATTGGAATGATAATTATCTGTCAGTGTCATTCCAATCGAGCAGACGACCTATCCAACGCGTATGCAGGAAAGAGAAAGAAAAACCTAGGATAAACCGCATTGCATACATTTGGGATGATTTGGCGCCACTCTGTATATAGTCACTCTAGTTGCTTCATTTTACGATGACGTCATTTTGCCGTCAAATGACACCACTTGGTGGTTTGTTTACATGTTTTTGTCACATCCAGCAGGTTCGATTTGAAATTTCGTGAGGTTTTGTAAAATGCATGTAAGGCACTTTCTCTTAAATAAAAACTATAAATTTTTGAAGTAGGATTACTTCTTTGATTTCTATATTGGGGTGCACTTTAGAAAAACGAAACGGGAACATGTAACGAAAAGTGGTTATGGTTTGCACGCTTATAACTCAGTCATCCGTCAACAGATTCTAGAGATATTGGTATCAATCGATTGGAAATTTTTCAAAAAATCCATTACAACACAGTAGATTACATGTTTCCCTAACAGACGTTTATTAATTGAGAAAATATGAGTCGAATATTTAATATTTCATTATTTGCATTTTTTGCCTTCCCACGTCAGTGCTTCCCTAGCACGGATGACAGAAATATATACGAGATGAGCTATGGGTTAAACTTCCTTTCCTTACCTTCTTCGTTCACCGGCTTTCGTTGGCGAAACATCAGCCAGCAGCAGCTAGCTTGCGACGCATCGGACAGCCAGTTTTCGAGACACATCGGTGGCAAATTGGCAATTTTAAAGGTTGTATTTGAAACATTGTTTGCCTTTGCCTCGGTGTGCGTGACAGGGATACCAGACTTGCAGATTTGTCTGCAAATTCCAGATTTTTGGAACGGTCTTGCAGATCATTATAAATTTGCAGATATTTGCAGTTTTTCTGACTTTTATTTTTTGGTGCAGACTTTTGTTCGAAGCTCTTTAAACTTTCACAGACTTCCTAAAAAAGTGTGCAGATTTTCGCAGATTATTTTTAAACCAGAAAATTCGAGTAGCCGGAAAACTGCTCGATTTTTTCGGTTTTCGAGCAGTTGCAGACATTTTTTTAAGAAAATATGGCATCTCTGGTGCGTGATCAGTCTGTCGCCGGCTTTCATTGGAGACACATCGGCAGGCAGCTAGCTTGCGACTCATACCATCATAAACATAAAAGTCTATCTTGATTACAGATCCTACCAGTAGCGTTTGTCGCATAAACAGTATTCCCACTTGTTGAGGCCGAATAAAAAAACCAATTTATGTAGCAGGTGATGTAGCACGCAGCTCAAACTAGAACCAAATATTTATTAATAATTTTCTTCAAATGATAGTTTTAATTAATTTTACATTTATGGTTTATTCACGTGGTTTTCGGCTCTCACAGATACCGCCAAAACTTTATCGATTTTATCCTGTAGTAATATGCAAATTATGCGCAAATTTAATTTTATATATATGATATTGAACTCACGTGTAAATATAAACTATAGTAGTATACAAATAATTTTATAAAAAAGGATATAATTTTGATAAATTAAACTCCGCGTCAAGAAATGCAACTCCGCACCGCAATCAGTTGATCGAACTAGTATGGTGAACAATTTTATATCGCAACGTTGGTAGTTAGCTCGGTTGTCATAAGTTGATCTACTCCTCTCGTGTCAGACCAAACGCGTTTGATGGCAGTGCGCCCAACGGCGCTAACAATTCCCCCTCCCGTAACTCTGGCTGGGCACTGTAGTCCTGATCAGATTTACGTCGTAGTTCCATCACGGCAAGTTTGGCCACTGGGCGTTTCAGTACGTTTCCGTTTGCCAACTTTACATTAGCACTTCGGACTCTTCCATCTAATCCGCGAAATATTTCCTCTACTCTTCCACGGATCCAAGTTTTACGGTTGTTTCCATCTACTACGTATACTAACTCATCCACTTCAACCGGATCGCGATCGTTTAGCCACTTTGTACGTTGATTAACAGTTGGGATGTACTCTTTGAGCCATTTTTTCCACAGCATATCAGCCAACTGCATTGAACGTTTATAATTATCTCTTAGCGCATCAGCAGAATTCGTCGCCTCGTAATGCTCATTTCGTTCCCCTGCCGGTAGACCACGTAAAAAGTGGTTTGGCGTGAGAGCTTCGGTGTCAGTTGATTCCTGAGGTACGTACGTTAGAGGTCGTGAATTTATCATGTCTTCCGCTTGGGCCAATACAGTAAGCAGAATTTCATCAGACAGTTTTCCACCGTCATGTAGAGCAGACAAAGCATCCTTAGCCGACCGAACAAGGCGTTCCCACGCCCCACCCATGTGGGGCGCGGAGGGTGGAATGAAATTCCATCGCGTACGAGCATCAGTAAACATTTCGGCACATCTAGTCGTACTGTGATTAATCTGATTTTTGAACTCCTTGCTGGCAGATATAAAATTTGTCCCGTTATCAGAGAAGAACTCCGACACGGCACCTCTCTTGCTAATGAACCTAGTGATCGCCATCATACAAGATGAACCGCTCAGGCTATGCGCAACTTCCATATGAATTGCCCTTGTGACCAGGCAAGTAAACAAACAAATCCATCTTTTCTCGGTCCGTCTTCCAATGGTGACCATTACTGGCCCAAAATAGTCCAATCCAACGAAATTGAATGGCCGTAAGTAGGGTGTGAGTCGCTGTGACGGTAAAGGCGCCATTCTTGGTACCTTTGGGTTGCATTTGTGAACTTTACACCAGATACAGTTTTTCGTGACATTTTTGATCACCGCACGTAAATTTTCTACTTCGAAACGCTGACGCATTTCATTAAATATAGTTTCTGAATTCGCGTGACTAAATTTTTCATGATAGTGCTGAGTCAACATTCGTGTGACGATGTGGTTTTTAGGTAGAACGATCGATAATCGTAATTCAAAGGGAAGAAATTCAGCATATGCTGTTCTCCCTTCAGCTCGGATAACTCCTGACTCGTCAAGGAATGGACAAACTTTTCGTAGAGGACTGCTTCGCTCAAAGGTAAGCCACTTACTTCGTGGCTGGTCGCGGTTGTTTAGTAGCAATTTAGTTTCATCGGGAAACCCTTCCCTTTGTGCTGTTCTCCAAAGATAATTTTCTGCTTTCTGGTGTTCTTCGCAGCTGAGGGGCTTATTGATGAAAGGAGATGTTGCTTTCATTAACCTTTTTTGCGCATTTGTAGCCGGCACAGTTTCGAGGGCTAATTTTTTCGATTTTCTGTGGCAATTGGAAATAAACCTAAAAACAAAGGCGACAGCTCTTACCAACTTTGTCCATCGTGAAAATCGTGAAAAATCCACAACGGAATCGAATAGCGTGATCTCGTGGAATAGGAAGTGGGCCCGCAACTCTTCTTCAACATCTGCTTTAACCGGTGCACGTTGCGGCCACTCTTCTTCTGGGCGATAAAGGAACGCTGGTCCATTCACCCATTCACCGTTTGACTCCAACGGAGGTCCTTTAGTTCCCCATTTTGTTAGAACATCCGCGATGTTATTCCTTGTGGGGACCCAGCGCCAGTCCGTTGTACTAGTGACGCTCAAAATTTCCCCTATGCGATGTGCCACATATTGTTTATATTTCCTGTGGTCTGAGCAAATCCAGGACAGCACTGTATTGGAGTCGACCCATATAATCAGCTGCTTTATCGAGAGAGTGTGATTTGATTTCACCGAAACTGATAATCGTGCCGCTAAAACTGCTGCTTGAAGCTCCATGCGAGGGATGGACGTGTATTGCAGTGGGGCGACCTTTGATTTGGCGGTTACCAGCGTGCAATTTGGTTGTCCGTTCACGACGGCTCGAAAGTAGGCCACACATCCGTAGGCATTTTCACTAGCATCTGCAAATATGTGAAGTTGCAGATTTTCCAGCTCCGAAGAGGTAGCACTGTGAAAATAGTAGCGAGGGATCTTCATAGATTGCACCTTTGGCAGCAATTCAATCCACTTCAGCCACTGCTGAGCTGATTCGTCGTCGATAGGCATGTCCCACGTGTTGCCCTTCCTCCAGAGGTCCTGAATAATAATTTTGCCGAATACCGTAAAGAGGGCCCACAGACCAAGAGGGTCAAAGAAACTCATGACAATGCTAAGCAGGATGCGCTTTGTCGGCCTCTGTTCCCTTTCCAAAAACTCTTCCAGATCCGGTCTCAGCTTAACGCCAAATCGCAAAACATCTTCGGTTGTGTCCCACGATACTCCCAAAACTCTCTCCGTTCCGTTTTCCTTTTCAGGATTGAAATGAACCAGCTGCTGCTTATTTTGCTGTTCACTGAAATGCTGCAAGAATTCGGTACTATTGGAAGCCCAATTACGTATGAAAAATCCCGCTCTAGAGTGAATGTAGGCGACCTCACTCGCTCGCTTGATAGCTTCGCTGACTGTCACTGTCGAATCCAGGTAGTCGTCGACATAGTGTTTATTTACGATTGCCTGTACTGCATCCGGAAACTGGTCGACGAACTCCTGGGCGTTCCGGTTTTTTATATATTGTGCAGAGCAGGGCGAACACGATGAGCCGAATGTGGCAACGTCCATAATAAATATTAATGGTTGGTCCGACGATTTTGGACGATACAGAAACCTTTGTGCGGATCGGTCGCTTGGCTGAATTTGGATTTGATGGTACATCTCCATGATGTCGCCCGTAAACCCGATTGGGCGTTCGCGAAATGTACACATCACAACTGGTAGACTGGTCAGAAAATCGGGACCTTTCAAAAGCTCGGAATTAAGCGATCTTCCTTGTACTGCAGCTGCCGCGTCCCAGACTAGCCTGGCTTTCCCTGGCTTTCTGTGGTTTAAAACGACATTCAAGGGAAGGAACCATACTTTCCCTGGTTCTGATTCTGCTAGTTCTTGGGGGGAGGCAACGTGTGCATATCCCTTCCGTTGATATTCTTCAATTTGGCGCTCCACGTTTTGCTCTAGCTCCGGGTTTTTTGACAATTTTCGTTCTAGAGCTTTCATTCGTTTGAGAGCCATTGGCAGGCTATCTGGCAGCTGCGGTTTATCGTTCTTCCACAGCAAACCGGTCTGAAAGCGGTCGCCTATACGCATCGTGGTTTTTTCCAGTAAATCGCGTGCTCTGCGATCCGCCGCAGATTCAGGGAGCGTGGTAACAGACACACCGGCATTTTCCATAGTGTAATGGCTACGCAGCAGCTCGTGCAAATCTTGATCTGTAAATACACTATGAGTACCCGCAAATCCTACTTGCCCTTCATCGCAATTTTGCGGACCGTAAATTGTCCAACCGAGCTTTGTTCTGACCGCTATTGGCTCGCCAGGTTCGCCAACACGCGATTCAAGAGGAGCGTACACGTGCAAATGTTTGAGACCAATGAGGATCTTTGGCGGACCGTCTTGATCGCATTCAACTGGTAAATCATGTAAGTGTTTGAAACGGGTTGTCACTTCAGCAAATCGTACCTTTTGCTCTGGAAGTTGTAACTGCTGTACAGTGTGAACGTTGCGAAGTAGAAACTTTTCTTCTGACCCTTTAGCCGATATTGACAAGTCTATGCATCTTGACTCACTTTCTAATCGACTCATACCGGCGGTCCATTTTATAAGAATTGGCTTCCATGCCCCGCTTAACTTAAGTTTTTTTGCTACACTGCTGTCCATGAGCGAATAGGACGAGCCCTCATCCAAAAACGCGACAACGTCGAGGAAACGATTACCATTATAGATCCTTATGGGTACAACTCTGAAAATCACAGGCTGTTGCTCCGAATCATGTACATTGCAATTCAAGGAGAAGGGTGTAGTCGACGATTGTGGCACTCTTTTTTGCGTTGCTGGGAGGTGAAGCAAAGCATGATGTCGTTCATTACAACCACCAATGCTGCAGTGTCCCTTAAATCGGCAACGTGTTTCCCCATGCTCGTTAAGGCACATATGACACAATTTCCATTTCTTCACTATCGCGGTTCTATCATTATAATTCAATTTTTTGAAATCATCACAATATCGGGTACGATGATCAATACGGCCGCAGCCGCGACAGGGCTTGATATGAGACACTGCGTTGTTTTGAAGCTGATTGTTTACCGCATTTGCTGAGCATTCTACACCGACGTGAGCATTGAGAAAACCTTGATCATTCGTTCGTTTTTTATTATTCCGAGACCTGTTTTGATGGCCTTCGGCCAACGAAGTAAGTAGAGTAGCTTCCGTAGCCTCCGAAACAATTTCTGATATGAAGTCCGAGAATGTGCATAAGGATACGTCACTCTGTTTGCGTTTATACCTCACCCACTCTAATTTTGTGGCCGAGGGCAGCTTTTCTGCCAATTCGTTAATGAGCATAGGATTAACGAGGTGGTCCAGGAGGTCTGCTGCAACTAAATGATCGCAAAGCTGTTTCACGATCGTTCCATAATCGATAAACGATGATAACTGTTCGATACACGGAGGATCTGCTTTTCTCGCTCTCAGTAGCAATGCATGAAGAAGCTGCTCCGGCCTACCGAAATGCTCGCGGAGCTCTTCGATCACTGTAGGTACTAACTCGGGCAGCAGCAATCTACTCCTCACTAAATCTAAAGCTCTGCCTTTAATACTCTCTTGAAGTCTTCCCAGATTATCGAGGTTTGACCAATTACAGGCTGCATTACCGTTGTTGAAACTACTGAAGAATATTGGCCACTCTTCTGGTTTGCCAGTGAAGATTGGAAGCTTAGCAAAAGGGCCTTTTCTAGCAGCAATCTGCTCTTTTGTTAATTCTCGTGCTGGTTGCGGAGTCGGTGGAGACGGGATCGGCAGTGGCGCTGGTGGCTTTTTCAAAACGGAATATCGACGAGGCACTGCATTTTCATCGTCATGTGTGTCAGGAACAATCGGTGACTGCAGATGATTTTTGACTTGACCTTGGTGCATAGCTTCGCTAGGAGTAGTCGACAGGGTACGACTTTGTTCCCCAAATTTTGTTGGGTCATTGAACGATGATTGCCCTTTTGTCGCTAACGCTTTCTCCCCCTCCGCTGACGCTCCCTCTTGACCTAGTCCAGTATCTTCTCGCTCCAATTTCCACTCCTCGAATTGTTTATACAGCATCTCTCGTTTCGCACAGAATTCGGCTTCTGCTTTCTTCCGCAAAAGAAACATTTCGTGCTCCAATTGCAATTGCATCTCTCGTTTTTCCATCTCCCGTTTCAATTGCAGCATATTTTGTTTTCGCTGCATCTCACGCATTTGCTCCAGTTCCATTTTATGTTGCAGCTCTGCTTCCTCCTGCTCTTTTTGGAAGTCCGCTAACTTCTTGGAAACTCCAGTCCCTTTCGACGGTTTACTGTCGAAAACGTTATCGTTTAAGTCGATGGTGCGTGGCGCATCTGAACCGCTGGTACAAGCTGCACAATTCCAGGAAATGTCCTTCACCGTGTCCGTAACATTCGCACATTTGAAGTGGTACCATTTATGGCACTTTTCACAGCACACCATTTGCTTGTCCGCATGATTGGGTTTATCGCAGAATGCGCAGTCGAATCCGGTGCTATCGTCTAAGTCGACTTCTAGGTTATGCTCCGTATCGTCACCGGTTAACATCATAAATTTTGAGTTTGTTGAGGCCGAATAAAAAAACCAATTTATGTAGCAGGTGATGTAGCACGCAGCTCAAACTAGAACCAAATATTTATTAATAATTTTCTTCAAATGATAGTTTTAATTAATTTTACATTTATGGTTTATTCACGTGGTTTTCGGCTCTCACAGATACCGCCAAAACTTTATCGATTTTATCCTGTAGTAATATGCAAATTATGCGCAAATTTAATTTTATATATATGATATTGAACTCACGTGTAAATATAAACTATAGTAGTATACAAATAATTTTATAAAAAAGGATATAATTTTGATAAATTAAACTCCGCGTCAAGAAATGCAACTCCGCACCGCAATCAGTTGATCGAACTAGTATGGTGAACAATTTTATATCGCAACGTTGGTAGTTAGCTCGGTTGTCATAAGTTGATCTACTCCTCTCGTGTCAGACCAAACGCGTTTGATGGCAGTGCGCCCAACGGCGCTAACACCCACTATTAATCCACACACCAATAACCTATCTGATGGACGAAAATAGACAATGGACACCACGAGTCAGAAATTTGAGAATTCGAGAATAACAAACGGACCTTTGCAGGTCCACTATTTAAATTAGCTGAAGAGTTTAAATTATGAATTTCTCACATGTAAGAACACAATCCTTTACCTTTCGTTACTCGCGTCAACTCCGTTTTATAGGCATGCTAAAACGTAACAGAATTCTCTCGAATACTAATGCCACTTGGTGAAAAACTTATGGAACTTTTTCCACCATTTGTCTGCGGATCAACCTTACTGAAACCAGTAATTTTATTTATTGCTAGATTCCCGAGATATAGGGTAACCAACCTATTTTGGACCCCTTCAGCAGCTGTACTTAATTTAGACACTTACAGCAAAATCAAATGGAAGTGTCCAAATTATGTACAGCTGCTGATGGGGTCCAAAATACGTTGATTACCCTACCGAGATAAAGTCAATGGTTCACAGGGGTTGTACAAAATACAACAGCGCAAGTAAACCTTCCGTTACTGCGCAACTGGGGAATCTATTATATGAAATTCGTACAAAAATCGCCGGTTTTGGCATTGGGAGACGAATTGCTCTACATTCGTAGTCCTACTTCAAGCCTGCGCCCGTGCCACTAGGCATGGACCCTAATACTTTTTATTTATAGTTCTGCCGAACAAAGATAGAAAACTCATTTCAAAATTTAACACCATTGTAAACAAACCACCAAGTGCTGTCAAAAAAATCAGAGGGGTTGTGTACAAGACACGACCGCATATAGGTGACGCAGGACTACGTAAGTCTCTTTGTAGTGATAGTAGCATGTATTCATTCGATTCTTCATGTAAACATGCTATATGCAACATATATACATGCTACATGCGTTGCATGTAACATTTACCAAAGTAGTAACATTGCGCACGTTCAATTCTCAAAAGATTGTGCATTTGGAAACAATTTAACCAAACCAAGAACACAAACCAAGCCCATGGCAGACAACCATGTTCTCGCCGCCAACATCTCGTGTGTGCGAAAATGAGATAGCAATTCAGCATTGCGTTTCACTCAACTGCCAGCAGTCTGATTTGGGCCCGCTGTCAAATTTTGAGCCCCGGACATGCTGTCGCTGACGTTTACTGCAGCTCGATATAGAGATGTCGATGGGGTGACACAAACTATTGCTTTCCTGCTACCTAACAGAAATTAAAGATTGTTTTATTACCAATGGTTCCCCACGTTGAAGGGATTTTCCCAATTTAATCCTATTTTATCAACAGCATATCTTTTCACTACACTTCTAATGAAACGGCAAGCATGCGTATTCATACAGAGTCATATTATAACCGAACACTACAGCTGTAGCACATTTTTCCAACACAGATATCAAATTCGCCGAGGTTTGATCGTCTCGCAGTAAAGAATTTGCGATCTGTTGGGACAATGAATTTGTGTCATTTTTTCTGGCACACTTCCCTAACACAGACATCAAATTGGACTAGCTTTAATCGCGTTCGTAGGAAATCTGTTGGCGCGAGGGGGCTTTGTCACTCTTTCTGGCGTACTTCCCAAGCAAGGACATCAAAATGGTCTAGGTTTAACCACAGAGAACAGACATCCAAGCAAAAGGTCCCCACTTGGATAAAACTTATGTCAAATTAGTTGGGAAACTATAGTGATGGTGTCGCTAAAGGCGCATGAAATTCTAGACCAAATTCACAACAGCTAGCTTCTGGCGCTAGCATAACGCATATAGTTCATATATACTAGCGCCAGAGGAGCCAAAGGTTGTCAGTGTGCAAATCAAATGAATCATTTAGTTGGGAAACTATAGTGGTGGTGTCGCTAGCATATTATGTGATTTTAATTTGAAATTTTATCCAAGAATTCCCGAAAAATTTGTTCCTGAATGGATGTCTGTTCTCTGTGGTTTAACCGCGGTGTTAAGAAATCTAGTTGAAATGAGGGAACTTTGTCACTTGTTTTGGCTTAGTTCCCAAGCACAGATATCAAATTGGTATAGGTTTAGATCATCGCAAAGAATCTTCCAACCAATCACGAAGCGAGAATTCTGGTAAAACATAGGTTCATTATTTTCAATTTTTCAATAGTTCAGCATCAAGAATCCATACTTTTCTTCATTTGGGTCAATTCTTAGAAGATTTTCCGATCGATTGGTGTAAGAATATTGAAAATCGATCGGAAAACCGCTGAGGTATTAGCACTCAAAACCTTTCATTTTTCATAACGCTCGCATATTTCGATTTTTTGGAAATATCTATCTATCTCAAAACTTGCCGTAAGACGTAGTCCTACGTCAAAAGTGTGGTTAGGAGCTTCCGTGTAATGATCTATAATGCTACCGAATACATGCACAATTCGCCTACATCAATTTGTTTTAAACCATATAGGGGCGTGTCGTCGTGGTTGGGCCACGTTTTGTAATTCGCCCATAACTTTCGTTTCAAAAGGAATTTCGGAAATCTAAATACATTGTTGCAAAGGTCTAAGAATAAGGTATATTTCCGGAAAATTTTGAAATGATTGCTTGAAAAATAAAAAAGTTATAGGCATTTACGTGAAGATGAAAAATGTTGTCATAGTCGGGCCATGTTGTACAGGTTGGGCCATCGAGGAAATATAAGCCATGCGTATTGAAATTCTATATAGAGACATGAAAAGAATGAATTCCGTGAACAGCGGTTGAAATAGGTACAAATACCCTATTTCTAATGGCATTTTTGCGAAATTTTGGCGATCTTGTAAAATTATTGTCCGTTTCTTTGGTAACAAAACGCGCTGCTCACTTTTTTGATAGCTTGAAATCGTCGCAGAGAGAATTTGCTTGGCTGTACGTAAGTTATAAGTATATATTATGCTTGTCTAGCACGTAAGCTATTGATTTATTTGACAAAATAAACGATATTTCCCCCGCGACGATTCTGGCGACGGTTTCGCCCGCGACGGTTATAATTCATCGCGTACGAAAGGGTGGGAAATTGATAATAATATTGCTACAATCGCCTTTTCCGAATCGCAACAACAATGAAAAAAACAACAAAAATCTAGGTTTTTATCGTATTAATTTTGCTTTATTTCATCACATTTTACGTGACTGACATTCTCTAGCGATTATTGCGCTTCTGCGCTTAAAATTATGGTGGCCCAACCATGACTACTCAAGTGGCCCAACCTTTACAAATGGCGCTTTTCTAGTATTTCACCTTAGCCTTCCCAAACACCTTACTGGAGGGGATTTTTCTATAGTCTTCGTGTGCAGCACAACACACTTCATACATTTTCAAAATTTGTCTCGATAATTGCATTTCATGAATCATTTCTTGAATAAAAATTTCATTGCACATGGAAAACTTTTGACGTAGGACTACGTCTTACGGAAAGTTTTGAGATAGGGTGTCATTCCAAAAAATCGAAAAAAGCGAGCGTCACGAAAAATGAAAGGTTTTGAGCGCTAATAGCTCTGCGGTTTCCCGATCGATTTTCAATATTCTTACACCAATCGATCGGAAAATCTTCTAAGAATTGACCCAAATGAAGAAAAGTATGAATTCTTAATGTTGAACTATTGAAAATAATGAACCTATGTTTCGCCAGAATTCTCGCTTCGTGATTGGTTGGAAGATTCTTTGCGATGATCTAAACCTATACCAATTTGATAGCTGTGCTTGGGAAGTAAGCCAAAACAAGTGACAAAGCTTCCTCATTTCAACAAGATTTCTTAACACCGCAGTTAAACCTAGACCATTTTGATGTCCTTGCTTGGGAAGTACGCCAGAAAGAGTGACAAAGCCTCCTCGTGCCAACAGATTTCTTACGAACGCGATTAAACCTAGTCAAATTTGATGTCTGTGTTAGGGAAGTGTGCCAGAAAAAATGACACAAGTTCGTTGTCCCAACAGATCGCAAATTCTTTACTGCGAGACGATTAAACCTAGGCGAATTTGATATCTGTGTTGGAAAAATGTGCTACAGCTGTAGTGTTCGGTTATAATATAACTCTGTATGAATACGCATGCTTGCCGTTTCATTAGAAGTGTAGATGTGCTGTTGATAAAATAGGATTGAATTGGTAAAATCCCTTCAACGTGGGGAACCATGGGTAATAAAAACAATCTTTAATTTCTGTAAGGTACTTAGGAAAGCAATAGTTTGTGTTCTTGATTTTGTTAAATTGTTTCCAAATGCACATAGAAGAACTCTGAAATCTTTTTAGAATTGAACGTATGCAATGTTACTACTTTGATAAATGTTACATACAACGCACGTAGCAGGTATGTATGTTGCATATAGCATGTATACATGAAGAATCGAATGATTACAAGCATGGATACATGCTACTATCACTACAAAGAGACTTACATACGTAGTCCTGCGTCACCTGTATATGCGGTCGTGTCTTGTACACAACCCCTCTGATTTTTTGACGTAGGACTACGTCTTACGGCAAGTTTTGAGATAGGGTGTAATTCCAAAAAAATCGAAAAATGCGAGCGTCACGAAAAATGAAAGGTTTTGAGCGCTAATAGCTCAGCGGTTTTCCAATCGATTTTCAATATTCTTACACCAATCGATTGGAAAATCTTCTAAGAATTGACCCAAATAAAGAAGTGTGGATTCTTGATGTTGAACTATTGAAAAATTGAAAATAATGAACCTATGTTTTACCAGAATTCTCGCTTCGTGATTGGTTGTTGGAAATGACGTCATCAAAGTAGAAACGCGTTTTCACGCTTCGGCTTATAATTCAGTCAATTTTCAATAAATTTCCAAGATATTTACACCAATTGATCGGGCAATCGATTGAAAATATTGAAAATATAGAAAACTATTGATTTTGTTTTTGAAAATGAATTTGAAAAATTGTTGTTTTTGAATTGATTTTGAAAATTTGAATTATTTTCATATTTTTGCCTTCCCTCGTCAGTGCTTCCCTAGCACGGATGACAGAAATATATACGATATAAGCTATGGGTTAAGCTTCCTTATGATTGTATTTAATTTACGCCCTATAGATTCCGATCGAAAATTGTTGAGCTTCAGCTGTTGCTGCTTCCCACGGATAAGGCAACGAAGACATGCAAATTCACCAAGCGAGGTGTTGGAGCTGGAGCACTCAATGATCGCTGCCGTGATGGAATATCTGGCAACAGGAGTTCTGGAATTGGGAGGACAAATGCTGCTCGCGACAACGAAACGATCAGAATTATCGTCACTTGCAGCTGGCCATCCGCAACAACGAAGAGTTGAACAAATTGCTGTCCCGTGTCACCGCTGCTATGAGAAGTGTCTTTTCGAACATTCAAACTGTTTTGTTGCTGCCCAAGAAGACGGAAAAGAAGTCTTAAATTTCCAGCATATCACGTTGAAAAACCGTTCTTTTAAGAACGAAACATTTGTTCATGAAGATTTGAGGAATTTTCACTCACAGATTTAAATTCTATTTAACTTAGATTGATCTGATTATTCGCTTCTTTGCAATAATTTTAACCGATCACCTCGCGCTGCTGTTCGCTTGTTGCTGCTGGACGCTGGTTGCAGCCAACAAATATACTAGTTCCAAGTAAATGTGTTCGGTCAAGCGTCAAAATAAATGAAATTGGATTTAATCAAATGAAAGAGCTTTAGTAACATCTTTTGCATCTTAGCAACACAAATTTATCCATACAGTAATAATACGTAGCGTAATTTTTCTTTGGCAGCAAAAGGCGAATGGCTCACTGGTAGCTTTGCTCTTTTGTTCAGACTGAAATTGAAATGCTCGATTTTTTATTTCACGTAGATGATAGAATGAAGAACCAAGAAAAATGGGCGTTGCTTGCCGCTTGCTCTGGTACATAATACGTGGTAAGCCGGCGAACAGCATTATTCAAACGCTAGCTAAGCTAGTGCCAACATCGTTTGCCAGGCAAACGGAAGTCACGTACGACTCGTGCACGTGTTCATTGGCGGCTGACCGTGTGTTGGAGCTGAAGCACTCATTTCGCTGCCGTGATGGACTATCTGGCGACAGGAGTTCTGGAATTGGGAGGACATATGCTGCTCGCGACAACGAAACGATCAGAATTATCGTCACTTGCAGCTGGCCAGCCGCAACAACGAAGAGTTGAACAAATTGCTGTCCCGTGTCACCGCTGCTATGAGAAGTGTCTTTTCGAACATTCAAACTGTTTTGTTGCTGCCCAGAAGACGGAAAAGAAGGCTTAAATTTCCAGCATATCACGTTGAAAAACCGTTCTTTTAAGAACGAAACATTTGTTCATGAAGATTTGAGGAATTTTCACTCACAGATTTAAATTCTATTTAACTTAGATTGATCTGATAATTCGCTTCTTTGCAATAATTTTAACCGATCACCTCGCGCTGCTGTTCGCTTGTTGCTGGTGGTTCATTTCGTTGCCGTGATGGTGATGGCATAGTTGGCTGCTGAAGTCCTGGAATTGGCAGGAAATATGCTGCTCGCGACAACAAAACGACCAGAAGCATCCCACGTCACTTGCAGCTGGCCACTTGGAGTGGTATTTCTCGTGATTCAGGACCATACACGGACGGTTTCGTTGATCTCATAGCTGCTGAGGCTTGCCGGTTGGTCCGTTGCAACAAGCCGTGCCTGGTTAGCGGTTATCGGTACTCCAATTTACCGAACGGAGAATCACATTAAATGCGTTAGTGCAAGTTTATTGCAAGCAGGAGTTATGATAATCAAACAATCGATTCTTTTAAGGACCACACAACGATTGAAGAGTTTATTATATTTTCTTGCCCAGTTAATACCATAATTAACACAGTCAACGAGGGAAAAGTTGAATTTTTCGCCATTGCGGACGATCAACCAATGACGGTAATAAGTTTTCTGGTCACAGGTGACATTTTCTGCGACTTCCAATATGTCTGCAGGTTGTAAATGCTTTATCCGTGTCCTTTTGTAAGCCGCAGAAAAGTTGCGCAAAATTTTCAACTTTTTGAAAACTCGCGCGTACCGTCTACCGATTACCAAAGGAAAAGCACTATTCAACGTAGAAACATATCATACAAATTTATTTACTGTTTGGTTTAGTTACTAACTTGGTTTCGTTTTAATAAAATAGATTCAATCAATTCATGGATATAACTCCAAAATCGGTTGAGGATTGAATGTATACAATGTTTCTACTTTGATGACCGTTACGGATGTAGCTTGTATACATGAAGAATCGTATTATTATCCCGCATTTTGCACCTTACTGGACACCGCAGTCTAAAAGTGCTACTGGCACAAAAAGTGCGACAATGCGAATGCTGTGAGTGAGAAAGAGAAAGAGTAACAACTGCAATGTTGCTGTTTTGTTTTGTCATATACATTGGCATTAGAGAAAATAATCTGGATTAATCCAGGTACAGCTGCAAAGCACAATATATACATGGATACATCCTACTATCGCTACAAAGAGACTTACGTGGTCCTATGTCACCTATGCGGTCGTGTCTTGTGCACAACCCCTGATTTTTTGTAAAATTTAGTCGCCGAATTCAGTATGGGTGTTTTGAATAAACGATTGAAACTCACAATATTGTGAAAAGTTAGCTATCACAGTAAGAAGTTTTACAATGGTTGTATCATAGATATCATGAGTTACTAAAACTGTAAAATCGTGATGGCCCGACCATAACAGTGGCCCGACGATAACGACAATACCCTACACATTCATGTACCGCAGAGAGCGCTCAGCTCTTCCCTATACCGAGTCAACCGGACTCGCATTTTTTTTGTGTGCGCTTCGGGCTTCAACCGGTCTCGCATCTCTTTGTTTTTGTGTGCGCTTCGGTCGTCAACCGGACTCGCATCTTTTTTGTGTGCGCCGCGGGCTTCAACTGGACTCGCATTCTCATCTCACTTTCACTATGTTTCTCTTGCTTGCTAATAACATTCCCGCTCGGGGTTGAGCATTGTTGCCATTTTATTTTTATTATCAACTCTACACGCGTATTTCCGCTTTTTCTCTGCCATACCGAATCAAACTCTATCCCCCTTCTGGCACCATGTGATATGGATACAAGTGCAAACTATAGATAGCAAAGTAAACATAGATCAGCGAACCTGAATCCTTTATATCTAAACGAACTGTCAAAACATGTATCCAAAAAAGCATGACGTCACTATATTCTATGCGACTCTTGAGAATGTTACATCCCAGCAACACTCATTGTAGTCATTGTAGTTTTTCCGTTCCCAGTTCTGCGAAAAGGTGCATCCGTTGATCTATGTTTACTCTATACTATTTATGGTGTAAACACAGAGACTTGAGTATAGAAAGATTTATTTTGTTCTTTTTTAGTATGTGTGTATTGTGAAGTGTGAAGCCAAAGTGAATGTATGGTATATAAAATATAAAGGTGATGCCACTACACACTAACCGAATTTACATCACTTACGTCACAAATGTTTGGTCTTGTTCTTCGCAAGACAAAACTTTTCGATTTGCTTCCACCTGTTTTCTGCTCTCGTATTCACGCACATCATCAATGGACATCCAAAGCCATTCATCAATCCAAGCAAAAGCTTGTCGATGACCAAGTAGCAAAATATCTCTGATACACTGGAATTTAAAAACAATGAATAAACAAATTAAAATATTTTTATTTTTTTTACTTGTTGGATGTATTCCTCAACTTTAGTTTGCAGGCCCCAAACCTCAAAAGAAACTTGTACTAGCTTGTAGGAGCACATTATCGGTTTATCGGTCTCACGCCAGCCTTCTACTAATGGACCACGTCCGGTCCGTGCTGATTTAAAAAACTTTGGATCTTCTTCTTTCTTGTAATGCTTTGGATTCAATTCATCGAACGCTATGTCTACATAATCGACCTTTCGTTCTTCTATTCTTTCGACAGGAAAATCTAGACACTTGATGGAAAAGTTTATGTGAAAGGCTATTTCTACGGGTAAAACTTCATAAAAGTATTAACCCTCTCTGTCCCAGAGGTGTTTTGGTGTTTTACAGTTTTTGATCATGTAAAAAAGCTATAAATTAGCAATTCGTCAAACGCAACTATACAGTTAGTAAAACAATGTTTTTACTACGTTATAAAATCAAAATATCCATATTTGAATGCCTCAAAAATTTTATCGGTCAATTATAGTATCGGAAGTCATCGAGCACCTGTGCTACCATGGGACAGAGAGGGTTAAAAACATAAAACATGTCTACTTACATTGTCAGAGGAACCAGCGTTGTTTTCAAACTTTGTTCGAATTGTTATATTAAGTCTTGGAACAAATGAACACTAAAATTGCAATATAACTTATTAACAATTCAATATAACTTGCAATAATTGCGTAACAGCTATAAAAATATTTTAATAGCAAGATATTGCTAATTGCAAAATAAATTACCATCAAAAGTGCTTTTTTAGATCAAATCCTTTTGGTGACTTGGCGCACTTATTGCTGTTGCAGTTGAAAACCGTAATAATCGACGTGACATTCGGCTTTATTCTTGTTTTGTGTGTCGCACGTGGTGCGCTGTGATCGCACATTGATGCGCTATACAGAGTACCACTTGCGACGTATGCTATAACGAAAAAGTGCACCGAAGATACCGAAATGGTTCAATCTAAAATAGTAGGGGAATGTCCCGGTTATGAAACAGGTTTTGTTTTTTGGTAATAGCTTTTGAACGGATTATTTAATTACATATCTTTTAACAGCATTTGAAAGATTGAAGACTTACGTATGTTTTTGCTAAAGACAGCATATATTTTTTGCTGGAAACAAAAAAGTAATAGCGAAATGGGGAGACATAGAATTTTTGACCAAAAACAAAGTGTCCCCGGTTGTGAAACACTTCGAAAAATCCATAAAAGAAAATAAAAATGAAGAAGAAAATAAAGAAATATGAAATTAAAATAAAATATTACATTCATTTATTAACGTAAAACACCTTAAATGCAAAGCAATTTATCAGTTTTATTTGAATCGACTACATCAGGCAATTTTTGACCAAACTCGTGACTAGTCATGACCTTAAAATGCGGTCAGGCATATATTAATATTTTTTTGAAACGATGATTCTACAATTGATGAAGGGACGGTAAGGGAAAGTAATGAAGGATTTTTTTTTCGGGAATTAAGGGGAAGGGTGGAAAGGAAGGGGGTGGGGGGGGGGTAATAGGTAGCTGTGCTTAACAAGTTGTCGTTGTGACTCCTATCTTTTGTCCAATGCTGGAAGGCCAAAAAAAATCCTTCATTACTTTCCCTTACCGTCCCTTCAATTGTAGAATCATCGTTTCAAAAAAATATTAAGGCAATTTTTGTTTTTTGAAAAATTTGAATTGAATTTAGTTATTTCAGAAATCAGAGTGCTTATGGTTAAATCTAAAAAATACCGTGGACCCCCGTTCGTTTGACCATTTTTAATCTGAACACTTTTTAATTTGAACCCCGTTGGTTTGCACGACGTGCAAATTAAAAATGGTTCAAATGTCATTCTCAACATGACATCATTTGTTTATGCAGACAATGCACATAAACACGATTCGTTTGTACTGACCTAGCGTGTTTAATCGGTTTCACATTTCGTTTTTCTAACGATTAAGAGAGAAATCCGATCGGAAAATGCAATATTCGCATTTGCAACTGCCAACTAAAACAAACCACCAAAACAATAACAAAGAGCAGGGCGGCCAGTTCACACAGGTTTCAGCATATTTCGGGTTACCAGTTGTTCAAATTAAAAAGTAACCCCGTTAGTTTGCATGAGGAATCGTTCAAACGAACGGGGGTCCACTGTATACCTAAAAACGACTATATGAATGTCTAGTGACGATTGTTATTAAACACCACAATTACCGTAATATATGTGACAATGGCGCCGAACAGTAAGCATATAAAGGCTCCTTCAAGAATGATAGTCCATAGAGTCGAGAT
Organism: Sabethes cyaneus; assembly: GCF_943734655.1. Classification (NCBI taxonomy): domain Eukaryota; kingdom Metazoa; phylum Arthropoda; class Insecta; order Diptera; family Culicidae; genus Sabethes; species Sabethes cyaneus. Next base: position 135,045,621 of record NC_071355.1, read on the forward strand.
TACTGAGTCAGTCGTAAACATTTAACAGCACAAATGTCGCAGCACAGTTCTTGTAGTTGTTAGTTAACTATTTCCTACAATACATATATGCATTCACAGAGGTATTTGTAAAATTCGTGCGGTTAGAACTGATCGCCAGTCTCATCGTGTGCGGTATGTAATTGGTGGTGCATCCTTTTGACGTAGGACTACGTCTTACGGCAAGTTTTGAGATAGGGTGTCATTCCAAAAAATCGAAAAATGCGAGCGTCACGAAAAATGAAAGGTTTTGAGCGCTAACAGCTCAGCGGTTTTCCGATCGATTTTCAATATTCTTACACCTATCGATCGGAAAATCTTCTAAGAATTGACCCAAATGAAGAAAAGTATGGATTCTTGATGTTGAACTATTGAAAAATTGAAAATAATGAACCTATGTTTTACCAGAATTCTCGCTTCGTGATTGGTTGGAAGATTCTTTACGATGATCTAAACCTATACCAATTTGATATCTGTGCTTGGGAAGTAAGCCAAAACAAATGACAGTTTCCTCATTCCAACAAGATTTCTTAACACCGCGGTTAAACCTAGACCATTTTGATGTCCTTGCTTGGGAAGTATGCCAGAAAGAGTGACAAAGCCCCCTCGTACCAACAGATTTCTTACGAACGCGATTAAACCTAGTCCAATTTGATGTCTGTGTTAGGGAAGTGTGCCAGAAAAAATGACACAAGTACGTTGTCCCAACAGATCGCAAATTCTTTACTGCGAGACGATTAAACCTCGGCGAACTTGATAGCTGTGTGAATCTATGTGTGAAAAATGTGCTACAGCTGTAGTGTTCGGTTATAATACGACTCTGTATGAATACGCATGCTTGCCGTTTCATTAGAAGTGTAGTGGAAAGATGTGCTGTTGATAAAATAGGATTGAATTAGTAAAATCCCTTCAACGTGGGAAACCATGGATAATAAAAACAATCTTTAATTTCAGTAAGGTAGCAGGAAAGCAATAGTTTGTGTTCTTGATTTTGTTAAATTGTTTTCAAATGCACAATCTGTTGAGAATTGAACGTATGCAATGTTACTACTTTGATAAATGTTACATACAACGCATGTAGCATGTATATATGTTGCATATAGCATGTATACATGAAGACTCGAATGATTACAAGCATGAATACATGCCACTATCACTACAAAGAGACTTACGTAGTCCTGCGTCACCTATATATGCGGTCGTGTCGTGTACACAACCCCTCTGATTTTTTTATAGTTTACTTTTTTACGACACAATTATCACGATTTTTTGTTTACTTGTTGTAATGCACGTATTTCATTGTCAGTTCTCCTACTTCTTGTGAGTACAATTTCGGCAGACTGTGACGTGGTTAGGGACGAATTTGTTGTAAAAGATTCAAAACGGCTTCTTCGGATCCTTATAACAGGTCTCATAGGATTGATTTGATTCATAAATCCGGATAATATCTTGGTGTTTTTAAAAATCTGATTCGAAATACGTACACACGCGGATAGTCTAAATGAGCTGAAAGAAACGCGTGTTGGGTGATCCTTGTATTTTGACGACTGTTTGTTGAACTACAATTTTCGAATTTTGCCCCGACTAGCGTCGCTGTAACATCGCAACTGGTGATTTCCAAAAAAATAAAGATTTTTCTCGCGCGCGCTTGCCCGAGCCGCGCTTAGCACTCGCTGTTCAAACGAAAGGCACACGAAATAAGCGGGTGGATAATTTTAGTTTGTGATTTTTAAAATTAAATTTCGGCTGTCTTTGGTTATTTTGGTGACAAAAAATCTTCAACGTCAACTTCGGTCATTTGCGCATTCATTATCTGCCATCGCTTATAAAGACCAAGCAGTAAGACTGGTCCCAGCTGGTCAAGACTGTATCATATGTGTGAATACTCAATGGCATAACAGGTTTCAGGCCAGACGCCATTATAAATCACACTGTAGAAATCACTCGACGTGGAGAAGCGCTGTGTGAACAAAGTACGTCTTACCTGTCCAAGGGTCTGCTGGAAAAGAGGCCGATACGCGAGCAATGTTGCCAATGATAATCGCGCACTGTGACAGCTTCACATGACAGCATTGCCAACACTTTCGTCGTTAAGGGGGAAGTAGAGTGACTATATATAGAGTCCTGCATGCACCTCACATACATGTATCTCACAATATGCTGCTATGAAATCAATAAAGATGTGATGTGTGGCCACGTTGCACTCATTTCTGCAAGATCTGTTGAATGGTAAAAATCAAAAAATTTGGTCCGAAGGTGCGCGTGCATCCATGAAGCCTGCTTTTTACAGACAGGACAAACCACTCCTTCCATCCGATAACTTCTCCTTCTCCCAAATCTTGGAAATAACCCAGTGTAGAGTCATTACCAGCGTTTCTCAGCCATGTTTATGAGGCTCTGCTGTAAGGCGGTCCCTGTAGCTGCAAGGTTACCCTGCCTTAACAAGCGAGTGATCGTTGGTTCGAATCTTAGTAGAATCAAGCCATTCGATGTTAAGTGACTTTAGCATGGGTTTATTCTCAGGCCCCTCCACATCCTTCTTACTAAATTCTGAATTTACTATCAAGGAAGCCTCTTGCCAGGGCAAGTTATAAGAGTATGTCCCTGCATATGTTGGATTTCAGCGCGTAGCCCTTACGAGATTAGTTCAACTTCTTGATAAACTCGCGTCATTAGCCCGGAATAATTGTCCCAATTCTTCTTCTTCTTCTTCTTCTCTCTCTCTCTCTCTCTCTCTCTCTCTCTCTCTCTCTCTCTCTCTCTCTCTCTTGATCTTTGTCCTCCTTTTGGTGCTGTTTGCATTGCCTCCAACTCCGCGTAGAACGCTTTCTTCTCATAGTCGGGTCTATCTTTGTGCGGGCAATGCCCGTTGATGGTACTGTAATTGAAGAAACGGCCTATAATAGACACATGCTCTCGTTGATCGCCTTCTAAGTTCTAATCTATCACGCGATGCTGCATTCTGCCCAACTCTACAAGCTCCTTCCCAGTTCCTCGGTAGTGTCACCGCTCTGATAAAACCGGGACTTGCCGCCGCAAATCTTCAAAACGTTCTCTCTTTTGCGACAGATTTCCTGCAGAGCTAAGATGCCGATTTTACGGGGTTCAAGCTGTTCCAGCAGCTTTCGGTAGTCACCAGCGAAGTTTAGCGATCTACAGTTCCAAGTACTATTCGTAGACGACTTGTTTCGTCGCCTGGGTCGATGTCGAATATTCCGATCCGTATTTGCTTTGATGCTCGTAGTTTGATTTGGGTAGGTGGCCTTATTAGAGCCACGCTACCGAGTCTCAAGATGTGGCTACCATCTTATAGTGCCAAGACAACACTGTGTCTCCTTCCTGTACCTGACCTGAACATTTACCTACCTAATTTATATTTTAGGAACTGGGCATCCAAGAGCGAATATTTTTAGCAAAAAAGTATGTAAATTTACTCAGTAATCCAGGAAACAATTTTTCAAAATATTTTTTCTCGTTTACCGAGTTTTTATGTGTTAGTGGTTATAGCCATCTCAGAAAAAAACTAATGCCTAACGACGTCGTTAGATATTCGACCGTAACCCAGGAACAATTAAAAAACGCGCAGTATTTTGAACATTAAATCGGTGAACAAGAAATACTTATTTTGAAAAATATAATTATTATATAATAACACGCGTAAAAATTTAATCATCTAAATCTTAATTGTAATCAATGTATGTAAAAACAGATCTCGAGATCTCAAATATGCGGATATGAGAGCCAATGTGCCTGAAAAGTGTGTTGAAAATGTGTGTGACCATTAAACTATTGAATAATTCGTTTTTCTGAATTTTTCATTACCGGAGAACTTCACTGTTTCACAACCGGGGCGAACGACGAATTTGTTTAAATTTTTCATAAAATGTAAAATTTTTCGTGTAAATTATTTGATCTAAAATTTGTCTGTGTAATGAAATAGAGGTCCAAAACTAAGGATATATGCATTTTACTGCCTTTTTCAATTTTATTTGATAGACTAAAAAATCAATCCCAAAATATTCCAAAAAACTTTTTCGGGCAGGTTTTTCGAACACATTTCCTACAAAACATTCTAAAAGCTGTATTTTGATTGTTGTTTGCTCAAAAGGTAAAGTACAATGAGACGAGCCGTTGGTAGTAATTTGGTAGTGCTAGTTTAATAAACACGTCAAAAACGATGGGTGTTTCACGACCGGGGCTGTTTCACAACAGGGGACAATCCCCTACTTTTAAGCGACTTTACTTTTAGAAGCGCACTTTTAGTGGTAATTTTTTTGTGCAATCAGCAATATATATAACCAGGTCTTAGTCACATCAAAAAACAGTTTTAAGGAGAAATAAGTCGTCATCATTGATTTCGTGAATTCCATAAGCAGTTTACTTGTTTCAAATGAAGATTCTGTTCATGAAAATATATTCTCTGTGTTCAGAATGGCAAAAAGAACAATAAATTTATTTCTAAAAATAAAGCTTTTGTTTTGAACCCGAACACTACTTCCGAATAGACTAATCTCATGTTTCTAGTCTTGACTTTGAAATGCGGTCATACATACATATAGATATTTTTTTTTGAAACGATGGTTCTACAATTGTTGAAGGGACGGTAGGGGAAAGAAATGAAAATATTTGGTGAAAGAGGAGGAAGAGCGGAAAGGTGAGGAGGGGGGAGGGATATTGGTAGCTCTGCTTAACAAGTAGTCGTTTTGACTCCTACCTTTTGTCCAATGCTGGAAGGTGCATGAGTCGAACCAAGCTATAATCTGAGATTATAACCGGATTCGAATCTACAACACCCGCCAGGGCATGTGGTTCGCTGGTACTTGTACCACAGAGAACTTGTACCATCAATTGTAGAACCATCGTTTCTAAAAAATATTAGATACTACTTCCGAAGTTCGAAATGTTAATGATTGCTCATTTCCCCTTAACATAGCTATAATGGCAACGTTGTTGAATATTGTATATTACATACCGTATATTCTAGAGCATAAAAATATAAAAGAAAACAAATATTACTGCAAGAGGTAAAATATGCAACACCACAAACAATTTCTTACCTGTTATAGTAAAAGGATAGTAGTTCCATCCCTTTTCAACAATATAGAACACTCTAGGGCAAAAGGTTTGGAGCCAGTATGGCAGGCGACTGAAAAAAAAATGTTCCTCTCATATTAGCGTGCATTCGCGGCGAATTCAAATCAGACTGTAAAACCATATGTGCTACCTATCGGTATATTTTAAAACTTAAGGTTTTACCGAGGGGCGAGACACTTAATAATATTGCGCTCTTCGCACTCAATTGGACTGCACAGTTATAAAGTGCAACCTTCAAAACTGTGATGAAAAGTGTGCTACTGATAATACCGCTAGTGATCTTATACCCTAGACAGACATACACCCAAGTAACCAAGAGTTCGAATAATGGCGTCTAACAAGGGTTAAACAGCTTTATGTATATCAATCTATAACTTGCTAAGCAGCGTCACTTTTAAGTAATTAACCGAACTTTCAAGCTGTCTTGGGTTCACTGCATAGAACGCTAAGCAGCTTCGAAATAAACTGTCAAAAACTAAGAAAAAACAAATTTAGCAGCACTTCTATGTTCTATTTTTATACTTCTACCTAACTTCTATATTCGTTGCATTTGCCTGCTGTTGGGTTTGAACCCGGGTGCTCCGCGTTGTAAACCTATACCGATCCACTGCGTCACCTTTGTCGTATACAAGCGATGTGAATTTTGCCAATGAGTTGTTAAGTAAAAGTTTGATTTGGAACTTGCAGCAGCTTTATGCAGCGCGAGTTAATTATAGAACATAAAGTTTGGAACCAGGAAATTAACTGTAGTAGTGAGATACCGACAGCATATGCTACACAACACAATAATGAAGAGCATTACATTCTAATTTATATTTGTAATTAGAAACGTGCGAGGATTAAATTTATTCAAGTGAAATAAAAATTAATCTCCAATAGTTTCAGGTTCTGCTGGTTTGATCACCAGAAATATAAACAAAAAAGCAACACGCAGAACTTGTTAGCAACTAAAGTTACTTCAGAATTTCATGTAGCATCCTAATAGCTTTGAAGTATCTATGAAGTACTCGCAGCACTTCTTAAAGCATTTAGTTCCACATATACTTGATATACACTACTAATCAGCGTGAAAGTTCCACGGAACTGAATCTGAACTAATTATGAACTTTCGAGTTCGCGTGTCAAGTAATATTCGAACTTTTGGTTGCTTGGGCAATTTATTGTACCAGCGTTGTACGTGTACAGCGTTGTACATGTGGGTAGGGTGACAGTCATACTGCTATACGTTGTACCTGGTTGTGTTCATCACTGATATTCTCTAATTGCATGGTCTATGCACAGAGAACAGACATCCATTCAGGAACAAATTTTTGGGGAATTCTTGGATAAAATTTCAAATTAAAATCACCTAATATGCTAGCGTCACCACCACTATAGTTTCCCAACTAAATATTTCTTTCGATTTGCACACTGACAACCTTTGGCTCCTCTGGCGCTAGTATATATGGACTAAAAGCGTTATGCTAGCGCCAAAAGCTAGCTGTTGTGAGTTTAGTGTAGAATTTTATGCGCCTTCAGCGACATCATCACTACAGTTTCCCAACTAATTTGACATAAGTTTTATCCAAGTGGGGACCTTTCGCTTGGATGTCTGTTCTCTGTGGTCCTACGTCAAAATTACTTAATAATAATTAATAACGATAATATGACAGTATAAGCAAAAATACGTAAGAAATAGAACAAAAAAACGTTAAAATAATAACAAGCCAGGAAGAAGATTTTGGTCGACAATTGACCTATTCGACAGAAACTTATGCGCTGACGGTGGCTGTGAGAAAGTTGAGTTTGCTTGCCTTGAAGAATCGGAAAAAAATTCACTTTTTTAATTTTCTTAATGTAGTGAAACAATGTACAACTGAAATTATTGTCAATTGCAAGGAATATTGTCCAATCAATAAGTGCACAATCGCTCATAAAACTGCTGTTTTAGCTTAAATCGTTTCGGTCTCTTCGGTGCACTTATTGTTTGGAAGATAACGAAAAAGTGCGCCGAAGATACCGAAACGATTTAAGCTAAAATAGCACTTTTATGAGCGCTATCGCACTTTGGATGGTACAATTTTCCTTGCAATTGACAATATTATTGCAAAATGTAATAAAATTGTGTACTTTATTTTTGCTATATACTTTGTCAATGGTTTGTATACAGTATACAGTGGACCCCCGTTCGTTTGAACGGTCCCTCATGCAAACTAACGGGGTTACTTTTTAATTTGAACAACTGGTAACCCGAAATATGCTGAAACCTGTGTGAACTGGCCACCCTGCTCTATGTTATTGATTTGGTGGTTTGTTTTAGTTGGCAGTTGCAAGCGCGAATATTACATTTTACGATCGGATTTCTATCATATTCGTTAGGAAAACGAAATGCGAAACCGATTAAACACGCTAGGTCAAACAAATCGTGTTTGTGTGCATTGTATGCATAAGCAAATGGTGTCACGTTGAGAATGACATTTGAACCATTTTTAATTTGCACGTCATGCAAACCAGCGGGGTTCAAATTAAAAAGTTTTCAGATTGAAAATGGTCAAACGAACGGGGGTCCACGGTATACGAAAAAATGTTTTTGTATATTTGTGCGACAAAAGGCAGTTACGTTAAATTATAAAAATCGACGTGCTCAGGTGGCAAAAACCTTGTTTTTTTGTGAAATTAACAGAAACCAGGCTATTGCAAGCAAGATACAGGATAACCAAAGAGAACATTCATATTTTCATGCAGAGCTGGAGCAACATGGTTCGCTAGGACTGACAGATGATCGAATCTCCAGCATTTTGACTTGAACCGATACAAAACAAGCATAAAGATTTTGTAAAGTAGAAAAACATTCCAATAGTGTGCAAACACCGAGTAAGGATCACTGCTGTGTTCGACTAGTCAAGTAGTCACATCAACTTTAAAGTATTCTTCAAATTTATGCTATTTCAATTTACTATTTTAAAAGTATTTTTAAAGTACCTTGCAAAACAGCAAATTTCTTACAAAACCTGATAAAAATTTAGTAGTTTTCAATCGCAAACTAGCTAAAAATTCAATTAACTGATTTTTTTTGAGAAATATACCGGATCTGACGTTTGTTTTCGTTTTTAGGCCCTATTGACCTGTTCGACAGAAACGTATGCGCTGACGGTGGTGATCTTTGGAACTAGCCGAATGGTGAGAAAGTTGACAGTTTGCTTGTAGAATCGGAAAAAAGTTCATTTTTTTAATTTTCTCAATGTAGTGAAACAATGTACAAGTAAAATTATTATTGCAAAATGTAAGAAAATTAAGTACTTTATTTTTGGTATATACTTTGTCAGTGGTTTGCTTACAGGATATACGAGAAAATAATGTTTTGCCTTTCTACTATATGAAAATATAGTATAAAGGTATAGGAATCACTCGAAAAACCGAAAATCGAAAAAAAGCCTAGCGGGACGAATGTCATATACCATTCGAATCAGTTTCGAAAACTGAGCATTTTCTGTGTGTGTGTGTGTTTGTGTGTGCGTATGTGTGTGTGTGTGTATGTGTGTGTGTGTGTGTGTGTGTGTGTGTGTGTGGAACGCTTTCGATTGAGCCAACATTTCTCGGAGATTGCTGGACCGATTTTAATGATCCCCTAGTGTCAAATAAAAGGTCTGGGTGTCCCATTGTTCGCTATTTAATTTCATACTGATCGGACTTTTAGTTCAAAAGTTAAGTATAAAAATACGACAAATATGGGATTTCATTATCTCATAGGTCCCTTAACCGATTTAAACAAAATTGATTGCATAAGAAAGGGGAGTCTTTCAAAACCTTTACTTCAAGATTTCATGATGAATGGGTTTGTGGTTTGAAAGTTACATAAAGAAATGTGGAAAAAATGTATTTTAAACTGCTTCTTGTTGCATATAAGCATTAATTCAATAGGAAACATCCTACAATTTATTATCATTTAAAAGTTACTGTTGAGATCTATAAAACGAAACTAAGTTACTGAAAATCGGACGATTGATTCAAAAGTTATTCAAACTTTAACACTTAAGCGCCGTATATTAAACCGTTAAAATGTATAAAATCGAAATAAATTAATCAAGGGTCGATTGTATTCAATGTATGTGTTATGCATGTGTACGTATGCATGCATGCGTGTATGTATGTATGTATGCATGTATGTATGTATGGATGTATGTGTGTATGTATGTATATGCGATTTGCAATTTCAAAATTTGCATAGAAATACAAGAGTGAGAAACATTTTAATTGTCATTTTCTTTACTTGCTGTTACTCGCAATCGGACGAGCAAAATAAAAAGCGAAGAAAAGTATTTCATTTAATCATATAGGTATAGTGGTGTATAGTATTGAAAATACTAATGAGTTGATTTTCCCAAATAAATTTATACCAATTTCAAACAAATTTTGCGCATCAATAGATGCTTTTCCAATCAATAGATGCTAGAGCTCAGAAATTTTATATGAAAAAGAGGAAGAAAGGTTACTAATAATTCTGTACGATTTACGAAAATAAATATGGGTCCACTCATACCAGCAAAAATAACAACCGCCGAAAATTATGTCGATCATATTTTCCATCCTCAAGCATGTTCATGGCGCTGCTTTTGTTTCTTTAATCTCATCGTTTCCTAAAACATGTAACGGGCAATATCGTATAAACGATACGATCAAGCTAATGACTATTTTTTCATTAAAGTTTATTCAAAAGAAACTCAAGTTTTGATTTTCACGCAAAAATAATTAACTGAAAGAGCGCCAGCTAAGAAAAAATCCAATTTCTCTTTTTCATTTTTCATATCTAATGCTCTACTCAGTTATTTTTTCAAATTCAGATATTATCTTTTTTGGATATGGATCTTGAAAAATAAGGAACGGACATTTAAAAATATAGTCAAGTTAATTGTTCGTGGGGAATTAAAAAATAATTATTGCGGCAGTAGAAAGGCTAGGTCACACCGCTAGGTGGATTAATTCGGGTTTTTGTATGTTTATGCGACAAAAAACAGGTTACATATCACGCTAAATTATAAAAATCCACGTGCTTGAGTGGTAAAAAACTTGTTTTTTGTGAAATTAACATAAACCAGGCTATTGCAAGCAAGATACACGATAACCAAAGAGAACATTCATATTTTCATGTAGTGCGGGAGCAACGTGGTTCGATAAGACTGAAAGATGTTCGAATCTCTAGACCTCTGACTTGAACCGACACAAAACAAGCATAAGGATCTTGTAAAGTAGAAAAATATTCCAATAATATGCGAAAACCGATTTAGGATCACTGCTGTGTTCGATTAGTTAAGTTTTAGTTAAGATTAGTTAAGTATTCTTTAAATTTATGCTCTTTCAATAGGCGAATAAACGCAAAACTAATGAAGCCCATGCGACTCCTACATTTGGCTGTCTGAACTAGGAAAATGATGATCAGTTACAAATTTTCGCTGGACGGATATACAAATCAAAACATTTTTCAATTAAATCTCAGTAAAATGAATATTGCGAACATTGAATTTTCTGCAGCGGGTTAGAAATCTTATTAACCAGCTAGCGCACTGGTGGTTGCAAATGAAATGTGTACTTAGGACAAGTAAATTGAGATCCGGATTTAGTTTAGGTGTGTGTGGTTATGTTTATAGGTTCCAGACCGAAAAATTTAGATCCAGATATATTCATGAAAGTGTTCTATATATTTTTTAAGGTAATTTCAATGATTTTAAGCAAAATTATAACAATATTTCATACAAGGCATGTTGAATCAATGTCCTTATTGTTTAGTATTTATTATGTAATAAAATTATAAATGGTTTTAAATAAAATGCAGGCAAATAAAAATTATAGTAAGTATATATGTTATTTTCTAACCCAACCATAACATTTGATTGATTTCAAAGCGCGCAGTTTTAAAAAAAATTCAAATTCGCTTCTTATGATTTTAGTTTTCTATGTGTTTTGACAGCTCGAAATAAAAATATCATCATTTTTACCGCGGCGCCAACTACTTGTCGAATGAAGCTTTTGTTCACCTATAGGCGAATTCGAGCAAAACTAAGAGCAATCGTTCGCTACCTGGTTGTGATTATTGGAACTACAAAAAAAGTGCAATTCCCAAAATGCTTGCTGGCACCTATATGGAACTCGACTTCAAATGTAATATTTTATTGAATTACCAACAGTGGGAATGATGAAAATGGATAATAAAGGTAGGAAAAAGCATTACCTTTCACTTGATGTATATTGTTTCTGTTTCGGAAGATTATTAGAGCTTCGCAAGTGTATTTATGTTTACGAACTGATAGGTTATATGTTTGGTTCTTGGCGCAGATGATGCTTATCACGAAAATAAATCCGTTAGCATATGAAAACACTGAAGACTGAAAATAATTGGTGATTCTCTATCCAGGATACGTAAACTTTACAGCTGACTCTATGTACTTTTGTTTCATGCGGTACAAAATCAAACATTAACATTTTTCTGTCATAAAGTTAATTAGTTCGAATATTTTCACTTGCCTTAACGTAAATAAACAAATTTCTTCCAATATTTCGCTATCTAAAATCCTGACAATTGAAAGGGTTAATCAAAAACTGCATTTTATTTCAGCTTTTTTCAAAAATGTATGGAGTTTGACAGCGATTTTACTTTTCATCACTTTTTTTATGCAGCGCCTCTAAGCGGGCGATAGCTTGTCAAAAAACGCCTATTCACTATTTTGAAAGTGTTTTTTAAATAACTTGTAAAACAGCAAATTTCTTACAAAACCTGATAAAAATTTAGTAAAGTTTTTAATCGAAAACTAGTTAAAAATTAAATTTACTGAAATTTTTTTATGAAATGTACCGCATCTGACATTTGTTTTTGTTTTCCTCACCATCGCAGCAGGTAGCGACACGACGGCAGTTTTTACTCAAATTCGTCAATTCTCACAGTCACTTCAACTCACCTTACTTCTCCACGCGCTCTATTCTCACAGTCACCTCACCTCAGACCTCACCTAACGGCTCTCCGTTTGATTTGTACAGTCACCCAGTTGAGCGGGGTCACCTATAGGTCATTTTGCGATGACGTCATTTTGCCGTCAAATGACACCACTTGGTGGTTTGTTTACATGTTTTTGTCACATCCAGCAGTTTCGATTTGAAATTTCTTGAAGGATTACTGCATCAATTTCTGTAAAATGCATGTAAGGCACTTTCTCTTCAATAAAAACTATAAATTTCTATCATTATCTGCCGGACAAAGATAGAAAACTCAATTCAAAATTTAACACCACGTAAACAAACCACCAAGTGCTGTCAAAAAAGTGTGGTTAGGAGCTCCCGTGTAATGATCTATAGAGAGAGCTTTCCAGTTATGTGTGTATTGCTGCTTGAAAATGAGGTAAACAACAGTAAACAAAAGAGATGCATTCCTTTCTCACCAAGGTACAGAATGAATTTCGTCTTCCGCTGGCTTAAACACAGAGAACAGACATCCATGTGAAAGGTCCCCACTTGGATAAAACTTATGTCAAATTAGTTGGGAAACTATAGTGATGATGTCGCTGAAGGCGCCCAAAATTCTACACTAAACTCACAACAGCTAGCTTCTGGCGCTAGCATAACGCTTTTAGTCTATATATACTAGCGCCAGAGGAGCCAGAGGTTGTCAGTGTGCAAATCAAAAGAATTATTTAGTTGGGAAACTATAGTGGTGGTGACGCTAGCATATTAGGTGATTTTAATTTGAAATTTTATCCAAGAATTCCCGAAAAATTTGTTCCTGAATGGATGTCTGTTCTCTGTGGCTTAAATACCAGCAAATTTTCAAAATATGTGCTTGAATTTAGAATAGGATGGAAAATTTGAGCGAATTATGTGCTCTGCAGTGCGGCGAACGAAGAAACACAACTAGCAATTGCTATTTTTGGGTTTGTTCCTCCAGCATCAGCTCTTCCATAAAATGAGGTACACATCATGTACAGTCAACCAAAAAAGTATTCGGACAGCAGCGCATACAATTTTCTTTTAGTAATTTTGCACAGTATTTTTGCAAAGAATGGTAACACATGTTTTTTAAAACAATGTTTAACTAAAGCATATTTAGATGCACAACAAAAATTCGGGGAAAAGCTTTCCGTTTTGAAGATAGGGTACATATAGTTTGAATTCCTCAAAAATGCAGCCAAAAAAGTATTCGGACAGTTAACTATTAGTTGAAACAAATGTCCTTTCTCGTTCATCTACTACCTCGTAGGACCATTTACAATCTTGATGACCTGTTTTAATCTGTTTGGGATAAAATTAACAATTTTTCAAATATCCCTCTGTGAATTGCTGACCATTTTTTTACAAGAGCTCGGTTTAAGTCATTGTGATAAGAAATCGAATGATTTCTCATTTAGAAATAAAATTATCTAAAAAGATGTTCAAAAGGGTTCAAATCTAGACTGAATGCTGATGTTTCGATAGCTCTAGGACAATTATATGGTGCCTACCGCTTACAATTATTGACAGTATGTTTAGTTTCAACATCCCGGTACAATATGTATGTACCGCACAATTACAATTTTGCTTTAATTTCACCTAAAATTGTTCAGATAATTGAGTTTACACTTAGTTCTATCCAAAAATATATATCTTTGCTACCTCGGAGCTTTCCAAGCATCCCAACAAGGTATGACACTAACCGCATTGCTCGTTTACTTGCTGACGAGTGATTTTTCGCTTGTAACCCTTCTCTTTTAGTTATTCTTGCATAAGGGTTGTTGATGTCATACCTTGTTGGGGTGCTTGGAAAGCTCCGAGGCACCAAAGATATATATTTTTGGATAGAACTAAATGTAAACTCAACTATCTGAATAATTTTAGGTGAAATTAAAGCAAAATTGTAATTGTGTGGTACATACATATTGTACCGGGATGTTGAATCTAAACATACTGTCAATAATTGTAAGCGGTAGGCACCATATAATTGTCCTAGAGCTATCGAAACATCAGCATTCAGTCTAGATTTGAACCCTTTTGAACATCTTTTTAGATAATCTCATTTCTAAATGAGAAATCATTCGATTTCTTATCACAATGACTTAAACCGAGCTCTTGTAAAAAAATGGTCAGCAATTCACAGAGGGATATTTGAAAAATTGTTAATTTTATCCCAAACAGATTAAAACAGGTCATCAAGAATGTAAATGGTCCTACAAGGTAGCAGTTGAGCGAGAAAGGACATTTGTTTCAACTAATAGTTAACTGTCCGAATACTTTTTTGGCTGCATTTTTGAGGAATTCAAACTATATGTAGCCTATCTTCAAAACGGAAAGCTTTTCCCCGAATTTTTGTTGTGCATCTAAATATGCTTTAGTTAAACATTGTTTTAAAAAATATGTGTTACCATTCTTTGCAAAAATACTGTGCAAAATTTCTAAAAGAAAATTTTATGCGCTGCTGTCCGAATACTTTTTTGGTTGACTGTATATACACTAGAGTGTCCCAAAATAGCACTATGTCAGAAAACCCGGGGGCTCACCCCTCAAATGATAGCTTAGGGTGTCACAACAAAACTTTTATATGACGTCAACATTGGTTGCCGCGATTTAGGGGTCGCACATTTGAGTTTTATAAAAAAATCACATTTTTTAGGAGTTAATTCAAAAAAATATTTTTAGAAATGTTATAATAGATGAAACAAAGTACCTAACTATTTTTTTCACAATCATTGGGATCTCATACATTCATAAAAAAAGTTATGGTGGCATGTCTGGAGTCATATTTGGTTACAAAAATTTATTGAATTCGGGAAAAATTCAAAATTTTCGTACTTTCATTTAAATAAACGTCAAAACACGGTATCGAACAGTGTCTTAGAGCAACGTAGCTATACTGTATAGATGGTAAATTTTATGACGAACAACTTTGCCGAAGAAAGTAAGGATGTATCTTTAAATCCCGCTGAGACATTCACCATTTTCTGAAGGCGAAACAAAACACATTTCTGTAATATTCAAATTTTAGCAGTTTCAGGTGAAAAAGGTAAATGAAAAAACTTGAACTATTTACGCTAAACGTCACTTACATTTTTGATAAGAGGAAACATGCACCTTCCAAAAAATTTGGCACCATTTAGGCTCAAGAATCACTTCTAAAAAGGCGTATTTATTTTAATAGGTACTATGTTTGAGAAATTGTATCTCCTGAAACTAGGTTTGCTCCATAATGAAGCCTAAGCGTGAGTTTTTCAAAATTGAGTTTTAAACATGAAAAAATAAACACTGAAAAAAAATTCACTATGCTCCAAAGTCAGGAAAAGATGTAAAATTTAAATATACAGGAAATGGTAACCTCGATTTTTTTTTTGGAAAAATAGTGGTGATTTGATACATTTTGAGACTTTTTCTGAAATGGTGCAACATTTATCAAAGGATTTTGTAGAACAACGACTTTTATGAATATTTTGTAACCTAAGATTATTATTATATTTCTTATTATTATTCTTATATTTCTCGTTATACATATATGTAATTTGAATTTGAAGAACTACTTCATATGTGCTTGACAACACGTGTTCAAAATAATAATTAGCTTCTAAATGCAGCCGTATTTAAGATATTTAAAAAATAAGTTTAAAATTAGTTTAGCTATTTTATATTTTTATTATAATCGTGCCGTTTTCATATGTTATCCGCGTTATATTACCATGTTAGCAACTAGAATAAAGATTACTAGAATTAATATTTGTCTGAATACACCTTGCTGATTCTACCATCTACTGATAGTACAAAAAGGGTCAAAAAAAATTTCAGTGTTTATTTTTTCAGGTTGAAAAATCAATTTTCTACAACTCACGCTTAGGCATCATTTTGGAGCAACCCTAGTTTCGGGAGATCCGATTTTTCAAACATAGTACCTTATAAAATAAATACGCCCTTTTTTAAAGTGATTCTTGAGCCTAAATGGTGCCAAATTCTATGGAAGGTGCATATTTCTTCCTATCCAACACGTAGGTAACGTTTAGAAGACATACTTCAAGTTTTATCATTTACCTTTTTCACGTGGAACTACTAAAATTTGAAAATTGCGAAAATATGTTTGGTTCCGCCTTCAGAAAAACGTGAATACCTCAGCGAGATTTGAAGGTACGTCCATACTTTCTTCGGCAAAGTTGTTCGTCATAAAATTTCCCATCTATAAAGTATACGTACGTTACTCTGAGATACTGTTCGATACCCTGTTTTAACGTTTATTTAAATGAAACTAGCTGACCCGACAAACTTCGTATTGCCACAAATTAACCTGTGTTATACATAAATCATGAATCTCGGATGATCTTTGTCACTATCTCGAGTTTTGCAAGCCCCCCAGTGGGCGGCGCTTCCGACGGCGGGTCACCGGCAACACTCGCGACCGGCTCGTCCTGAATGATCTAGTGTTACTATAGATAGTTTTTGTGGTCTTGTTATTGATTAATGTTTTATGGAAGAGTCTCGAATTTCTCGAGTTGGATTAGTTTTTGAGTTTCGCAAAAATTTCTGTTTTATTTGTATGAGAGTCCATATCCCCCTACCACAGGGGTGAGAGGTCTCTAACTATCATAAAATAAATTCAAGACTCAAAAATCTCCTACGTGCTAAATTTGGTTCCATTTGCTTGATTAGTACTCAAATTATAAGGAAATTTGTATTTCATTTGTATGGGAGCCCACCCTCTTAAAAGGGAAAGGGGTCGTAATACACCACAGAAAAAAAATTCTGCCATCTAAAACTCTCACATGCCAAATTTGGTTCCATTTGCTTGATTAGTTCTAAAGTTATGAGCAAATTTGTATTTCGTTTGAATGGGAGCCCCCCCCCCTCGTAAAAAGGTAAGAAGTCCTAATTCATAATGGGAAAAATGGTTGCCTCCAAAAACACCCACATGCCAAATATGGTTCCATTTGCTTGATTAGTTCTCGAATTATGAGGAAATTTGTATTTCATTTGTGTAGAAGCCCCCCCTCTTGAAGTGTGGAAGGATCCTAATTCACCGTAGAAAATATTTTTGCCTCCAAAAACCTCCACATGCCGAATTTGGTTCTATTTGCTTGATTAGTTCTCGAGTTATGGCGAAATTTGTATTTCATTTGTATTGGAGCCCCCCCTCCTAATGTGGGAAGAGGTCCTAATTCATCACAGAAAAAATTCTTGCCTCCAAAAACACCTACACGCCAAATTTGGTTCCATTTGCTGGATTAGTTCTCGAGTTATGAGGAAATTTGTATTTCGTTTGTATAGGACCCCCCCTCCTAAAGTGGGGAGGGGTCCCAATTCATCATTGAAAAAAAAATTGTCTCCAAAAACACACATATGCCAAATTTGGTTCAATTCGCTTGATTAGTTCTCGAGTTATGAGGAAATTTGTATTTCATTTGTACAGGAGCCCCTCCTCTTAAAGTGGGGAGGGGTCCTAATTCACCATAGAAAATTTTCTTGCTCTCGAAAACCTTCACATGCCAAATTTGGTTCCATTTGCTTGATTAGTTCTCGAGTTATGAGGAAATTTGTATTTCATTTGTATAGGAGCCCCCCCTCCTAAAGTGGGGAGAGGTTCTTATTCATCATAGAAAAAAATCTTGCCTCCAAAAACACCTACATGCCAAATTTGGTTCCATTTGCTGGATTAGTTCTCGAGTTATGAGGAAATTTGTATGGAAGCCCCCCCTCTTAAAGGGGAGAGGAGTTACAATTCCCCTTATAAAGAGGGAGGGGTCTCAATTTACCATAGAATAAATTCTTGTCACCGAAAACACCCACATGCCAAATTTGGTTCTATTTGCTTGATTAGTTCTCGAGTTATGAGGAAATTTGTATGGAAGCCCCCCCTCTTAAGGGGGAGAGGAGTTATAATTCCTCTTATAAAGAGGGGAGGGGTCTCAATTCACCATAGAATAAATTCTTGTCACCAAAAAAAACACCCACATGCCAAATGTTGTTCTATTTGCTTGATTAGTTCTCGAGTTAGGAGGAAATTTGTATTTTATTTGTACAGGAGCCCCCCCTCTTAGAGTGGGGAGGGGTCCTAATTCACCGTAGAAAATTTTCCTGCCCTCGAAAACCTTCACATGCCAAATTTGGTTCCATTTGCTTGATTAGTTCTCTAGTTATGAGGAAATTTGTATGGAAGCCCCCCCTCTTAAAGGGGAGAGGAGTTACAATTCCCCTTATAAAGAGGGAGGGGTCTCCATTTACCATAGAATAAATTCTTGTCACCGAAAACACCCACATGCCAAATTTGGTTCTATTTGCTTGATTAGTTCTCGAGTTATGAGGAAATTTGTATTTCATTTGTATAGGAGCCCCCCCTCCTAAAGTGGGGAGAGGTTCTTATTCATCATAGAAAAAATTCTTGCCTCCAAAAACACCTACATGCCAAATTTGGTTCCATTTGCTGGATTAGCTCTCGAGTTATAAGGAAATTTGTATTTCGTTTGTATAGGAGCCCCCCCCCTCTTAAAGTGGGGAGGGGTCCCAATTCATCATAAAAAAAATTTTGTCTCCAAAAACACACACATGCCAAATTTGGTTCCATTTGCTTGATTAGCTCTCGAGTTATGAGGAAATTGGTATTTCATTTGTACAGGAGCCCCCCCTCTTGAAGTGAGGAGGGGTCCTAATTCAACATAGAATATTTTCTTGCCCTCGAAAACTTTCACATGCCAAATTTGGTTCCATTTGCTTGATTAGTTCTCGAGTTATGAGGAAATTTGTATGGAAACCCCCCCTCTTAAAGGGGAGAGGAGTTATAATTCCCCTTATAAAGAGGGGAGGGGTCTCAAATTACCCTAGAATAAATTCTTGTTACCGAAAACACCCACATGCCAAATTTGGTTCTATTTGCTTGATTAGTTCTCGAGTTATGCAGAAATTTGTGTTTCATTTGTATGGGAGCCCCCCCTCTTAGTGGGGGGAGGGGTCTCTAACCATCACTAAAACCTTTCCTGGCCCCAAAAACCTCTACATGCAAATTTTCACGCCGATTGGTTTAGTAGTTTTTGATTCTATAAGGAACACAGGACAGACAGACAGACAGACAGACAGACAGAAATCCTTCTTTATAGGTATAGATTTCGAAAATTTTAAATTTTTGCCGAATTCAATAAGTTTTTGTAACCAAATATGACCCCAGGCACGCCACCATAACTTTTTGAAGTAGGACTACTTCTTTGATTTCTATATTGGGGTGCACTTTAGAAAAACGAAAAGGGAACATGTAACGAAAAGTGGTTATGGTTTGCACGCTTATCACTCAGTCATCCGTCAACAGATTCTAGAGATATTGGTATCAATCGATTGGAAATTTTTCAAAAAATCCATAACAATACAATAGATTCCATGTTTTCCAAACAGACCTTTAATAATTGAGAAAATATTAGACGTATATTCATTATTTCATTATTTTCATGTTTTTGCCTTCCCACGCCAATGCTTCCCTAGCACAGATGACAGAAATATATACGAGATGAGCTATGGGTTTTGATTGTATTTAATTTACGCTCTATAGAATCCGCTCGAAAATTGTTGAGCTTCAGTGGGTGTTGCTTGCTCGGAATAAGGCATCGAAGACAAATTCACCAAGCAAGACGCCAACAATCCGAAGAAGCCACCGACTCGCCCGCCAGCGAACGATATGGTTTTTGCTGCTATCAATACCCACCCAAGCAGCACCATTTGTTGTATGAAGGGTTACGCAACTATAATTGAAACATTCAAGTATGGTAAAAGTTCGCATCAGTTACCTTTATCGAACTGTTATGTGATTGAAAAAGCGCAAGAGGTAGAGCCTATATGCAACCAATTGTTACACAGATGTTTTATGAAACATCAATGCGCATTATCTATCCATTCGCGACTACGATGCTAAAAAAGATTTTAAGCCTGTTCGCACTCCCATGAAATCCTATGCCGCGTTATCAAAACTTGCGCGAAAAGAAAAACAAAAATACTTCCTTCTCTTTTTTTCTCGCACAAAAACCAATGCGTGTTATCTAAATAAAAGCAAGTATTCGCGACTACGATACTAAAAGAGATTTTGAGTCTGTTCACATTCACACGAAATCCTATATGTCGCGTTGCCAAAACTTGCGTGAAAACAAAAGCAAAAATACTTTCTTCTCTTTTTTCCTCGCACAAAAACCAAACAATTATGAGCAACTTTGTAATCGCGAATTATGGTTTAGCGGGAACCGGGAAACAAATTTCCTCTCTGGTCTCCAAGACGAAAATTATTTATATTAATATCCTTAATGCGAACCAAAACTTTAGTTTTTGGGCCTATTATGAGCTAATCTTCATGCCATTCAAAATTTATCGTGCAAAATATAATTCTGCTTTGTATTATTTGACGCGCCTCGTGAACGTTATTAATTTGTTAATTTTCAATTTTAAAGTATTAAACCAGCCAGATTAAGAATTCGTTTACGATGGAAAAATGCGGTGCAAAATCGAAGTAGATACTGTAATCAAATAATATTCTAGTAAATGCCATGGATTTCTGATGAATGTTTGTGGATATTGTTAAAATAAAAACATTTCTTCGTTGAAAAATATTTTTTCATAAAAATATGGCGGAATATGACGTTACGTTGATTGTATTTGTTTGGTTACATTTTATGTAAAAATATGCCGTAATCAACATGATGCGACATCATGTGACATTATTGCTTAGCAATGACATTATAATAACACGATGTTGCGATGAAGTTTCATGTTACTAGATATAGACTAATATATTTGTGACAGCCAGTATAAGTATTGGGTAACCTGTATCCAACGTATTAATAACATGAAGTTGCTTATTTGTTGCGTGTTTCAATACTGTAACCGGTGAAGTTTTTTGCAATTTAAACAAGACTTAATAACAACAAGGAAGATGTTGCAAGTGCTGCTTGGGCAGTAAAATCAATGGATCCTCGCTGCAAGCCGTTAGAAGTAAATCGCCGCTAGCCACAATTGTGACGTTCCAAGGTTGGACACATTCGTGAAAAAGGTTTTGAAATTAGCTGTCGAAAAGCTGGTCCAAACAAAAAGAACAGGCGCTTCCGATTTGTTCAAGGTTGATAAAACGGACGAAAACAATATCTTTGCTAACTGCTGCAAAGGCGGCTCCGATTAAAGCTGTACTACTGGAGTAAATATGCGGGTGCCTCCGAACAAAAATCTACTAAGCTAATGAAAACCGTAGCAAAGGCACCAAAAGCCCCAGTCAAAGGAAGTCGTTTCAGCGGAGATGGTGCCCGAAAAAAACTGTTGCCTAGATGTAAATTTCCTTGATTTGCATTACTAATATCTGGTAGAAAACAATCAGTTCTTTTAAGAACTACTGAATAAAAAGTATACGAAGCAGTTAAATTGATTTTTCTCACATTTTAAAGTGATGTTAGCCGTTTAGTATGAGCGTTCGAAGTATGAGCCCGTCAGAAATTACATGTTTAAACTGTATTAAGACAAACACAACTGTGAGTGCACGTCTGCCATGCTCGTTGCCGTGCCATCCCTGTGTTCAAACAATGTACGGAGTACGGTTTCGGTGTACCGCCTTTCTTTCGTGTCTATGATTCTCTGCCCTACGTTGATCCGCCTTTGTTACAACTTGCTGCCATTTGCTCTGGTATATAATCAGAAGTAAGTCGGCGAACGGCATCATTTTTGCATTGGCATTGGTACGGTGCAGAAGCAGAACAGACAGCAGAGAGTTGCGATTTCCCTCACTGGACTCGGCAAAC
This sequence comes from Sabethes cyaneus, assembly GCF_943734655.1. Lineage (NCBI taxonomy): Eukaryota > Metazoa > Arthropoda > Insecta > Diptera > Culicidae > Sabethes > Sabethes cyaneus. The sequence continues at coordinate 135,067,454 of NC_071355.1, forward strand.
TGGTAAAACGCAGCGCAGCGGCAGCAGCAGTAGCGGATCATTGTTTGGTGTAGAGTGCGCTGAACGTGTTGGTACCGGAGCATCGATCTATTATCAGCTATATTAAAATATTTGGTTGCGGGAGCGGAAGAGCTTGAATCAATGGAAAATGCTCTGTCCGGTAACCATTGTCACCATTGCCCTGGGAGGTGTTGTTTCAAACATTCAAGCCATTCTGCTGGCCGGATTTTCAACCACATAATTTACCACAACACGTCCTTTTTAGGACGAACGAATTTGTTTATGAAGAGATGAAAATTTTCTGCATACTAAATTTCTTTACTTAAATTTCCAAATGTCGCTGATTCTTTAAATCATGAAGAATTTCTTCTGATTTGATCTATAAAACCCGATTTAATCCACCTAGTGGTGAAAGGAACCTTTGTTATACGGTCTTACTTGGTATTTGAGATAGAAATCGATACGTTTTCGGAACATAATTCATCTATTGGTTAACGTTGCGTAATGCGTTGGTTTACATAAAATTTTTGAAAATTGAATAAATTTACAAATTTTGAACAAAATAGGAACACTTTTAAATTTTGATAGATCCTATTTTCATGTAATTCCTGAGTAAGGATAAGTAAGTTGTTATTAATTTGAGTAAGTGCAAATAAAAGTAAGTTGTAAGAGGAAATCTTATTCTTTAACATATACATTGCCTAGTAAAGGTCTAGTTTATAGGTTTTTGAACTATGCATAATTTCCTGTAATGCCATTCTATTTGATTCACATCAATAGAGTTTACTTGAATAATTTTAATCAATTTTTATTAACCTTCGGTTACTCACGCTGTTGTATTTTGTACAACACGTGTAGGTTTTTCAACGCCATATTGTTATAAAGTTACAAATCGTTGTTTAACTAACGAATATTCTTCAATAAACTTATTCTGAGCAAAATGTCATAATTATTCAATGCATTAATAATTTAAATTGTTGGAAAAATAGATCAGCATAAACCGTCATCACAGAAACGAAACAATCAGCATGCGAGGTGTACCGCAATTGACCCCAAGTGGAATTTTCTTTCGTTTCTTCATATGGAAAAATGGTGTCTGTATGCAGCAAAACTAGCCAATGTAAAATGTTTAAAATGTATCCGTCTGCTGGTAGTCGAGTAATTCGTAATCAAAATTAAGGTATTTTTTATAATCAAAGTTCTACAGTTCCTAAACAAGCAAACATAGAGGTATACTATATTCAGCAAAGTTGTTTATTTTTATCATTTGTACAATTTTGTAGTACAAGAAAAAGTCATACAACAATTACAAAAAGAGCAAAAATATAAAAACTGAGTTTACAAATTCATATACAATAAATAAGATTTTTCTATCTTAGCTGCAGAGATGGAAGGTTACTGTCTCTAGCAAAATTTCTTGTAATAATATGCTCTATAACTTTGCAGAGCACATCAATGTGTTATATTGAAACTGAAGAAAAATATTTTTTTTTATTTCACTTTTAGGGGGATTAATCAAAATTTAGATTCCACCAGACGATAGAGCTTTTAATTTCAAGAAACTATTCTAAAGGTTCGATAAACCTAAAACCAAGTTTTCCCAGTCAAACCTCTAGTGCGCACGTTTTCTTTGGTTTGGGATTATAGTGCGCGCGAGTAACTGTGTTGCAAAAGTTGGCGCGAGTGTTCGAGGGGTAATATCTTTTGACCGGTACAACCAATTCTTATGAAATTTTGCATATATATTCGTATTGTCAAAACCTCTCGTTTGATATTAAAATATTTCAAATGAGGTAAATTATCTTGGTTAAAATCATTATAAATTATTGTTAATTTTGGTGTGGTGTATACGGTTGCTCATAACTTTCAAATTAAACATCCAATCAAAAAACCATTCAATAGTGATCAATTAGCATATATTATCTTTCAAATGAGACTAATAGCGCATAAATCGGTTTGGCCATCTCTAAGAAACAGGCGATAATTATTTCCTTGTCAAAACCGGTTTTTTAAGCATAACTTTTAAACTACTTGTTTGTTTTCAATTAAAAATTTCTGAATAATTTAGCTTTAATAAGGGCTTTCATTTGATACTAAGATCGTTGAAATCGGTCATGTAGTTCTAGAGAAACCCGTGTCACGTATTTTTCACATTTTTGCTTATAACTTTTGAACGAAACGTCGTATCACGAAACAACTCAATAGTGATCTACTAGACAGTAACACCTTTCAAACAAAAGTAATAGCGAACGATTCGGTTCAGCCATCTTTGAGAAACAGGCGATAGAAAAAATCATTACATACATACACACACACACACACACACACACACATTGCTCAAATCGTCGAACCCTATCGATTGGTATATGTGACTTGGCCCTCCGGGCCTCGGATCAATTTCGTGTTTTTCGACCAATTTTTAAACCTTTGTTATAGTATAACAAAGGTAAAACGATAAATATGTGGTGACTCACCATGCGGTCTTCTAACTCATGACGTTGCTTTAATCTTATTTTTGCCTTCCCACGCCAATGCTTCCCTAACACGGATGACAGAAATATATAGGAGAAGAGCTGTGGATTAAATTCCCTTTGAATCAAAGTTTGATTGTATTTAATTTACGCTCTATAGAATCCGCTCGAAAATCGTTGAGCTTCAGCTGTTGCTACTTCCCCGGAATAAGGCAACGAAGACATCCAAATTCACTAAGCGAGACGCCAATAAACCGAAGAGTCAACGGATCTTCGTTGCAAGCCGTCTAGAAGTATATCGCCGCCAGCTACAATTGTGACGTTTCAAGGTTGGACGCATTCGTGAAAAAGGCTTTGAAGTTAGTTTTCAACAAGAGAAAGCTGGTCCAAACAAAGAACTGGCGCTTCCGGTTCGTTCGCCTACCAAACTAGATTACTAAGTCAATAAAGACCATAGCAAAGGCTTCGAAAACTCCAAAGCCAAAAGAAGTTCTAACGGAGAATGCGGTCCGAAAAAAGCTGCTGCCAAGCAGTAAATTTCTTCGATTTGTATTATTAACAGCTGGTAGAAAACAATCAGTTCTTTTAAGAACTACTGAATAAGTATATGAAGCAGTTGATTGGTTTTCCGAACGGCATCATTTTCGCGTTGTTTGGGTTACAAATAATAATAATTTATCTCCCTGTCCGGATCCGGACGCGGCAAAGGTGATTAAAAATTGTTCGAATATTCCTTGTGTTATTCGATTAGTTGAATTAATCGAACGATTAACGGACATCACTAAGCCCATCTGAAGGACGAAAGTTGACAATGGACACTACGAGTCAGAAATTTGAGAATTAGAGATTAATGAACGGACCTTTTCAGGTCCACCATATAAATTAGCTGAAGAGTTGAAATTATGAATTTCTCACATGTAAGAACACAATTCTTTAATGCGCAACTTGAGCATCTATATATGAAATTCATACAAAAATCACCGGCTTTAGCATTGGGAGACGAATTGCGCTACATTCGTAGTCCTACTTCAAGCCTGCGCCCGTGCCACTAGGCATGGACCCTTATACTTTTTATAAATGTATCAGATCCCAATGATTGACCTTTTTGCCTTTCTACTATATAAATATATAGTATAAAGGTATAGAAATCACTTGGAAAACCGGAAATGGAAAGAAGGTCCTGTGGGCCGAATATCATATACCATTCGACTCAGTTTCGAAAACTGAGCATTTTCTGTGTGTGTGTATGTATGTGTGTGTGTGTGTGTGTGCGTGTGTATGTGTGTGTGTGTGGGTATGTAACGCTTTCAATCTCACTCACTTTTCTCGGAGATGGCTGGACCGATTTTAATGTTCTTAGTGTCAAATGAAAGGTCTAGGTGTCCCATAGGTTGCAATTGAATTTCATTTTGATCGGACTTTTAGTTCAAAAGTTATGTATAAAAATACGAAAAATATGGGACTTCATTATCTCACAGGTCCCTTAACCGATTTGAACAAAATTGATTGCATATGAAAGAGGAGTCTTGCAAACCCTTAACTTCCAAATTTCATGACGATTGGCCTTGTAGTTTGAAAGTTACATAAAGAAATGTGAAAAAATAGTATTTAATACATATTTTTGAAACATATAAACATCAATTCAATGTAAAACATCACGCATTTTATTATTATTTGAAAATTACTGCTGAGATCTATCAAACGAAACCGAGTTATTTAAAATCGGACGGTTCATTCAAAAGTTATTCAAACTTTAACACTTGAGCACCGTATATTAAACCGTTAAAACATATCAATCAAATGTTGATTGTATTCAATGTATGTATATATGTATGTATGTAAGTATGTATGTATGTATGTATGTATGTATGTATGTATGTATGTATGTATGTATGTATGTATGTATGTATGTATGTATGTATGTATGTAAGTAAGTAAGTAAGTATGTATGTATGTATGTATGTATGTATGTATGTATGTATGTATGTATGTATGTATGTATGTATGTATGTATGTATGTATGTATGTACGTGTGTATGTACGTGTGTTTGTGATGACAATTTGCAATTTTCTAATTTGCATTGAAATTCAAGAAAAGTGAGAAACATGTCAACTGTCTGAAGTTTTTGAAGCCTCTTAGTGGAATACGAACTCTGAAATTAAAGAAAAGAAAAAACTTTTACCGACTAAATCCCACTATTTAATATTCATTCGCGACAGATACGTATACGCTTTGAAATAAGACACTGATGAAGCCTGCACGTCTTAGGCGAACTATGTATCTGTTGCAAATGAATATTAAATAGTGGGATTCAATCGAAAAGTTTTTTCTTTCTTTGATTTCAGATTTCAATTGTCATTTTCTTCACTTGCTGTTACTCACAATTGTACAAGAAAAGCAAAAAGCGAAAAAAAGCAGTTAATTTAAGCATGTAGGTAACGTGGTGTACAGGATTAAAAATACTAGTGAGTTGATTTTTCCAAATAAATTTATACAAATTTCAAACAAATTTTGCGCATCAATAGATACTCTTTTCAATCATTAGATATTAGAGATTAGAAATGTTATTTGAAAAATAGGAAGTAAACGGTGCACGGTAGTAATTTTGTAAGATTTGTTTTCGTTAGTGACATTTTAAAGGACAGATGTCTTATGTCATGTATCATGTTTTAATAAATAAATCCAAAATGACAAGCGCTGGAAATCATGTCGATCATATTTTTCATTCTCAAGCATGTTTATGGCGCAGCTTTTGCACTATTTTTCGACTTCTTCTTGTTTTCCTAACCCTCTAACATTGTAAAAACGATGCGATCAGGCTAATGACTATCTTTTCATGAAAGTACATTCAAAAGAGGCTCAAGTTTTGATTTTTATGCAAAAATAATTATCTGAAGGAGCACCAGCTAAGAAATTTCTCTTTTTCATGTCTAATGCTCTAATCAGTTATTTTTTCTAATTCAGATATGTTGCAAAATTGAAGCCAAACAAACTAATAGTAATTAGTAGTAAATAGTAATTTTCAGATTAATCATTTTGTTGCAGATATCCTATTTCTTCAAAAGTGAAGTATAATAATAATTTTTCTGAATTCTTGTTTTACAAAGATGCTAACTTTTGAACGCATGGTATTAATATCAAAATATCAAAACATCTGCTATGAACACATATTTCATATTGTCAATTCAAAACAAAACAGTCTAAGTTAGTTAGATACTGATGAAGGTCACACGTCAAGACCGAAATTCGTATTTATCAATAAAACACAGTAGTAGAATTAAAGGATATAAATAACTTTTTGTTTTTCTTGTTTTTTATCAATTCAAAACAAGTTTCGTATGTGGCTTTGAAGCCCGAAAGTTAAGGCCGCCTGTAGACCCGTTAGAGGGTTAATTTCTAATTTTCTATATATATATTCATTCAAGTCTGCAAAAATTATCTTTTGTGTTAACATTATTTTTCTGTTCTGTTCAGATGTTTCTGAGAAATTAAACAATGATTATTGTGGCAGTAGAAAGGCTAGGTCACGCCGCTAGGTGGATTAATTCAGGTTTTTCACCTACTTTAACGTTTCTAAAAATATTTTTCTGAATTAACTCCTGAAAAATACCATTTTTTCATAAAACTCATGTGCGACCCCTAAATCGCGGCAACCAATGTTGACGTCATATAAAAGTTTTGTTGCGACACCCTAAGCTATCATTTGAGGGGTGAGCCCCCGGGTTTTCTGACATAGTGCTATTTTGGGACACTCTAATATACACGCGTCGCGTATTTCGTGTTCGCTAGTGTGGGTGCTTGAGCCGCCAGAAAGCTCTATAGGTGACTGTGCGAATCGCAAATTGTGCTCACCCAAAAAATTTAGGTGAGGTGACTGTGAGAACAGGGCCCTTTATCACCATACACAATCGCAGCAGGTAGCACCACGGCGGTAGTTTTTACTCCAATGGTCAATAAATATTTTTAATGGTACAGATGTTTGGAAGAATAAGTATCCCGCATTTTGCACCTTACTGGACACCGCAGTCTAAAAGTGCGGGTGCGACTGGCACAAAAAGTGCGACAATGCGAATGCTGTGAGTAAGAAAGAGAAAGACTGACAACTGCAATGTTGCTGTTTTGTTTCGTCATATACATTAGCATGAAAGAAAATAATCTGGATTAACCCAGGTACAGCTGCAAAGCACACTATTTACAGACGAAAAAGATTTTTGCTCCTTCCAGTACAGATGAATATTGCGCATTTACTTGATCGATGGATTCCGAGGGGAGTTCAGGTACTGTTTCAAACACCCCATCGACATCTCTATATCGAGCTGCAGTAAACGTCAGCGACAGCATGTCCGGGGCTCAAAATTTGACAGCGGGCCCGAATCAGACTGCTGGCAGTTGAGTGAAACGCAGTGCTGAATTGCTATCTCATTTTCGCACACACGAGATGTTGGCGGCGAGAACATGGTTGTCTGCCAGGGGCTTGGTTTCAAACGTTCCAAAGGTAAAAAAAGTATAAGGGTCCATGCCTAGTGGCACGGGCGCAGGCTTGAAGTAGGACTACGAATGTAGAGCAATTCGTCTCCCAATCGTAACACCGGACAGAGCATTTCCCACCAATTTAAGCCGTTCTGCTTCCGCGACCAAAATTTGGGTTTTCTAGCTTATTTAATATTCTATTATAGCAGCTTATTGTCAATTGCAAGTAAAATTGTACCATCCAAAGTGCGATATCGCTCATAAAAGTGCTATTTTGTATTAAATCGTTTCGGTATCTTCGGCGCACTTTTTCGTTATCTTCCAAGCAATAAGTGCGCCGAAGAAACCGAAACGATTTAAGCTAAAATAGCACTTTTATGAGCGATTGCACACTTATTGATTGGACAATTTTCCTTGCAATTGACAATAATAGATCGATGTTTCGAATCCAACACGGTCGGCGTAATTTACACTCCACACCAAACAATAACCGGCTGCTGCCGAGTTTTACCACCTTTGCCGTGTCCGGAAAAGGAGATAAAATCGTAACTCTCATTATTATTTGTAACCCAAACAACGTGAAAATGATGCTGTTCACAAAATCAATTCAACTGCTTCATATACTTATTCAGTAGTTCTTAAAAGAACTGATTGTTTTCTACCAACTCTTAATATTACAAATCGAAGAAATTTACTGCTTGGCAGCAGCTTTTTTCGAACCGCATTCTCCGTTAAAACAACTTCTTTTGGCTTTGGAGTTTTCGAAGTCTTTGCTATGGTCTTTATTGACTTAGTAATCTTGCTTCTCGCTAGCAAGTTTGGTAGGCGAACGAACCGGAAGCGCCAGTTCTTTGCTTGGACCAGCTTTCTCTTGTTGAAAACTAATTTTAAAGCCTTTTTTACGAATGTGTCCAACCTTGAAACGTCACAATTGTAGCTGGCGGCGATATACTTCTAGACGGCTTGCAACGAGGATCCGTTGACTCTTCGGTTTATTGGCGTCTCGCTTAGTGAATTTGGATGTCTTCGTTGCCTTATTTCGGGGAAGCAGCTGAAGCTCAACGATTTTCGAGCGGATTCTATAGAGCGTAAATTAAATACAATCAAAATTTGATCCCTTTGATTCAAAGGGAATTTAATCCATAGCTCTTCTCCTATATATTCCTGTCATCCGTGTTAGGGAAGCACTGGCGTGAGAAGGCAAAAATTTTTAGCAAAAATAAAATTAAAGCAACGTCATGAGTTAGAAGACCGCATGGTGAGTCACCACATATTTAACGTTTTATAGATCAAATCAGAAGAAATTCTTCATGATTTAAAGAATCAGCGACATTTGGAAATTTAATTAAAGAAATTTAGTATACAGAAAATTTTCATCTCTTCATAAACAAATTCCTTCGTCCTAAAAAGGACGGGTTGTGGTAAATTATGTGGTTGAAAATCCGGCCAGCAGAATGGCTTGAATGTTTGAAACAACACCTCCCAGGGCAATGGTGACAATGGTTACCGAACAGAGCATTTTCCATTGATTCAAGCTCTTCCGCTTCCGCAACCAAATATTCTAATACAGCTGATAATAGATCGATGCTCCTGTACCAACGCGTTCGGAGCACTCTACACCAAACAATGATCCGCTGCTGCTGCTGCTGCCGCTGCTGCTGCTGCTGCTGCTGCTACTGCCGCTGCTGCTGCTGCTGCTGCTGCTGTTTGCCGAGTCCAGTGAGGGAGATATAACCGCAACTCTCTGCTGTCTGCTCTAGTGCTCTGTACCGTACCGATGCCAATGCGAAAATGATGCCGTTCGCCGGCTTACTTCTGATTATATACCAGAGCAAACGGCAGCAAGTTGTAACAAAGGCGGATCAACGTAGGGCAGAGAATCATAGACACGAAAGAAAGGCGGTACAACGAAACCGTACTCCGTACATTGTTTGAACAAAACCGGTGTCCGGTGCTTCCTTAATAAAGAGCTACCAGTTTCTGCAGAGCAACCTAATATGAAGCATCGTCTTCATGCCACCGAAAACCAGTGGAAAGGCCGCAAAGCGCGATAGGAAAAAAAAGAAGAAGCCACGCCACTAGGAGAGCAACGCTATTTTCTTTCATTTATTGCCGACAGGGATGGCACGGCAACGGGCATGGCAGACGTGCACTCACAGTTGTGTGTGGTTGTGCCGGGTGAGTTTGCCAAGCGCGCCGTCTCGGAAGGTACCAAAGTATACCGGCCTATAGTAAATGTACTTGGTCAGGCTTCTGTAACCATACAACAATTAGCCCTTTTTAGGGCCTAATATATAAATGTAAATGAAGATGCAATTCGATTTTCTCACTAAACGCTTAGTCTCGAATTACGAAGTGGCGCAGTTTTCTTTTGCCAGATAATGTGGCTTACTCGTTTCATGCTTTTAGAAAGAATCTTAAATTCGTATTATTTTGCATGTGTAGGTATATGAACAAATTTGTTCAGAAATATTCTTCGGAAGGTTTGTCTTAATACAGTTTAAACATGTAATATCTGACGGGCTCATACTTCGAACGCTCATACTAAACTGCCAACATCACTTTAAAATGTGAGAAAAATCAATTTAACTGCTTCGTATACTTTTAATCAGTAGTTCTTAAAAGACCAGATAGTAGTAATGCAAATCAAGGAAATTTACATCTAGGCAGCAGTTTTTTTCGGGCACCTTCTCCGCTGGAACGACTTCCTTTGACTGGGGCTTTCGGTGCCTTCGCTACGGTTTTCATTGGCTTAGTAGATTTTTGTTCGGGGGCACCCGCATATTTACTCCAGTAGTACAGTTTTAATCGGGGCCGCCTTTGCAGCAGTTAGCAAAGATAAATTGTTTTCGTCCGTTTTATCAACCTTGAACAAATCAGAAGCGCCTATTCTTTTTGTTTGGACCAGCTTTTCGACAGCTAATTTCAAAACCTTTTTCACAAATGTGTCCAACCTTGGAACGTCACAATTGTGGCTAGCGGCGATTTACTTCTAACGGCTTGCAGCGAGGATCCATTGATTTTACTGGGTATTGATAGCAGCAAAAACCATATCGTTCGCTGGCGGGCGAGTCGGTTACTTCTTCGGTTTTTGGCGTCTTGCTTGGTGAATTTGAATGTCTTCGATGCCTTATTCCGAGCAAGCAGCACCCGCTGAAGCTCAACAATTTTCGAGCGGATTCTATAGAGCGTAAATTAAATACAATCAAAGGTCAGCTTAACCCATAGCTCATTTCGTATATATTTCTGTCATCTGTGCTAGGGAAGCATTGGCGTGGGAAGGCAAAAACATGAAAATAATGAAATAATGAATATAGTCTAATATTTTCTCAATTATTAAACGTCTGTTTGGGAAACATGGAATCTATTGTATTGTTATGGATTTTTTGAAAATTTTCCAATCGATTGATACCAATATCTCTAGAATCTGTTGACGGATGACTGAGTTATAAGCATGCAAACCATAACCACTTTTCGTTACATGTTCCCTTTTCGTTTTTCTAAAGTGCACCCCAATATAGAAATCAAAGAAGTAGTCCTACTTCAAAATGACTAAATTGGCAACACAGTTCGTAATGTTTTATCGCCATAACTGGCAACACAGGCTCATTGCGTTTCTGTCGCAACCTTAATCGTGACTTCGTGTTAATCATACAAAAGCACTTCGAATACGAATACGTTTTCGAATACGAACGTTATAGCTTTGTTATTGCTTGTTTGGATAATGAAGGATAAACTACGCTTTATTCACTATGAAATTTCGGCAAACCGGCGTTGAAAATACAAATTCATTTTATGCTGCATTTCATTCCGTTTCTTCTGATAGAACGGTAATTCCTAGGTTTATTTACTTTGCTCAATTGGTTCCAATAATGAAACAGCGATGATGACACAATTTGACATTTTATCTGTCAAAAGCTAAAAACGACCCTTTTTACCAAAGTAAATTGATATATACCAGGTATATGACAATGCGAGCTGTCATATACACTTTGCACTAACACATCTACACTAGTTCTGAGATTTCGAGCATTTTGTATGGAAAATTAGTTAATTTTTAAAAAAAATCGTTGGATACGCAAGATTTGTCTATTTTTTTTCTCACAGTTTTTATGTTTATGCTTAGAACATTATTTCTAGTATGTATTTTCATGAATACAATGAAATTCAACATTCCAAATTGCAAGCGGAAATTTTTTCGTCAAAACGGTATCAAGCTGTCTCAAAGAAATGTCGTTATATCGCTTTCCTACAAGTAGTAAAACAAAAAAGATTTTTTTTTAAACGCTCGGACATGATTGTTCAATAAGCAGCATGAGCAACATTGTTATCCGCCCGCGATATCTTTCGTCTGATTTCTGGTAAGCTTTTAAAGTGTTAATTATCTTCTAAGACCGTTTTGTAGCAATCTAAGATTACTTTTTATGGTTTTCTACGTAGTGTTGAGACGGGTAAATTTATGATAAAAAGGTATCATCTTGGAACAGTGACTTCAACTTAAGGATTTTCAAGCAGTAGCACAAGCATCTATTCGAATAAAACTATTTTTTAAAAGAAGACATCAAAGGCAGATATTCAAGAGCATCATGCAAGCAAAATGTTAGATGGAACGTGTTTTAATTTAAGCAACCGTATACCGTATTGATCGTGAAGTATTAGAAACGTTAATTCATTTTTCAATTGCACATCGAAATAGTTAGTCACCCATGTTCTCAAATTTTTTACGCATAATAAAGAAGGCTACAAGTGCAAAATACTTAAAAATATATTCCTTACATTTCATTGTAAATTTTCAAATATTTCTCTGGAATAATATAGCTGCATTCATTAATTACAATTAATTTAGTTTTAATTTTCATGCAAGTTCCACCATATTTCAGAACTATTTCTTCTTCTTTCTACACACACTAATGCAACCCTCGATGGTCACATACCTGGTATATATCAATTTACTTTGCGCAAGCCCCTGGTTTCAAGCGTCGTGTCCAGTAAGGGAATGCGCGTAAAATATGTGGCAACACTGGATCCTAGTGTTTGGAATTTGTTATTGCTATTTATTTCTACCGCAAAGGCATATGACTTCAGCGTGGGGCTGGGGCGTGAGCGGTGAGCCCCAGCTAGCTAGCCAGTTAGCAAGTAAACTACTATTGGGCATCGAAACAAAAATAATCGATGTTTGTGAATCGATGTCAATAGACTCAAAAACCTCGGCACATCGATTAAATCGAGTGTGAGACATCGATGTTAATTGAATCGATGTTCGATGTTGGCAAATGAAGGAAACGGTACGGCCGATGCTCCTAATTACAGTATCCCCCCGCTAATCCGACGACTCGATAGTCCGGATCTCGCTAATCCGGAAAATTCCGAATTAAAACGTATTGTACTTGACTTCTTTCAATCGAACACTACCTTCGTTTGGCGTCTCCGTTAAAGTCAGAATGGCACTCTTTCTAACTAAATGGAAATGGTACATGGTGCTGCTTCTAACTACGTTCACTTTTGCCATGGCTATAATATTTTCATTGCTATTCTCAATAGACTGATGTGCTTGCGCTTATTTCGACACTAACTAAGAATTTTAAAGTATTTTGTTGACGAAATTGAGTATTACCGAGTATAAAACATAGTTATTGCGTACTTACGACAAATATTTTCAAAAATTTCCGGAGTTGTTTACGTATGGATGTAAACAAAACCACATTTCAAACTCACGCTGACGTCAGTTTGACTGTCGGATTATCGAGTTAAAATTCGCTAATCCGGCTATAAATTTGTCGGATTAGCGGGGCGGTACTGTATTCAGCATTATTCCGACTTTTTTGAGTGTCTACTGATATGCTGACAAACCCTTATTTTTTGGCTGATATTGAGAAAAATGAATATATTGTTGCAAAAAATAAAACAAAGTGACGGTATGATCTTGTACCTGGTCGCCATTCTCCTTAATAGTCCGGTCTGTCGGTTCGCACATATGCGAAGTTCCGATAGAATTTAGAAAAATATTCATACTTCTACAAAAAAAAATGCAGGATTTTAGCACAAAAAACTATAGAAACAGCAACGCAGTCAACTGCGTTAATTGCGCCAATCTGAGTTGTCCTGATTTCAACGGATTAATTTTATCGGGACATCGATGTGAATCGAAAAACTAACATCGATGTGACCGATTTTCCTGTAAGCTCACATCAAATCGAAACATCGGAAAATCGATGCTGGAACATCGATGTTTCGATTTATCGATGTGACATCGCCCATTACTAAAGTAAACATGATGGCATTACACGAGTTTACAGTTTACACCCCTATTCTGTATTTCGAACGAATCTTTATTTCGATCGACTTGTTTTGCCCATTTGATTTTGCTGGCGGAAACTTCGTTCGAAATATAGAACAGCGGTGTTAGCTTATAAACTCGCTTCCTGATAAAGAACAAAAATATGTATGTAAAGATGAAACGAAAATTTTTGTTTTTTGATGAGCATGATAAACGGACTAATGCAAAGCATTACCTTGACAGATGAATCCTTTTTTCTGTATATTGTCCCACTCCATGTTCACAATTATAACACTGTTTGTTTTCTACAACTTCTATACCATTCCCCGCTTCTGATTGCTCAAGGCTATGTCGCGCAATCATGTACAGCTGACCAATTTTGTACTGCAATTATTTCCTGAAGATTACCAATTCTAAAATTGATATTATATTATATGGTTACTATATACCTCTTCAACGGTTAATGGCATGCATATTCGATACTCTTTAGTAAGCATATTTGCACCTGAGAATCTGAGATCTTAGATTTGCACTTATCAAAATGACTATGAAGTATTGTCAGTTCAGTTCAGACTTCAGAGAAAAATTCTCGCGTCACTTTTCATTTCGTCCAATGTAACAAATGTAAACAAATCCGGTTTATCACAACAAATTATTGCTCTTTTTAAACTCTATGTTATACAAAAACACCTGCCCAAATAGAATTATTTTGAGGTTAAAAAATTAGCATTATCAAAATGTCGACCAACATTTGAAAGGGGCGGATAAGCCAACTGTCAAACAGAACGAGTGAGAGTTATTTTTTGCTGGAGCAGCATAGGAAAATGAACTCTCACTCGTTCTGTTTGACAGTTGGCTTATACGCCCCTTTCAAATGTTAGTCGACAAATGTCCAATGTGCACATTCGAATTACGGATGACTGACTGTTACTTCGGTCGTTCTCATCTGATGTCCAAAGTGCAAAAAAAATCGAAACAAACCCAATCTGTACATTGGACGTTTAGCAAGTGAAAGTTTTTTTTCGCATTATTTATGCATGTTAAGTGAAACAAGCGGCCTAGTATTAAAAAATAGCCTCGAAAATAACGTAGCACGGCAACGCACGTATTTTACGGTGATCTCGCTTAATTTATGTGCAATAGCCTGGAAAAATAAAAACGTCCAAAGTACAGCATGAGATGGTAAACAGTCCAATGTAACTTTTTCCATAATAAACCAAAACTGCTTAGTTTTAATTAGATTTTTAAAATCTCCGTTAAATATTGAATGTTATTTTTCATCAACCACGTTGAGTGAATGACTGAAAATTATTTCATTTTGAAACAATTTAAAGTTCAATTCGAAGAACTTCGATCTCGTTTTTCTCAATATGGTGGAATTATTGTTACATTGGACGAAATCAAAAGTGACGCGAGAATTCTCATCACATCAGGCGATTTTGAACGAAAAAGAAGAAGCAATCCCGCAGTTGTCAAATTTCTCAAACACTGAAACAAAAACGCCGCTTTGAATAACACGTGGTACACTCATAATTGGAAATGCACAAAAATAAAATTTTCGCGCAGATCGTCACAAAAAAAATTATTTCGAAGATCTAATGTCTGTTTTTTATTAAATTTAGAAAAACGTTTATCCAGTCACATATTTATTGCCACATTTTATTTACTCACAAATTATAAAAATGTCACTTTTGTCAAAATTTATTTGTTTACAACAATTAAACCAGCGAACCGATTCGCTGCGGCTGCAAAGCCAAAGTCGAGACGGGCCCATAAGAGCGACACCTTAGTAGTGAAGCTGACAGGCCACCCAAGTAGCACACTTTAGGTTGATTTAGTTGTAGCAACCGAATTACGACTGAAATTAGTCATATTTCGGCTATTAAAACAACTTTGTAACAACCGTGCTAGTAGGGCAACTGTCATATGCTGATCTATTCCGCAAGGTGAGATGGGACCCCAAGTTTCAGGAACTGGGGGCGAACGTGATGAAGACCAGCCGAACCCAGGCCGGGGATATGCTCTTTGGGCTTAAAAAGGACCGGACGGTCCAGAGCTCGAAATACAGGGAACTGGTTGAACAGTCCCTGGGCGAGGCGGGCCAGGTCAAGGCCCTGTCGCAGCGTATTTTTGTCCAGTTCAAAAACCTCGACGAGAGTATGATCACAAACTACCCAAGTAACCAGTGAGCACTTAAAGAAGCAGAAATCTAGCTTTTTATTAGCCTCTGGTGCACACCATATCGTGCAGCATAGTTCAATATGCCTATAAATGCTGCTAGAAAGCCGGTTTTGGCCAAATATCCAGCAACATTAGTGCTTGAAGATTTACAAATGTCATAGAACGTAACGCCTGTTGCGTAACGGTAAAACGTCAAAAAAAATGCGAAAAATATATTGTACTTCCTTTTTTTATCTTCCCTCTCTGTAATGCTTATATGGCGTACTTGGTTGACGTTTCAAGATTGCTTTTTTGTTATTTTCTTTTTTGGTCAGAATTCCCAAGTAACATTTTTGTTGTATGGCAGCTTATCAAGTGCTTGTTCCATTGGTTTTAGTTATACAATAGTTGAATAAGCTGCTCTTAAACAAAAATGTTTGTTGGGTTGAACCGCCAGCCAATCTGTCGATTACGTGGCTTGGAGTGGAGGAGTGGGCAACGCCTTTACCAGTTGATCTGTAAACGGTAGTTGCGAGTCAGCTGCCAATAGCTCTACTTAAATTACCGAAATTCTCAACTCGGATGTTTGATTTGCTTATCAAGGCGGAATGGAGGGAAAGATTTTGTTTTTCACATTTCTTCCATAAGTTGCGCTTTGGGAGAATTACCTACCTTTTATTTTCTTTTTATGTGATGGCATACATGTATAGAAATATTTCTTGCATATTATCCGTATGCATATGCCCTATAGATTTGTGTTGATGTTTATTCAATCGGCGGTGCAGGATTTTGCGTAAGATAAAAAGAGAGGGAAGCATTTTTTCTGTTATCACACGTACGTTCGCAAGGAGATTTCCTGCAAGTGTGAGCAGTGTTCAAAATCTCTTTTGATGCCGGTAACGGCAATAAAGCTTGCCTAGAGCATCTAATCACCTTTTCATAGTGCTTCAAGTAAATTTTAATTCAGCATTGAGAATGCCATTTTAAAGCTGCTATGCTTTGACAATGCTGAATTATATCTGGCTGCATGTAACTTGCAAATATAGAGCAGCTTTCAAGCTTAATTCAGTGCTTAGCGGTTACCTGGGTATACAGACAACACGCGAACGATTTTTCCACGTACCAGAAGGGACGTAAGCAATTCACTCACCGTCCCTTCACAAATATTCATTTAGTTCACTTTTCGCTGGAGCTGCTAGTTCATCGTTCATCATAAACAGCAACGCAAAACAAATGTTTTTAGTAACCATGCAAAAAATAACAAATGGCAGACTACATCGTCAACGTAAAATATTTGTTATTATTTCGTCGTCAGCGTCAGCAGCAGAGAGCCGTACCATCGTCTCCATTTAACTTGATCTTGGGTCACTCGTAGCTGATTTCTCCGATGTTTTAGAAGCCGCCATCTATCGTCAGTAGCCCCTTCGCTCGAGCACAGCAAGAAAGCGTACATCCTCTGGAGGCAGCTTCACAGTTTCAAATCAAAAATGAATTACCGGTCCAATAAGCGTTTTGTACATTGTTAGCTTCATACGGCTGCGTATGATTCTTAATCGTAGTATTTTGCGCAAAGTAGACCCGATTTCCCACTTGAATGCGCCGCTGAATCTTTCTACCAGTGCAGTGTTGTTGTCTGCGGTCACCAGCGATCCCAAATACGCGAACTCATCTACCACTTCTAGCACAGAGAACAGATTAACAGGCTCGAAGGAAGTAATCGATTTTTTGTGTGTAAAATCTGTCGGTAGCGCCCTCCAGAAATAGTTTGCCAAACGCATCAAAAAATATCCATGTACCTTTATCAATATTTCTTTGTGCTGGAGTTACATAGCAGCGATGGCAGCGACATCAAGATTTAGTTTGCCACTTACTGCTCGAGGGGTGCTCTATTGAAGGATTACTCGTAGATTACATAAAAACCTTTTACACACTTTTTGTCAATTACCTGGTAGTCTGTTCTCTGTGCTTCTAGTTCGTTGCCATCACCGTCCGTGCGAGCCTCATAAAATAATAGGACATTGCATGAAATTTTGCTTAAACTTGGGCTTGAAATTAGACAACATTAAATTTGAAATTGGCATAAAATTTGACTTAAATTTAGACCAGTTTAGAGGTTTAAACTAGTCACACTAGGCAATTGTGAACCGATAGTCGAGTGAGACAGTTGTTTGTTTTCGCTGCTCCGAAGTTTTTATCTTTTTGTGACGATTTATTGAGTGAATTTTGTTAGTTTATACAACGGTGTACCCCTCGATTCTACCGTGTGGGTAATACCGCACCTTATCACTATATGTACATTGTCATCATTACAGTTAAAACAAACCGATTAAACGTTTTCGCAACGACGCCGCGCGTTTGATATTTTGGTCCGATTATTCCTGTTTAATTTCATTGCTTATTCCTCTGGATTACGTGATTCCACCACAGAGAACAGATTAACAGGCTCGAAGGAAGTAATTGATTTTTTGTGTGTAAAGTTTGTCGGTGGCGCCCTCCAGAAATAGTTTGCCAAACTCATCAAAAAATATCCATGTACCTTTATCAATATTTCTTTGTGCTGGAGTTACATAGCAGCGATGGCAGCGACATCAAGATTTAGTTTGCCACTTACTGCTCGAGGGGTGCTCTATTGAAGGATTACTCGTAGATTACATAAAAACCTTTTACACACTTTTTGTCAATTACCTGGTAGTCTGTTTTCTGTGATTCCACTTCGTAACATACATCTGTCCTCACAGGTTATGTGGTCCAGTTAGAAGTTTCGCGGAATAAGTGTTATTTCAAGTACAATTTGCGGTTCGAAATTCATACGTGTTTCGCCGGTGGTACGCGTTTGTATTCGTAGTGCAGTTGTGTGGTATATACAAACAGTTGTGGACATTTAAGGGTTAAAATTATTAGACGAGTGGTGAATATGAGAAACAATAGCAATTAATTGAATATAAATTTGATATATCATTGTATACAAACCTACTACTACTAAGACATGATTGTAACCTATAAATACTGAATAAACAATAGAATCGTCCTCTTTGGACCTGGACCACACAGCAGTAAACATCATTACAAGAGATATCACATGGCGCTGTAGCAAAGCACGTGTTCTCCTGGACTACATATAGTGTGACCGATAAGAAAGCCTGGAAAATTAGCAGATCGTCGATCAACGGATATTGTGTTAGTGGGACTATATAATGGTGAAGCCGAAAGTAAAAGGTGCTTCCGGATCTCCGGTAGTTATTCCGGAACTGCAGCAACCAGCGGCAACAATCATGCCGCTCGCTCTACCACCACCGCCGCCATTGCAAACAGCGGGAAGTCTCTACGCTAACTGGATAAAGTTCAAGCAGGCGTTTGAATTTTGGATGAAAGGAGCAGGTCACTTCCGGCAAGAAAGTGATGTGCAAGTGGCTATCTTGTTATCGGTTATCGGTCCAGAGGGTCTGGAAATCTTCAACGTTCTACCATTGAAGGAAGAAGATAAGGAAGAATTCGAGGAGTGATTGAAGCTTTTGATGCGTATTATGGAAAGAAAAAGAACGTGATCTTCGAGCGGTTTGTCTTTACACACCGTCATCAGAGTGTAGGGGAAAAATTCGACGATTTTCTGAGGGAAATTACAACCTTATTGAAGACATGTGAATATGGAATTATGAGGGATAGTTTGTTGAGGGATCAAATTGTGTTCGGGTTGTACGATGGACTTTTCGCAGATAAGTTGATGGGAAAGGAAGCTGTTGAGCTTTCCTTGGATAAAGTTATCGATGCGTGCAAAATCGAAGAACAACGGAAAGAACAATTGAAAGTGATGCACCGTGATGGACAGAGTTCATTGTCGCGTGTAGATTCGATTAAGAATAAGGGATTTTATACTAACAAAAAGGACGAAAAACCGAAAAATCAATCGCAAAATCGTTATAAAACTAAAAAGTCAGTGAAAAATACTAACCGTACTAACACGACGATGCCAAACAATACAAAACCTAACGACATTTTAAAGTGTAGCTATTGTGGCTATGATCACCCGAAAGGAAAATGTCCGGCTTTCGGCAAAAACTGTACAGCATGCGGTAAATTAAACCACTTTAGTAGAGCTTGCACCAGTAACACTAAGATCAAAAGTGCTGGTGAAGTATCAGTTTGTTACATGGACGTTATTGAAACACGTGAGGGAACTCACTGGAACGAAGAGGTTAGGATCGGTAGCATGCACATTAGGTTCAAGTTAGATACTGGAGCGGATGTGAACATTTTACCAGCTCGTGTCTTGTCAGAACTCGGTATTAGTGATCTTGATGAAGCGCCCATCGCTTTACAAGGATTTGGATCAGCATCGAAAATTAGCCCACTCGGAAAGAAGACACTTAGTGTCACATGTCGTGAAGTGACTCGCGATTTAGATTTTGTGATAGTCGATCTGAACGTTAAACCTATACTAGGTTTGAAAAGTTGTGTGGATTTGGGGTTAGTTCAGCGCGTTTTAGATGTGCAAACGGATGAGAATGCTGGAAGTAAATTTGTGCAACGGAATTTTGATGTGTTTTCGGGTATTGGTTGTTTTAAACAACAATATCAATTGAAGATTGAGCCAAAGGCTACACCTATTGCAAAGCCTGCAAGACGAGTAGCTTTTGCTTTAATGGATAAATTAAAAGATGAACTGGAGCGGTTGTGTGAAAATAAAATCATCGCTCCTGTAAACGAACCAACAGAATGGATTTCTAACCTCACTATTGTCGAGAAACCAGACAAATCACTCAGGCTTTGTCTCGACCCACGTGATTTGAACAAAGTGCTTCTGAAGGAGCCATTTTTGATTCCAACAATTGATGATTTGCGAGTGAAATTGGCGAATAAAAGTATATTTTCAGTACTTGATCTGAAAGATGGATTTTTCCAAATTGAGCTAGATAGAAAATCAAGTTTGTTGCGGCAGAAAGCCGCATTGTAATCCATCGCAGTTAGCGTCTATTGTCCAGCCGAAGCTAGTCACAAAACGCTATTGTCTGTTCAACTGAACGTGATGCACAAAGGCTATTATTCTGACCATGTAATAAATCTACCGCAAGTGTATAAAAGGCGAATAATAAATAGCAATCAAGACAGTGCACTAGCAACCACCGCGGTTGGCGGATGGTTGCCGTAAGATAAATCTAGCGTTTTATTTTAGTGTGAAGACGTCCAGTCCCGTTGGTAATCGGCCCCCCTAACGACGATCCGGAACATTGGTGCCGTGACCAGGATTTGCCCTGGCACAGACAACGTTTTACCAACCGGACTTCAGTTTTATCGTTCGTGCTATCGGTTCGCAGCAACACGTGATATTTTCGACGCTGAATTAGTGTTTTCAGCAACATCATTTTACTCGCGGGACATCAAGTTCGTCGACCGTGTTGCTGGCTAGCTGCTAGAGGTGGAACATTTGGTATGCGAACAGTGGATAGTTCCTGTTCGACGTTAGTCGTGTTAGCCGTATTATTGCAGGTAGTGCGGTGTGCAATCGTTATCGGACATTTACGCTTCAGCTATGCCGGTGTGGGTGACTTCGCAGCCGCTTAGCAATCAATTCCCCCAGCGGAGCTATGCCGGTGTGGGCGAATCACAGCCGCTTAGCAAGATACATTCAGCTCCTGACTCCCCGGTTCTTGGATTCAGCGTAGTAGTAGGAGGGCTGTACAGCACGGAAGCTTGCAGCATCCGAGAATGTTTTAATTCCTGGAAGTGGTCAGTTTGCGGTTCGAGAAATTCATCTGGGAATGCAGGCCTCGGACTACGTATAGTCAGGCTTGGATTGCGCCGCTGTGACCAGCGAGCAATTACCGTCCGCGTCGTTCGCCAGAAGCAGAGTTCAACTAACCCACTGACATCATCGTTCATCCGTTCCGTCTAAATGTGATCTGTTCCTCCCTACGTCATAGTGAAAAACCGTTGGTTTTGGTGGTGGAGTATGTTGCGGCAGAAAGCCGCATTGTAATCCATCGCAGTTAGCGTCTATTGTCCAGCCGAAGCTAGTCACAAAACGCTATTGTCTGTTCAACTGAACGTGATGCACAAAGGCTATTATTCTGACCATGTAATAAATCTACCGCAAGTGTATAAAAGGCGAATAATAAATAGCAATCAAGACAGTGCACTAGCAACCACCGCGGTTGGCGGATGGTTGCCGTAAGATAAATCTAGCGTTTTATTTTAGTGTGAAGACGTCCAGTCCCGTTGGTAATCGGCCCCCCTAACGACGATCCGGAACAAGTTTTTTATGTAGTTTCAATACACCATTTGGGGTTTATCGCTACAAACGATTACCCTTTGGTCTCTCTATTTCGCCAGAAGTGTTTCAAAAGTTTAACGAAGAAAACTTTTCGGACATCGCAGGGGTTTTCGTCTACATAGACGATCTCTTGATTTATGCTGATAATGAAGAAGAGCATGATTGTATCATGAAAAAAGTAATCGAGCGTGCTAGACAACGGAACATTAAATTCAATTCGAACAAATTACAATATCGAGTGAATAAAGTACGCTATCTAGGACATGAGGTCTCTAAGTTGGGATTTCGCCCAGATCAAAGCCGACTGGATGATCTACAGGAAATTAGGTCGCCATCTTCAAAAGTTGAACTACAGAAGATTTTGGGAATGATTAATTACATTAGGGCGTTTATTCCTCATTTGGCTGAGTTGTCAAAGCCATTACGCGATTTGCTGAAAAAGGATTGTGTTTTCGCTTGGAGAAAGCCACAAGAAGACTGTTTGGATAAAATTAAGCGTTTTATCAAGAATTCTCCTCATTTGAGTGCATTTGATGATAAAATTCCTATAAAAATACAGTGATGCATCTCAAAATGGGTTAGGTGCTTGTTTGATGCAAAATGGCAAACCGATCGCGTTTTCGTCTAGAAGTTTGAATGATGCAGAGACACGATATGCGCAGATTGAAAAAGAAATGCTGGCAATCGTGTATTCTTGCAAAAAGTTCCATAATTATGTTTACGGTCGAAATTTTGCAGTAGAAACTGATCATAAACCATTGGTTTCAATTATGGAAAAGAGCCTCTGTGATATTCCGTAATCAAGGCTGCAAAAACTTCGCATTAAGTTGCTGCCATATTGTTTTACGTTGAGTTATTTGCCTGGAAAGCACATGTACATCGCTGATGTGCTCTCTCGGTTCTCTCGGAAAGTTTTAATGCCTGATGAGGTAGAGGAAGATCTCACAGGTTATGTTCATACCATCAACATTAGTGATACACGTAAGAAACAATTTGTTACGGAAACGGAAAAGGATCCTATATTGGGACAGCTTTTGAAAATTTATCGTGAAGGTTGGCCAAAGAATAAGAAATGTCTACATGAAAGTTTGAGATTTTTATGGAAATATAAAAATGATTTGTATGTGGATGATGGAATTATTTTACTGAACGATAGAATTTTTGTGCCAGTGAACCTACGACAACCAGTGTTAGAGTGGTTGCATGTAGGACATTTTGGAATAGAAAAAACTAAGACGAGAGCAAGGGAATTGTTCTTTTGGCCCGGATTATCAAGTGATATAGAGAACAAGATTGGATATTGCGTAATTTGTTTAAAACATTCCAAGCAGAATGTTAAAGAGCCTTTGATTAACCACGAGATACCAAACTTGCCATTTCAGAAATTAGGAATGGATTTGATGGATTTTGAGGGAAAGCCGTTTTTGATTGTTGTCGATTATTACTCAAAGTGGCTTGAAATGGTCAAGTTGCCGAGTAAAACAGCTCCTGCCGTTATTGATAAATTAATTGATTTGTTTGCGACTCATGGGAAACCAGTTACAGTGATTGCTGATAACATGCCATTTGGATCCAAGGAGTTCAGAGATTTTTCTCAAAATTTTGAATTTAATTTGATTACTTCTAATCCATATTACCCAAAATCGAATGGACTAGCGGAAAAATTTGTACAAATTGCGAAAAATATTCTTAAAAAATCAAAGGATTCAAATATAGATTTTCGTAAAGCGTTGATGGAGTACAGAAATTCGCCTTTGAAAGATTTGAATCTTTCGCCGGCTGAGCTATTGATGAGTCGTAAGTGCAATACCTTTCTACCCATTTCGTACAATTTGTTACAACCTCAAGTTCAACATTGTGCCGAACAGCAAAGATGGCACTCGGAAACGCAGAAGAGTTACTATGATCGTGGTAGTAAAGAGAGAAATGATCTTGAGGTGGGAGATGAGGTAATGTATTTGAATAAATACAGTCAGTGGGAGAAAGCAATCATAGAATCACTAGCTGATACACCCAGATCGTATTGGATTCGTAACAATGACGGTACTTTGTATAGACGAAACAAATTTCATCTAAAGAAGATTAATAATCGACAGAAAATTGATCAAGAAAGAAGTTCAAATAGTAATACTGATGTTAGGATGGGCGAAAATGTTCGCACTGGTCAAGAAAATGTTCCGCGTAGAAGTGAAAGATTAAAATTGAAGAATACCAATCGTTGAGATTCCATTGCTATAAAAGATTAGAAAAAGAAACTGCTATGTATATATTAATGTTAAGTTAAGGTTTCGATTTTTATTATTTTGAGAGGGAGATGTGGTATATACAAACAGTTGTGGACATTTAAGGGTTAAAATTATTAGACGAGTGGTGAATATGAGAAACAATAGCAATTAATTGAATATAAATTTGATATATCATTGTATACAAACCTACTACTACTAAGACATGATTGTAACCTATAAATACTGAATAAACAATAGAATCGTCCTCTTTGGACCTGGACCACACAGCAGTAAACATCATTACAAGAGATATCACAAGTTGTGTACGAGTACTGTACCGGTACGAACAGTTTGCATAGCAGCATGGAAGCATTGAGCAAATTTTCCAAACTAAACAACCACAACTGGCACTCTTGGAAGTTTAGAATGGAGATGCTTCTGACACGCGAAGAGCTTTGGTACGTTGTCGAAGATCCAAAGCCGGAGCCCCTGACGCCTCTGTGGTCAAAAGACGATAAAAAGGCGAAGGCTACCATGGGGTTATGTATTGAAGAAAACCAATACAGCCTCGTGAAGAGTGCAGAAAGTGCGAAAGACTTTTGGAAAGCACTGCGTGATTATCACGAGAAGATTACCGTTACTTCTCGAGTGAGTATGCTGAAGAAACTGTGTAACTTGGAATTAAATGAAGGCGGTGATATGGAAAGTCACCTGTACGAAATTGAGGAATCTTTTCAACGACTTGCGAATGCCGATTTGGACCTGGTGCAACCATTGAAAATTGCGATGATACTTCGCAGTTTACCGGAATCCTTTGGTGGGCTCATTACGGCATTAGAGAGCCGCTCTGATGAAGAGTTGACATTAGAGTTGGTCAAATCAAAAATTCTCGACGAGTGTGAAAGGCGAAAAGATCGCGACGGTGTACCGTCCCAAATGCGTGTGATGAAAAGTGATGTTACCGGTGCAAAGATAAAAGTCGCGAATAGTGTTTCGGACAAAGTTTGTTTCTTTTGTAACAAGAAAGGACATTTGCGAAGAAATTGTCGGCTCTGGCAAGCGAAGAAAGAGTCGAAGAATAACAGTGCGCATAAAGCGAAGCAGGTTAACGCTGAGTGTTCCAGTGCAATGTTGTTTATGGCTGGACGAAACTCGAAGTGTGACTGGGTCATTGATAGTGGTGCGACCGCTCACATGAGCAACGATCGTAAATGGTTCAGTTCCCTCGATGAAAGTGTTACTCCGGATGTTTCGCTGGCGGACGGTACGTCCGTGAAAGCTGCGGGAAGCGGCAAAGTGATTTTGCATGGTGTTAATGGCTCTGGTGGTACCGCGGAAATGACTGTCGAACAAGTACTGTATGTTCCTTCTTTGAGTAGCAGTTTGGTGTCTGTGCCAAAGTTAACTGCGAAGGGACTGGTTGTGATTTTTGCGAAGAACGGTTGTGATATTAGTGATGGTTCGGGAACAGTGATTGCTAAGGGTGATCTCCGTGGATCTGTGTACAATCTTAGAGTTTCCCAAGTTGCGCGAAAAGCAAACAGTGAATGTCACAATGAACTGTGCCAGCATCAGTGGCACCGAAGGTTCGGACATCGAGAGCCTGCGGTAGTGGATAAAATGTGTAAACAAAATCTAGCTGATGGTGTTAAAGTCAAGGACTGTGGCATTCGTCTTACATGCGAGGTATGTCTTCAGGGTAAGTTGCCCCGTACGGCTATACCGAAAACGGCCGAGAGGAAGTCTACGAAGGTGCTTGATCTGGTGCACACTGATTTGTGTGGCCCGATGCGTACAACGACACCCGGTGGGAAACGATTTCTCATGACGGTTATCGACGACTACAGTCGGTACACCACCGTATACTTGCTCAAAAAGAAGTCTGAGGCAGCTGACAAACTGATGGAATACGTCAGGTATGTAGAAACCTTGTTTGGTAGAAAACCATGTATAATACGTTCAGATGGTGGAGGCGAATACACCAGTAACCGATTGCAAAGATTTTTTGTTACTGAGGGGATTAAGGTACAGTTCACTACAGCTTACACACCTCAGCAGAATGGTGTCGCCGAGCGGCGTAATAGGTATCTCCAAGAGATGGCGACAACCATGCTTCTAGATGCGAAATTGGACCACAGGTACTGGGGTGAAGCAGTGCTCACAGCTGCCTACCTGCAGAATCGGCTACCGTCGAGATCGGTTGATACCACTCCTTTCGAAAAATGGCACGGAAGGAAGCCCAAGTTGGATCACTTGCGGGTGTACGGTAGTAGTGCGTGGGTCCATGTTCCGGGCGTTAAACGCGGCAAATTCGATAGCAGAGCTAAGAAATTAGTCTTCATTGGCTACTCCGACCAGCATAAGGCTTATCGATTTGTTGATTTAGCAACGCAGGAAGTCACTATCAGTCGTGATGCACGGTTTCTCGAAATGAACAAAACGGAAGTTCGAGATAGTGGAAAGGATGATACGAGCGTAGAAAGCGATATTCCGTTCACACCAGCGAGTCAGCTAGAACAGGTAGGAATACCTGAACAAGAGGATGGTGATTCGGTGCAAGGCGAAGAGCATGAAGAATCGTATGATGAAGAATACGATGAGTGTGAAGAATACGTTGTGGACGATGAACTTGTACAAGATCCCTTGGCAATCAAAAGTGAACCAATAAATGACATTGACGATTCAATCAATCAAGTGAGTGAAACGGTTGAGAAGCGTAAAAACCGTGGTAAACTACCGAATCGATATTCGGATTTTGTAGTGGGAGCTGCTACAACGATGGTGAAAGAGCCAGCGTCTTATGACGAAGCGATTCAATGTGTGGAACGTGATTCCTGGAAGCAGGCGATGGATGATGAAATCCGATCACACGAGCGTAATGGCACCTGGGAACTTGCGGATCTGCCAGCCGGAAAGAAAGGCGTAGGAAGTCGCTGGGTATTCAAGGCGAAGTATAATGAAGCAGGACAGTTGGTTCGTTTCAAAGCTCGGGTTGTGGCACAGAGTCATGTACAAAAATACGGTGTCGATTACGACGAGGTATTTCCTCCCGTTACTCGTCATGCGACTTTGCGAACCCTGTTGGTGATTGCAGGACGAGATAGGTTGTGCTTGAAACATTTTGACATCAAGACAGCATATTTGTACGGCGACATTCAAGAAGAAGTCTACATGCGGCAGCCACCTGGCTATGTGGCTCGTGGACAAGAAAGAAAAGTGTGTCGACTACGAAGAAGCATCTATGGGCTCAAGCAATCCGCCCGCTGCTGGAACAAGAAGTTGTCCAGCGTGCTGAAAACGATGGGATTCTCTGCAAGCTTCGCAGACCCCTGTTTGTTTATTGCGACACGAAATAGACGAAAGGTATACTCACAGAGAACAGACATCCAAGCGAAAGGTCCCCACTTGGATAAAACTTATGTCAAATTAGTTGGGAAACTGTAGTGATGATGGCGCATAAAATTCTACACTAAACTCACAACAGCTAGCTTTTGG
The DNA here is from genome assembly GCF_943734655.1 of Sabethes cyaneus. NCBI lineage: Eukaryota > Metazoa > Arthropoda > Insecta > Diptera > Culicidae > Sabethes > Sabethes cyaneus. The sequence goes on from NC_071355.1 coordinate 135,094,821, forward strand.
CGCTAGCATAACGCTTTTAGTCCATATATACTAGCGCCAGAGGAGCCAAAGGTTGTCAGTGTGCAAATCGAAAGAAATATTTAGTTGGGAAACTATAGTGGTGGTGACGCTAGCATATTAGGTGATTTTAATTTGAAATTTTATCCAAGAATTCCCCAAAAATTTGTTCCTGAATGGATGTCTGTTCTCTGTGGTATACTTACTTGTGTACGTTGACGATTTATTAGTCGGATGCGCAGTTGAGGAGGAGGTTACTCGTGTTTACGAAGAGTTAAATAAGCACTTTGAGGTGAACTGGCTTGGTGATCCAAACCATTTTTTAGGTCTGGAGATCCACAGAGAAGCTAATGGAGTGTTTAACCTGAGTGTTCAGCAGTATATACGCAAGCTGATTCAAACTCTGGGATTGGAGAATGCAAAGGTAGCACGTACTCCAATGGATCAAGGGTATCTGAAAGTAAACGATAAAGGAGAAGCCTTTACGGACAATACGAAGTACCGTAGCATTGTAGGAGCCCTCATGTATATCGCGACTTGTGCTCGCCCAGACATTGCGGCAAGTAGCTCGATCCTGGGAAGATACTTTGAAAACCCGAAGCAATCCGATTGGACAGCGGCAAAGCGAGTGGTCCGTTATCTCAAAGGAACAATTGATTGGCAGTTGAAGCTTGGTGGTGAGGCGACTTGCAAGTTAGAAGTATTTGCGGATTCTGATTGGGCCGGTGATCCCAAGACCAGGAAGTCTACTACCGGATATGTCTTGTTTTTCGGAGGAGGAGCTATTTCGTGGGCCCGCCGGCGTCAGAACTGTGTCAGCTTGTCTTCGATGGAAGCGGAATACGTCGCGCTTGGCGAGGCGTGTCAAGAGGTGTTGTGGACAAGGCGTCTATTTCAGGACTTCGGCGAGAAGCAGACTGGTGCGACTTTGGTGCACGAAGACAACCAGGGCTGTTTGAATTTTGTGCAATCCGAAAAAGTGAGCAAGAGGTCGAAGCACATTGAGACTAAAGAGTGCTTTATCCGTGATTTGGTTGAACGCGATGCTGTGTGTCTCAAGTACTGCCCAACCGAAGATATGAGGGCGGATATATTTACAAAACCTCTTGGTGCGGTCAAGCACACCCGATTTGTTGAATTGATTGGACTCGTGGCAAACCGAGGGCATACCGTTGAGGAGGAGTGTTAGTTTATACAACGGTGTACCCCTCGATTCTACCGTGTGGGTAATACCGCACCTTATCACTATATGTACATTGTCATCATTACAGTTAAAACAAACCAATTAAACGTTTTCGCAACGACGCCGCGCGTTTGATATTTTGGTCCGATTATTCCTGTTTAATTTCATTGCTTACTAGCTGACCCGACAAACTTCGTATTGCCACAAATTAACCTGTGTTGTACATAAATCATGAATCTCGGATGATCTTTGTCACAATCTCGAGTTTTGCAAGCCCCCCAGTGGGCGGCACTTCCGACGGCGGGTCACCGGCAACACTCGCGACTGTCTCGTCCTGAATGATCTAGTGTTACTATAGATAGTTTTTGTGGTCTTGTATTGACTAATGTTTTAAGGAAGAGTCTCGAATTTCTCGAGTTCGATTAGTTTTTGAGTTTCGCAAAAATTTCTGTTTTATTTGTATGAGAGTCCATATCCCCCTACCACAGGGGTGAGAGGTCTCTAACTATCGTAAAATAAATTCAAGACTCCAAAATCTCCCACATGCCAAGTTTGGTTCCATTTGCTTGATTAGTTCTCAAGTTATAAGGAAATTTGAATTTCATTTGTATGGGAGCTCCCCTCTTAAAAGGGGAAGGGGTCGTAATTCACCATAGAAAAAATTTCTGCCATGTAAAACTCCCACATGCCAAATTTGGTTCCATTTGATTGATTGGTTCTCGAGATAAGAGGAAATTTGCATTTCATTTGTATGGCAGCCCACCCTCTTAAAGGGGAGATGGGCCATAACTCGCTTTTTAAAGAAGAGAGGGGTCTCAGTTCACCATAGAAAAAAATCTTGCGTTCAAAACCACTTACATGTCAAATTTGGTTCCATTTGCTTGATTAGTTCTCGAGTTATGAGGAAATTTGGTTTTCATTTGTATAGGAGCCCCCCTTCCTAAAGTGGGGAGGGGTCCCAATTCATCATAGAAGAAAATTTTGTCTCCAAAAACACCCACGTGTCAAATTTGGTTCCAGTTGCTTGATTAGTTCTCGAGTTATGAGGAAATTTGTATTTCGTTTGTATAGGAGCCTCCCCTCTTATAGTGGGGAGGGGTTCTAATTCACCATAGAAAATATTCATGCCCTAGAAAACTTTCACATGCCAAATATGGTTCCATTTGCTTGATTAATTCTCGAGTTATGAGGAAATTTGCATTTTATTTGTATAGGAGCCCCCTTCCTAAAGTGGGGAGGGGTCCCAATTCATCATAGAAAAAAATTTTGTCTCCAAAAACACCCACGTGCCAAATTTTGTTTCATTTGCTTGATTAGTTCTCGAGTTATGAGGTAATTTGTATTTCGTTTGTATAGGAGCCCCCCCTTTTAAAGGGGAGATGGGCCATAACTCGCTTTCTAAAGAAGAGAGGGGTCTCAATTCACCATAGAAAATATTTTTGCCTCCAGAAACCTCCGCATGCCAAACTTGGTTCTATTTGCTTGATTAGTTCTCGAGTTATGAGGAAATTTGCATTTCAATTGTATAGGAGCCCCCCTTCCTAAAGTGGGGAGGGGTCCCAATTCATCATAGAAAAAAATTTTGTCTCCAAAAACACCCACGTGCCAAATTTTGTTCCATTTGCTTGATTAGTTCTCGAGTTATGAGGAAATTTTATTTCGTTTGTATAGGAGCCCCCCCTCTTAAAGTGGGGAGGGGTCCTTATTCACCATAGAAAATATTCTTGCCCTCGAAAACTTTCACATGCCAAATTTTGTTCCATTTGCTTGATTAGTTCTTCAGTTATGAGGAAATTTGTATTTCATGTGTATAGGATCCCCCCTCCTAAAACGGGGAGGGGTCCCAATTCATCATAGAAAAAAATTTTGTCTCCAAAAACACCCACATGCCAAATTTGGTTCCATTTGCTTAATTACTTCTCGAGTTATGAGGAAAATTGTGTTTCTTTGGTACAGGAACCCCCCCCCCCCCCTCTTAAAGTGGGGAGGGGTCCTAATTTACTATAGAAAATATTCTTGCCCTCGAAAACCTTCACATGCCAAATTTGGTTCCATTTGCTTGATTAGTTCTCGAGTTATGAGGAAATTTGTATGGAAGCCCCCCCCCTTTTAAAGAGGAGAGGAATTATAATTCCCCTTATAAAGAGAGGAGGGGTCTCAATTTACCATAGAATAAATTCTTGTCACCGAAAACACCCACATGCCAAATTTTGTTCTATTTGCTTGATTAGTTGTCGAGTTATGCAGAAATTTGTGTTTCATTTGTATGGGAGCCCCCCTTCTTAGTGGGGGGAGGGGTTTCTAACCATCACTAAAACCTTTCCTGGCCCCAAAAAACCTCTACATGCATACTTTCATGCCGATTGGTTCAGTAGTTTTCGATTCTATAAGGAACATACGGACAGACAGACAGACAGACAGACAGACAGAAATCCTTCTTTATAGGTATAGATTCCTCTGGATTACGTGATTCCACTTCGTAACATACATCTGTCCTCACAAATTTCACCAAGTTTTTTCCAAACGTACTCTGTGACTAGAGTGACTATATACAGAGTGGCGACAATGTCAAAATTGGAATGATAATTATTTGTCAGTGTCATTCCAATCGAGCAGACAACCTATCCAACGCGTATGCAGGAAAGAGAAAGAAAAACCTAGGATAAACCGCATTGCATACATTTGGGATGACTTGGCGCCACTCTGTATATAGTCACTCTATCTGTGACTTACTTAGTGACTATATTCAATAAAGTATACGTAATCAGTGATAGTATTTGCCGAATATTCTGCTGATCAACAGCCGTTGCCTCATTTCATCTACGATAGCACCAAGCTACGCGCTCTATTGTACCTACTGTTCGAAAACAAAGTTTAGATCGATCAAAGCGAAATGGATAGAAAGCAGTGTGGAGAATGCAAATGTGAAATTAATGATCTCGAGCCACTTCGCTGTGGTTGCTGCGAAGCGTTTCTACAAATAAATCAAGTGCTGTGGTATTAATGCCCGTGGGTTGAAAGAATCCTTTGCAACCGGAAAAATTTTATTAATTTGCTCAACCTGCAGGGCTGAGCTCAAAGGCCGCAGTATTAGCCGCTATATCGAAGAAACGAAACAATGCCAGTCACAGCCTCCCGTTGCCGATCTAACTACACAATTTCAGCAGCTCTGCGGTGTTGTTGAAGCGCTAAGCAATAAAATTGACGGGTTTGCCTCTAAACCTATACCCGTTGCTACTCCATCCATATGCGATACTCCAGTTTGGCCCGCGCGTGGTGCAAAGCGGCGTCGTGATGAACACCAGCCCCTCATTCGAGCGGCTGCTGAGCGTGGAACAAAAGACATCAGTTTGAACGATTTGTCTGTTCCTTCTATCCTCCCAGCTGCACAAAATAAATTTTGGCTATACTTATCCGGCTTAAACCCGCTCGCTACGAACAGTGACGTGCAAAAAATAGTCTCTTGTTGCTTGGATATTTCTGATGCTTTCGAAGTGATACGGCTTGTTCCAAAGGACAAAGACGTTACTAGCCTGTCATTTGTATCATACAAAATTGGTCTTGACCCTGCGTTGAAAGAGATAGCATTGGATCCCTCTTCGTGGCCTGCAGGTTTAATGTTTCGAGAATTCGTTAACCAGCCAAAAAACGCATTCCGTCAGTCGAGGATGGAGCAAATGTCTTAATTGAAGAACAAATTGCCCCAGCGGACTCGCCTCACACTGTCACCGATTCAACTTACTCTGGATGCGCACCGACTGGATCTGGCCCGGGGCGCACTGATTTAAGCAAATTGGAAGCCCCTAATCCGCTCATCACAGTCGTGCCACTGCAGCCAGCGATCATCAGCCGTCCCGGTCCTGTGTTTGAGTACGGAGAAGGGGTCTTCCAGCTTGCTAGCATGGGCAAGTATAATTCTATCGATAGCAATTCGACACCTGATTTCCCCGAACCTTCCAGACATTCACATGCCAACCCTCACCAACTTGACTATGACGCTTCTGGACTTCGGATACTGTATCAAAAAGTCCGTGGCCTTCGGACTAAAATAGATGAATTCTTTTTGGCTGCAACCGAATGTGATTACGATGTCATGGTATTGACACAGAGAACAGACATCCATTCAGGAACAAATTTTTCGGTAATTCTTGGATAAAATTTCAATTTAAAATCACCTAATATGCTAGCGTCACCACCACTATAGTTTCCCAACTAAATGATTCTTTTGATTTGCACACTGACAACCTTTGGCTCCTCTGGCGCTGGTATATATGGACAATAATCGTTATGCTAGCGCCAGAAGCTAGCTGTTGTGTGTTTAGTGTAGAATTTTCTGCGCCTTCAGCGACATCATCACTATAGTTTCCCAACTAATTTGGCATAAGTTTTATCCAAGTGGGGACCTTTCGCTTGGATGTCTGTTCTCTGTTGTATTGACTGAAACGTGGTTAGATGATCATATTCACTCTGTGCAGCTGTTTGGTAACCTTTTTAACGTGTATCGTTGCGATCGCAATCGCAATAACAGTAATAAGACACGCGGCGGAGGAGTTTTGATTGCTGTCTCAACCAGACTGATTAGCTTTGTTAATCCTACGCCGGTTTGTGACACAATTGAACAACTGTGGGTAATAATCACAACACCAATTCGCAAAATCAATGTCGGTGTAATGTATCTGTCCCCTGATCGCCGAAACTATGTCAACGCTATTGAGCTGCATGTGTGTTCCATCAGCTCGATTATGTCTCGTTTGCAGTCTGCTGACTTTTCATTATTATTCGGCGACTACAACCAGCCGGAATTGCGAACAATAATGTGCCTGCTATCGACTACCTCCATTCAAATATTTCGCCTGCCAGCTCCGGCTTATTGGATGGTTTCAACCTGCATGGTCTAACTCAAATCAATTATGTGACAAATAGCAACGATCGTCTTCTTGATTTGGTACTAACTAACAATGTTACTTTGTGTGAGCTGTTTGAGGCTGTCGAGCAACTTGTACCTCTTGACTCTAATCACCCGGCACTGATTATAACGGTACACCAAACCCTGCCGGTTTAATTTGAAGATACTCCAGTGGAAACGTGTTTAGACTTTCGCAGAGCAGACTTTGATTCTATAAGTATTGCCATCTCACAAATTGATTGGCGATTTTTGGAACTTAATCCTGCTCTCGATAATGCTATCGTTAGTTTCAGTAATGCTGTTAATAATGTGTTTGTAAATTGCGTTCCTACCCGCAGACCGTTGCGCAAACCACCGTGGTCTAATTCCCGCTTGCAGCAACTTAAACGAAAGCGATCCCTTGCATTACGTAAATACTGCAGACGCCGCAATACCATTTTGAAGCAGAGTTTCAATCATGCCAGTAACTTGTATCGCAGATATAATCGTTACCTATATAAACGGTATACCCATCGAATACAGCGTAACATCAGGACGAATCCGAGGGTCTTCTGGTCATTCGTAAACAAAAAGAGGAAAGAAGATGGATTGCCGAAAGATATGTTTCTGGGTGACTGCCATGGAAGCACGTTGTCAGAGAAATGCAGTTTGTTCGCCCAACATTTTCAACACAATTTCCGAGACTCCGCCGCTACTATGGCGCAAACCAACGCGGCATTAACTAGCATTCCTGTAGATGTCCTCGATTTCAATCTACCTGCAATAGCAGATCGAGACGTAGAAGCTGCAATTGTGAAACTAAAGTGTTCATTTACCGCTGGTCCGGATGGAATTCCATCATGCGTTTTAAAAAACTGTGCAGCTGTTCTAATACATCCGCTATGCCTGCTGTTCAATTTGTCGCTTCAGCAAGGGGTATTCCCTACAACTTGGAAGCTTTCTGCTATGTTTCCTGTGCATAAAAAAAGGGACAAACGTAACGTTGAAAATTACAGAGGCATTACATCTCTTTGCGCAGTTTCGAAAGTTTTTGAAATTATAATACACGATGCTCTATTCGCTAGCTGCAAGCACTACATCTCTTCAGAGCAACATGGTTTTTATGCAAAACGCTCTACTGCTACAAACCTTGTACAGTTTACCGCAGCGTGCATACAAAATATGAGCGCGGATGCGCAAATTGACGCGATCTACACCGATTTAAAAGCAGCATTTGACCAAGTTGATCACAGTATACTGCTGGCAAAATTGGAAAAGCTTGGAGTTTGTTCTGCGCTAGTACAATGGCTTCGATCCTATCTTTTAAATCGAATGCTCTATGTAAAGATAGGTAATCGGCAGTCTGCATATTTCACGAACCTCTCCGGTGTTCCACAGGGCAGTAATCTGGGACCACTGCTCTTCACGCTGTTTTTAAACGACGTTTCATTGTTACTCCCGGCGGATTGCCGATTACTTTTTGCTGACGACGTGAAACTGTTCAAGATTGTGAACAATACTGCAGACTGTTTAGCGCTCCAGGGAATGGTTGATATTTTTCTTCGGTGGTGTTCCAGCAACCTACTAACGGTTAGCACCGAGAAATGCAGTGTGATTTCGTTTTATAGAAAATCTAATCCGATTACGTTCAATTACACCATATTTGGTAAGACGGTAACTAGAGTAAACCAGGTTCGTGATTTGGGCGTTACTTTGGATACTTCGCTCTCATTTAAGCCACACTATAACGAAATAATTGCTAAGGCGAATCGACAGCTTGGATTTATATTCAAAATTGCTGAAGAATTTCGGGACCCCATGTGCCTTCGATCACTTTACTATTCCCTGGTGCGTTCCGTCCTTGAGACCAACTCGGTTGTGTGGTGCCCATTCAATGCTAATTGGATAGCAAGAATTGAAGCCGTTCAGCGAAAATTCGTGCGATATGCTTTACGATTTCTTCCATGGCGAAATCAACACCAGCTACCACCGTATGTAGGGCGCTGCCAACTTCTTGAAATGCAGACTTTGGAGCGAAGGCGGTTCGTAGCTCAAGCTGTCTTTGTGGGAAAGGTTTTATCTGGCGTGATCGATGCACCTGTTATTCTACAACAGCTTAATATGTATGCACCCGAAAGGACTCTAAGGCCCAGAGATCTGTTGTACTTACCTCACCGAAATGCAACGTACGGGCAACATGACCCTATCCGCTTCATGTCGACAAGCTTTAATGCTGTAGCTGATTTGTTTGATTTTAATATTACCGCAACAACGTTTAAACAACGGCTTCGAAGATGAATATGTTTTTTTTGTGTATATCTATACTGCTTGTTTTGTGCTGCTTATTAATCACTAGCTGACCCGACAAACTTCGTATTGCCACAAATTAACCTGTGTTGTACATAAATCATGAATCTCGGATGATCTTTGTCACAATCTCGAGTTTTGCAAGCCCCCCAGTGGGCGGCACTTCCGACGGCGGGTCACCGGCAACACTCGCGACCGTCTCGTCCTGAATGATCTAGTGTTACTATAGATAGTTTTTGTGATCTTGTATTGACTAATGTTTTATGGAAGAGTCTCGAATTTCTCGAGTTCGATTAGTTTTTGAGTTTCGCAAAAATTTCTGTTTTATTTGTATGAGAGTCCATATCCCCCTACCACAGGGGTGAGAGGTCTCTAACTATCATAAAATAAATTCAAGACTCCAAAATCTCCCACATGCCAAATTTAGTTCCATTTGCTTGATTAGTTCTCAAGTTATAAGGAAATTTGAATTTCATTTGTATGGGAGCTCACCTCTTAAAAGGGGAAGGGGTCGTAATTCACCATAGAAAAAATTTCTGCCATCTAAAACTCCCACATGCCAAATTTGGTTCCATTTGATTGATTGGTTCTCGAGATAAGAGGACATTTGCATTTCATTTATATGGCAGCCCACCCTCTTAAAGGGGAGATGGGCCAAAACTCGCTTTTTAAAGAAGAGAGGGGTCTCAATTCACCATAGAAAAAAATCTTGCGTCCAAAACCACTTACATGTCAAATTTGGTTCCAGTTGCTTGATTAGTTCTCGAGTTATGAGGAAATTTGTATTTCGTTTGTATAGGAGCCCCCCTCTTATAGTGGGGAGGGGTTCTAATTCACCATAGAAAATATTCATGCCCTAGAAAACTTTCACATGCCAAATATGGTTCCATTTGCTTGATTAATTCTCGAGTTATGAGGAAATTTGCATTTTATTTGTATAGGAGCCCCCCTTCCTAAAGTGGGGAGGGGTCCCAATTCATCATAGAAAAAAATTTTGTCTCCAAAAACACCCACGTGCCAAATTTTGTTTCATTTGCTTGATTAGTTCTCGAGTTATGAGGTAATTTGTATTTCGTTTGTATAGGAGCCCCCCCTTTTAAAGTGGGGAGGGGTCCTTATTCACCATAGAAAATATTCTTGCCCTCGAAAACTTTCACATGCCAAATTTTGTTCCATTTGCTTGATTAGTTCTTCAGTTATGAGGAAATTTGTATTTCATTTGTATAGGAGCCCCCCTCCTAAAGTGAGGAGGGGTCCCAGTTCATCATAGAAAAAGTTTATGTCTCCAAAAACACCCACGTGCCAAATTTGGTTCCATTTGCTTGATTAGTTCTTGAGTTATGAGGAAATTTGTATTTCGTTTGTATAGGAGCCCCCCCTTTTAAAGTTGGGAGGGGTCCCAATTCACCATATAAAATATTCATGCCCTAGAAAACTTTCACATGCCAAAAATGGTTCCATTTGCTTGAGTAATTCTCGAGTTATGAGGAAATTTGCATTTCATTTGTATAGGAGCCCCCCTTCCTAAAGTGGGGAGGGGTCCCAATTCATCATAGAAAAAATTTTTGTCTCCAAAAACACCCACGTGCCAAATTTGGTTCCATTTGCTTAATTACTTCTCGAGTTATGAGGAAAATTGTGTTTCTTTGGTACAGGAGCCCCCCCTCTTAAAGTGGGGAGGGGTCCTAATTTACTATAGAAAATATTCTTGCCCTCGAAAACCTTCACATGCCAAATTTGGTGCCATTTGCTTGATTAGTTCTCGAGTTATGAGGAAATTTGTATGGAAGCCCCCCCTTTTAAAGAGGAGAGGAGTTATAATTCCCCTTATAAAGAGGAGAGGGGTCTCAATTTACCATAGAATAACTTCTTGTCACCGAAGACACCCACATGCCAAATTTTGTGCTATTTGCTTGATTAGTTGTCGAGTTATGCAGAAATTTGTGTTTCATTTGTATGGGAGCCCCCCCTCTTAGTGGGGGGAGGGGTTTCTAACCATCACTAAAACCTTTCCTGGCCCCGAAAAACCTCTACATGCATATTTTCATGCCGATTGGTTCAGTAGTTTTCGATTCTATAAGGAACATACGGACAGACAGACAGACAGACAGACAGAAATCCTTCTTTATAGGTATAGATTAAGACTACTATTGTCAGATGATGTATTTTATAACAAATAAACAATTACTCCAAATTGTACTTTAAATCGGACTATACCCAGTAAACCATTTGGTTTGTATATCTCGATTGCAACTGAGGTATACGAAATCATATCTGAACGAAAACGTTATATTTCACGCCATATAAAAACATATATGTACCAAAGTGGAGGCGATATACGTGCGAATTTTGATAGCTATTTGTAATTCTATTTTGCGCAGTTTTGAAGTAGGACTACTTCTTTGATTTCTATATTGGGGTGCACTTTAGAAAAACGAAAAGGGAACATGTAACGAAAAGTGGTTATGGTTTGCAGGCTTATAACTCAGTCATCCGTCAACAGATTCTAGAGATATTGGTATCAATCGATTGGAAATTTTTCAAAAAATCCATAACAATACAATAGATTCCATGTTTCCCAAACAGACGTTTAATAATTGAGAAAATACTAGACGTATATTCATTATTTCATTATTTTCATGTTTTTGCCTTCCCACGCCAATGCTTCCCTAGCACAGATGACAGAAATATATACGAGATGAGCTATGGGTTAAGCTGACCTTTGATTGTATTTAATTTACGCTCTATAGAATCCGCGCGAATTGTTGAGCTTCAGTGGGTGCTGCTTGCTCGGAATAAGGCATCGAAGACATTCAAATTCACCAAGCAAGACGCCAACAAACCGAAGAAGTAACCGACTCGCCCGCCAGTGAACGATATGGTTTTTGCTGTTATCAATACCCAGTAAAATCAATGGATCCTCGCTGCAAGCCGTTAGAAGTAAATCGCCGATAGCCACAATTGTGACGTTCCAAGGTTGGACACATTTGTGAAAAAGGTTTTGAAATTAGCTGTCGAAAAGCTGGTCCAAACAAAAAGAACAGGCGCTTCCGATTTGTTCAAGGTTGATAAAACGGACGAAAATAATTTATCTTTGCTAACTGCTGCAAAGGCGGTTCCGATTAAAACTGTACTACTGGAGTAAATATGCGGGTGCCCCCGAACAAAAATCTGCTAAGCCAATGAAAACCGTAGCAAAGGCACCGAAAGCCCCAGTCAAAGGAAGTCGTTCCAGCGGAGAAGGTGCCCGAAAAAAAACTGCTGTCTAGATGTAAATTTCCTTGATTTTCATTACTACTATCTGGTAGAAAACAATCAGTTCTTTTAAGAACTACTGAATAAAAGTATACGAAGCAGTTAAATTGATTTTTCTCACATTTTAAAGTGATGTTGGCAGTTTAGTATGAGCGTTCGAAGTATGAGCCCGTCAGAAATTACATGTTTAAACTGTATTAAGACAAACCTTCCGAAGAATATTTCTGAACAAAATTGTTCATATACCTACACATGCAAAATAATACGAATTTAAGATTCTTTCTAAAAGCATGAAACGAGTAAGCCACATTATCTGGCAAATGAAAACTGCGCCACTTCGTAATTCGAGACTAAGCGTTTAGTGAGAAAATCGAATTGCATCTTCATTTACATTTATATATTAGGCCCTAAAAAGGGCTAATTGTTGTATAGTTACAGAAGCCTGACCAGATACATTTACTATAGGCCGGTATACTTTGGTACCTTCCGAGACGGCGCGCTTGGCAAACTCACCCGGCACAACCACACACAACTGTGAGTGCACGTCTGCCATGCCCGTTGCCGTGCCATCCCTGTCGGCATCAAATGAAAGAATATAGCGTTGCTCTCCTAGTGGCGTGGCTTCTTCTTCTTTTTCCTATCGCGCTTTCCGGCCTTTCCACTGGTTTTCAGTGGCATGAAGACGATGCTTCATATTAGGTTGCTCTGCAGAAACTGGTAGCTCTTCATTAAGGAAGCACCGGACACCGGTTTTGTTCAAACAATGTACGGAGTACGGTTTCGTTGTACCGCCTTTCTTTCGTGTCTATGATTCTCTACCCTACGTTGATCCGCCTTTGTTACAACTTGCTGCCGTTTACTCTGGTATATAATCAGAAGTAAGCCGGCGAACGGCATCATCTTCGCATTGGCATCGGTACGGTACAGAGCACTAGAGCAGACAGCAGAGAGTTGCGGTTATATCTCCCTCACTGGACTCGGCAAACTGGTAAAACGCAGCGCAGCGGCAGCAGCAGCAGCGGATCATTGTTCGGTGTAGAGTGCGCCGAACGCGTTGGTACTGGAGCATTGATCTATTATCAGCTGTATTAGAATATTTGGTTGCGGCAGCGGAAGAGCTTGAATCAATGGAAAATGCTCTGTTCGGTAACCATTGTCACCATTGCCCTGGGAGGTGTTGTTTCAAACACATTCAAGCCATTCTGCTGGCCGGATTTTCAACCACATAATTTACCGCAACCCGTCCTTTTTAGGACGAACGAATTTGTTTATGAAGAGATGAAAATTTTCTGTATACTAAATTTCTTTAATTAAATTTCCAAATGTCGCTGATTCTTTAAATCATGAAGAATTTCTTCTGATTTGATCTATAAAACGTTAAATATGTGGTGACTCACCATGCGATCTTCTAACTCATGACGTTGCTTTAATTCTATTTTTGCTAAAAATTTGCCTTCTCACGCCAGTGCTTCCCTAACACGGATGACAGAAATATATAGGAGAAGAGCTATGGATTAAATTCCCTTTGAATCAAAGGGATCAAAAGTAGAATCAATATATATAGAATGCCAGTGTCGCTGTAGTGCTCGTGGTAAACATCACACATTTGAAAATTACGTATTTTACACTGTATGCGCATATGTGTGAGTGATCGATTCGAAACGGGAATCTGATTGTCAAACTAAATAAAAAATCCTTCTGCTTTTCCGTAAATCACCCGATTTGGTCGTTTTGGGGTATTTCGTCGGTAGGAAAATTTTCTATTGGCCAATTTGACAATGTAGTTCCCGTATCCAAGACACGAACCAGTAACATGTTTGCCACCAAAATATCCATGAAACACCAGCGACACTGGCATTCTATATATATTGATTATACTGGATCAAAGTTTGATTGTATTTAATTTACGCTCTATAGAATCCGCTCGAAAATCGTTGAGCTTCAGCTGCTTCCCCGGAATAAGGCAACGAAGACATCCAAATTCACTAAGCGAGACGCCAATAAACCGAAGAGTCAACGGATCCTCGTTGCAAGCCGTCTAGAAGTATATCGCCGCCAGCTACAATTGTGACGTTTCAAGGTTGGACACATTCGTGAAAAAGGCTTTGAAGTTAGTTTTCAACAAGAGAAAGCTGGTCCAAACAAAGAACTGGCGCTTCCGGTTCCTTCGCCTACCAAACTTGCTAGCGAGAAGCAAGATTACTAAGTCAAAGAAGACCATAACAAAGGCACCGAAAACTCCAAAGCCAAAAGAAGTTGTTTTAACGGAGAATGCGGTTCTAAAAAAGCTGCTGCCAAGCAGTAAATTTCTTCGATTTGTATTATTAACAGCTGGTAGAAAACAATCAGTTCTTTTAAGAACTACTGAATAAGTATATGAAGCAGTTGAATTGATTTTGCGAATGGCATCATTTTCGCGTTGTTTAATGAGGGTTACGATTTTATCTCCCTGTCCGGACGCGGCAAAGGTGGTAAAACTCGGCAGCAGCCAATTATTGTTTGGTGTGGAGTGGAAATTACGCCGACCGTGTTGGATTCGAAACATCGATCTATTATTGTCAATTGCAAGGAAAATTGTCCAATCAATAAGTACGCAATCGTTCATAAAAGTGCTATTTTAGCTTAAATCGTTTCGGTCTCTTCGGCGCACTTATTGCTTGGCAGATAACGATAAAGTGCGCCGAAGATCGAAACGATTTAATGCAAAATAGAACTTTATGAGCGATATATCGCACTTTGGGTGGTACAATTTTACTTGCAATTGACAATAAGCTGCTATAATAGAATATTAAATTAGCTAGAAAACCCAAATTTTGGTCGCGGAAGCAGAAGGGTTTAAATGGGTGGGAGCCCATCTGAAGGACGAAAGTTGACAATGGACACTACGAGTCAGAAATTTGAGAATTAGAGATTAACAAACGGACCTTTTCAGGTCCACCACATAAATTAGCTGAAGAGTTGAAATTATGAATTTCTCACATGTAAGAACACAATTTTTTAATGCGCAACTTGAGCATCTATATATGAAATTCATACAAAAATCACCGGCTTTAGCATTGGGAGACGAATTGCGCTACATTCGTAGTCCTACTTCAAGCCTGCGCCCGTGCCACTAGGCATGGACCTTTGTACTTTTTATTACACGCAACTAAATACTCCTGAATATTTATTACACGCAACTAAATACTCCTGAATATTTATTACACGCAACTAAATACTCCTGCAATTGTCTATCCTGCTTAGGGTTACCAAGTCTGAAAATTACAAAAACCGACCGCTCTGTCAGGCCTTCAAAAATGCGGAGGGGGGGGGGGGGGGTTGTGACAGCATATTAGAGAATTTGTCTGTAATGTGTAATGTGAGTTAGACGTCGCCGGTAGCATGTAAACGGCATAGAGAGAAAGCACAGAGAACAGACATTCATCTTAAACCCGCCACGTGTGTAAAAGCTCAGCCGCCATTTTGAAAATAAGTGGTAATGCTCCCGTTAGGTGGCGCTCACATCACTAACAGAATGGGCTTTTCTTGTTAATGTCTGTCAACGCATATCAAAGCTTACGTCGTATTTTCACCAAAGCATTTAATAGTTGCTACAGCAACTAACGTATTATTTACCCAATTCATCGCACTTAAAATAAAGGTAAACATTAATCAAAAATAGCAATATTTGACTACTTCCTTTTAAATCCTTGATTTCGATTACGAATTTGAAAAGTGATGGAACCATTGGCATACAGGCCACGTTTTCAGCAGCCGCCATCTCCGTGATCAATGAATCAAAGGCAAACGCGCCACCACCGGCGAATTTCTTTCTATGAAGTGGTAGAGGGTTTTCGGTGTTCAAAGATTCAAAAGTCCACTTCTGGTTCAAAGAAGAAAAGTCCACTGCTTATACCACCGCGGTGGGGTTTTGCTGCATGTAATGATGAAATGGTACAATACAATACGGAAAAACACTAAATACGATGCATATTTGTCTTACTTATTAAAATAACAGTAAATTGAAATACGATTTCGTTTCTGTTTTCAATGTTTAGCCGTGTTCAACAAATAACATAAACAAAATCGATCCGTTGCTACAACCGTTGCTGGTTGCTACAGTAACTAACATAAGAGTTGCCAGTATTCCGAATATGTAGACTATGACGAGAATATATAATAAATTTGGCAACATGAATATCGAGTAACTGATGCACCCTAAGAGAGATGTCGCTAGCGTCTTGTTTAAAAGCTTACACATCATTTGCGTGATATTTTATATGAACATAATTGTCTGTTCTCTGTGGAGAAAGTGGGAGTCGGTTGACAGTTTCCCGTGTAAATTATTGAAGATAGCTAGTTTTTGAGTGACAACTACTTGCTTCTGGCGCTAGCGGACAGTTTAATGCATATTACCGCCAGACGCAAGGTATTATCACTGCAAAACTAGCTATCTTCAATGATCCACTGTTCAGAATTGCTAATAAATTTATCAGACAATTTAACAGACCAGGCAAAAAACAAATCCGGCTTCATACGTCGGAAAACCGGCCTTTTCACCGGATTGACCGGCCACCGGCTTTGCAAGTGAAAAACCGGTCGGGCCGTCCAAAAACCGGCCACTTGGCAACCCTAATCCTGCTTTATAATTCACAGTCAATCCAGCTTTTTACGAGCCATAATGGCGGACGTGTTCGTAATATTTGTACAGCATTTTTGACAGTTCCCTACACTCTTAAATGATTCTACCTGTAAATAGGTCGGATTTAGTTAAAGCTAGGTTGAAACTACTCAAAATGCCCTTAAAGTGTACAAACTCAAACTTTGGGTAAAAATTTCAACCAATTTTGGCTACTTGCTACCGATAATTGAATTATTCTCTATGACAAATAACGCAATTTTAAGTTCCTTCTACCAATTTTTTGGTTGAAAAACTACTCAAAATCTGAGTTTGTACACTTTAAGGGCATTTTGAGTAGTTTCAACCTAACTTTAACTAAATCCGACCAATTTACAGGTAGAATCATTTAAGCGTGTAGTACATCGCACGTTTTCTTTCCGCGCGTTCACGGTAAAACTTAAGGAATGCACGGAAAGAGCACGTGCGATGTATTAAGGAAATGTCAAAAATGCTGTTCAAATATTACGAACACGTCCGCCATTATGGCTCGTAAGAAGCTGGATACAGTCATGAATTGTATATGAAGACACGCACGACTGCAAAACAACTTATTGTTCACTTCGATTTGACATGCTCTAATCATTATACAATTCCAATGTGAAATTGACATGAAAACGATTTAATGTGAACTTTCTATTACGATTTTGTGTTATCTGGGTAAATTCAACTGGAAATTGAAGTTAGATTGAATATGAAATTGAATTTGAAATTCGGCGTTGAATAGGATCGAAAATGGGACATCCAGCTTGACATGAAAAATGGTTCAAAATTGAATTTGAATTTTTACTTGAAATCGGCAGGAAATTCGGCTACAAATTGAACTTGAAACTTGAATTGAAAATAAATTTAAAGTTTTAGTTAAAATTGAAATTGAAATCGGACGTAAAATTTGAAGGAATTGACAATGGCTGGCCCCCTCATCTATGTAATCATTCGCATTGCGCTACCCCCCGATGTCTTTATAAAACCGTTGATACTTTTTTGACGTAAGACTACGTCTTTGATTACTATACTGGGACTGGGTAGCACTTTGTGAAAACGAAAATAGAAGTGTAACGTTTGAATGAAAGATTTCAAATGCTAATAACTACTAAACTACTGAACGAAACTGAACAATTTATATGCCGTTGGGTAGATAAAATGACCAGCAATTTTTTAGGGGGGTAAAAGAGCAATTTTAAGGGGGTGTAAGAGGGGGGGGGGCTCCAATACAAATGAAACACAAATTTCCTCAAAACTCGAGAACTAAACAAGCAAATGGAACCAAATTTGGAATGTAGGGTTTTCAGAAGGCAAGAATTTTTTCTCCCTCTTTAGGAGGGGGGCCCCCATACAAATAATATTCAAATTTCCTCATAACTCGAAAACTATTCGAGCAAAAGGAACCAAAATTGGCTTATGGGGGTTTTGGAGGTAAGATGTTTTTCTATGGTGTACTGAGACCCCTTCTTTTTCTAAGAAGGGGGGCACTCATACAAATGAAATACAAATTTCCTCATAACTCTAGAAGAAATCAAGCAAATGAATCAAATTTGGCATGTGGGGGTTGTAGAAGGCAGAAATTTTTTCTATGGTATAATGGGACCCATTCATCTTTTACCATGGGGGGGGGGGGATTTTTTCTATGGTGGATTAGAACCTTTGCTTTCTTTAAGAAGAGGAGATCCCATACAAATGAAATACAAATTTCTTCATAACTCGAGAACTAATCAAGCAAATGGCACCAAATTTGGCGTGTGGGGTGTTTTGGAAGCATGAATTTATTTTGAATTTATTTTATGTTGCTTTGAGACCCCTCACCCCTGTAGGAGGATAAAACATTACCATTTCAACCTTTATGATGCACACAAGTGATTTTTAAAAGAAATCTGTATGTATCAAAGGTTGCAGGCATTGTGCTCATGAACCCCCGTCCACGTATTTTCAAAGCCACCATTGCATTAAATGAAGAACTTAATCTGAATATTTTGTTCTTTTCGTTTAATCATTTACTTAAACAATGGCACTCACAGATTCTTATAAACATACATATGCCAGAAATGCAGTTTACATTAGTCTTTGATCTGATGATCTGATATAGTCCAACGTCACCCTTTCGTACAACCCTTAGGGCTGTATACCTTGTAGTTTTTCATTCTCCATTGTATAACCGAACGATACAAACACGTACATTAAACAGTTTCTGTTTAATTCTTTAATAATAACACTCAAATTTATTTTAACAAGATTTACAGTCTACCTCTAGCTACCGGTACGCATTGCGTGTATGTGTGTGTGTACTCAAGCTGGCTTACCTAGTACGATCACAGGGTGTATCTAAATACTGCAACATCCTCTCCACTTTAAAAATAAAAATAACAGGTTTACTAAAAAAATAACAAAGCTTACTTATAAAATAACAAAAATCACTTAAAGGCTAATTCGAAGTCCTTAAACTTTTCTGGGATAGGCGTCAATCGTTTTGGTCTGCGATTAGATGACACTTCCGGTACAAAGTTATTCTTTTCCTTTTGCTTTGGAGTTGTGGGAATACACGAAGTTGAAGAACGCATTGCGCCACCACGCGATGTTGAAGGGGAGGCAGTTTGTTGTGATTCAATCATAGCAAACTGTGGCGCAACGTGACTTTCCATTTGACAACCATTCGTTTTTTCACCGTCCGGAAGAGAAGCAAGTTGAATGTCGCTGTTTGAAAAACTATTACTGGAAACTAACGTTGATGGTCTGCGGTCAGGTAGTATGTTCGGTTCTTTACGTGGCTTCAAATGCACTAGACTACGACGATAATCCACTCCGTCTACGTTGACTAAATAGGATCGTTCGCTTAAACGATCGGCAATTGTTCCAGCACGCCAAGTTTTCGAAAACTCAGGTTGTAGCTGCGTGTATACCGGAGAACCAATCTGTAGCTCAGGTAAGTGTCGACATGTTTTATCATAGTTGCGTTTAAAGGTTTTACGATTGTTCTCGATTTTTGTAGGAACGTCATTTACGACTCTCGGAAGCAAATTTGATACGGATGTAGGCACACCACAGCGAGTTTGACGAGAAAACAAACGAGCCGCAGGACTGGAACCAATCTTATTTGGTATATTTCGCCAGTGTAAGAGAGCATACCAAAAATCAGTGTTAGTTTCGTCTGCTTTCGTAATTAAACGTTTTGCTATTTTTACAGCTGCCTCGGATTTACCGTTAGCCTGTTGGTGATGGGGTGCTGTTGTAACTAACTCGATATCCCAGTCACGGGCAAATTTTACCATTTTGACATTTGAAAAGTTGGTCGCATTATCGCTGATCAGTCTCTGTGGTTTACCATGACGGGCAAAATTCTGCTGACAAGCGAAGATTACTGACTCCGGCGTCAAGTCTTTCAAAATATCAAGCTCGAAGAAATCAGAATAGTGGTCAACAGTAACTAAAAACTTACGTTTGATGCCTCGGTACTCTGCTTGAAAAACATCCATAGAAACCATTTGAAAAGGGTATACAGGAATGTTGTGGCTCATCATCGGAGGATTCGGCTGAGAAGGTGCATACTTAGCACAAATAGAACACTCTTTGACGACATCTTTAATTTGGGAAGACATGCCCGGCCAGAAGAGATTAGCTCTGGCTAATTTTAGTGTAGATTCCGTTCCATTGTGGCTAACATGGCAACTATCAACGAGCTTGCGGCGAAGAACATGAGGGATTACTATACGGTCACCTCGAAACACCATACCATCCTGAGTAGCCAATTCACTACGATAATTAAAGTAGATTTTAACGCTATCAGGTACGCGGTCGACTGACATAGGCCAACCGTGCTGTATGTAGTCGATGATCAGTTGCATTGACTGATCTCTTTCGGTTGCGAATTTTATTTCATCCAAACGGCTATCCGAAACGCTCAAAAACTTACTCAGTTGGAATGCTTCGACTTCATTCACGACTTTGTATATGTTTCGCTTATCAAATATGTCGACAGTTAGCTTTGCATCCAGCGGTGCGCGAGACAATGCATCCGCTACAACATTGTCCTTACCTGTAACAAACTCAACAGATAATCGGTAACGCTGCAGATTTAGCAGCATGTGCTGAAGACGACGTGGAGCTGAAAGCAACGGCTTTTGGAACAAACTGATGAGGGGCTTGTGATCTGTTTTGATCACAGTCTTTGGGTTACCGATGATTAGTTGGTCGAAACGAGTGCAGACGAATAGAATAGCTAGTAATTCCTTCTCGATTTGAGCGTAATTACGCTCCGTAGGAGTCAAAGTTCTTGATGCATATCCAATTATGCCGTGCGATTGATACACAACCACACCAAGCCCGAAACAGCTTGCGTCACATTCAATGGTAAGCGGTTGGTTAACATTGTAATAGCTTAAGGTTCCAACATCTGATACCAGTGACTTTACTCGTTCGAATTCCTCTTGCTCCACTGCTGTCCATTGCCAGGGAGTTGTTTCCAAAATCAACCTTCTGAGGTTTGTTAAATTCGAACTGAGGTTTTTTAGAAATCTGCTTAGGTAGTTGACCATACCGACAAAACGATGGACTTCCTTTCGGTTGGTCGGGATAGGAAAATTCCGAATCGTAGAGATTTTCGTTTCATCTGGCTTTATTCCTTGGTCAGTCAATACATGACCATAAAACTTGAGCGAAGTCTGACATAGTTTGAGCTTGGACTTGTTCAGTTTAACGTTGTGTTTTTCTAAGCGAGTCAATAACTTTTCGAGACAACGGTTATGGTCGACGAGAGCTTCTTCCATGTTGTCACCTACGCCATACACTAGTAAATCATCCGCAATGCACTCGACACCTTTGAGTCCCTGAATGACTTCTTGCAGGCGCATTTGAAAAATCTCTGGAGCTGGAGCAATTCCAAACGGCAAACGAGTCCAGCGATATCGACCAAAAGGAGTCCAAAAAGTCGTCAGCTTGCTACTAGGTTCATCCAATACAACATGCCAGAAACCTTTCTTGGCATCGACGGATGAAAACACTTTGGCTTTTCCTAACTCAGGAAGAATCTCATCCAAAGTGACAAACTGGAGATTAGGTCTCTTGAGAGCTTTGTTAAGCGGAATCGGGTCAAGGCAAATACGGATACTGGGTGATTCAGGATTACCACGTTGGACAATGACAATGTTACTCACCCAGTCTGTGTGTTTCGACTCTTTAATAATCACGCCTTCTGCTTCAAGAGCATCCAGCTCTCTTCTCAGTTTGGCACGCATAGCAATAGGTACTCTACGAGGCGATTGTATAGATGGAGTAACATCGGGATCCACTTCCAAAGACACTGTTCCAGCTAGCTTGCCGTATCCCTTAAATATTTCAGCATGTCTGTCGATTATCTTCTGCGCTTCGACACGATGTACATTCAAAAGCTGCGACGACTCAGCTGGCTTAGTTGTTACGAATGAAACCGCTTTGCAAAATTTCACGAAACCGAGAATGCGGCATACTTTCGCTGACAACAAAGGGCGATGATTTCCTTCAACCACCTGTAACACTAGCACATATCTTCTGCCTTTACGGCGACATGGGATCTTCACTTGCCCAAGCACTTTGATCGGGTTACCTCCGAAGCTTTGCAAACGAAGTTTTGACGGAAGAAGAGTTAAATTCACTTGCTTATTCAGTTTCATTAAATATTCGCGACCGATTAAACTGGTATTAGCAGCTGTGTCCAACTCACACTCTACCGACTTCCAACCATCAGCAAAAAGTAACTTGAGTTTCGCTGCTACACTTCCACCATTTTCAGAATCATCAACTATTTTCCCGATTTCAAAATCTTCATCACTTACATCAGAGGATGCTTCATTTATAGGTTCCTCTTCTGAATCGCTAGCACTAGTATCTTCTGTTACTTCCTACTCGCCACTTTTTATTTGCATTTTTTGATCGACGTTTACTGCAAACTTTTTCAAAGTGGTTCTTTCCTTTACAGTGATGACATCTTTTACCTAGAGCTGGACATGAACCCTTCGAAAAGTCATGGCAGTCACCACAAAACTTACAGCGGAGCATTTTCTTCTTAGGTTTTGAAATTTTCTTCACTTCCGATTCGGCCGGAATAGCCAGCTCGTGCGATCGTTTTGCTGCTATCTCTTCGGCTCTGCACATATCCACTGCTTTCGTTAAAGTGATGTCGGCAACTGTTAGCATCTTAGTGCGTAATTTTGTCCACTTATTAGCTGTAACCACCTTGTACGTTACCAAATCTGCTTCAAGCGATCCTAGTTTCGCTATTTTGGCAAGCACTTTTAGGCGGGAGGTAAAATCATCGATGGATTCGTCATACGTTTGAGCGGCGGAGAAAAAATCCAATCGATCGATGATGATATTGCGTTTGGCCGTAACCTTTTCTTTAATGGCCAATAAAGCCGCTTCCACACTCCCTTGCTGTTCTGCTGTCAACTCAAAGTTGAAATATTTTCGCCGTGCCGGTTCACCGATCACGGACAACAGAAAACTCACTTTTTGTGCATTATCAACCGCTGGCCATCTATCCATACCTATGGCCTTAGCGTAACTGTCCCAGCTTCTCTGGAAAAAGTCGAAATTCTGTTCCATATCACCTTCTAATGCTAGCGGTGCCGGCTGCGGAACAGAAATATTTGCACCAAGTGATGGCCCAACCGGTGGCGCTGCAGCAACATTTCTCTGGGCATTTGTCAGACCCATCATGAGTTGACTAAACAACTTCGTCTGATGCTCCAAAAACTGAGCAAACTGATTCGGATCCATTTCAATGAGGATCAATTCACTTTTCACACGCGGAGTACGAAAAATAAAATGGCCGCCGACGCTGCGCGACTTGTACAGACACGTTTATCAATGTTCAAAAAAAAAAATGTTCGGAAAAAACAGCACTTTTCTCGCGATTTTACCAATGACGCCAAGAAACTGCACTTAGAAGCACACGATAGCTTCTGACACCATGTTTAATTCTTTAATAATAACACTCAAATTTATTTTAACAAGATTTATTAAACGATGTTGATTGAGCAAAGTACAGATAAAGAATGAGAGTGCGCAGTACAGTCTACCTCTAGCTACCGGTACGCATTGCGTGTATGTGTGTGTGTGTACTCAAGCTGGCTTACCTAGTACGATCACAGGGTGTATCTAAATACTGCAACAGTTTCATTTTCTTTTCGCAAGTTAGAGTTTTATTTCTCTCCGGTGATATTCCACGTTGTGTCCTCTGCTATCCACAGGTTATGTGCCCAGAGAAGTATCCGGTATATCTGTTAAATCGGTGCGAAAAAGAAAAGTGTTCGGTTCGGTTATAGTTTCCCCGCGTGTGTCTAGTGCAAGATGGCCGACACGAACAAATTTTCATTTGCGAAACTGAATAACCAAAACTGGCACAGATGTCGCTGAAGGCGCCTAAAATTCTACACTAAACTCACAACAGCTAGCTTCTGGCGCTAGCATAACGCTTTTAGTCTATATATACTAGCGTCGTCGTCCCGTCAGTAAACACAAAGTTAGATTAAACTAGCCCAACCCATGTCGCTACGTTAATAAGGGGAGTTGTGCAGACTCCTTTTGTCCAGCGCCTCTGTGGTTCATAGGTACACGGGTACCAACGAGCCACATGTCTTGGCGAGTGTTGTGGGTTCAAATCCGGTTACAATCTCAGATTATAGCTTGGTTCGACTCATTCAGCTTCCAGCATTGGACAAAAGGTAGGAGTCAGAACGACCACTTGTTATAAGCGTAGCTACCTATTCCCCCTCCCTTCCTTTCCACTCTTTCCCCTCCATTCCCAGAAAAAATCCTTCATTACTTTTCCTTACCGTCCCTTCATCAATTGTAGAACCATCGTTTCAAAAAATATTAATATATGCCTGACCGCATCTCAAGGTCATGACTAAAATCACGAGGTTTGGTCAATATTCAAAGACATTTACAGGTTTCAGCTTACCTAGCAGCTGATGTGGCTTAAGCGTTTTATAGAGACCACATCAAGGTGCCTAAAACTGTACTAGCACCGACGCAGTGTTTTACAAATTTTGCAAGAACCACAAAATACGTATTTTGTTAAAAAGTAATAATGCCGGACGGGTGCCTCATGATGGTCAAGTTCAAGTACAACGTGGTTAAGGGAAACGGCTTCATACCCGGCGTTGACCTCCAGAACTATGCACATCCTTTATCAGGTTGAACCTGATTGCATGGTTTACCGACACACGGATAACAAAATGGGCGAAATGTTTGATTAGATATTCACTACTACTTTTAAAAACACCGCCATTGCGCGGTCCTTCCGATCCGTCTTCGCGCGGTCCTTGCGACCCGCCATTGCGCGGTCCTTCCAACCCGCGGTGCTTCTGAGTCGCCATTGCGCGGTCGTTTTGACCCGCTTTGTTGGTGATCTTAATTGGGTGGTCTCTCCATAACAAATTGAATTTCCATGATTTTAATTGTCCTGTCACGGTCGCTAAATTGTGTACCATTTATTTCGCTATGGACTAAGACTCTAAGACCACCCAATTGAGATCGGTTGAGTACAACTTACCTCGTCAGAAGTCCAATGATGAAAAGGGACGATTCTCTTCACACCACGTATAGAATCAATAAACGTGGTTGACGTGACTACAATATATTCGGTGTGTTACTTAGTAACATATAAAAAATTCCCAGGTAACCAATAAGCATTTCAAATGCAATTTAAATGCAAGCCAATAAGTTGCCTTAAATGCTATTTTCTCAAAATATGTGGCTATTTTACAGCTAGCCCTCTTATAGTGCTGACAATGCTTATTTGCAGCTAGTTACCGACAAGAATTGTGACAAATAGAATTGTGGATGCCAATTTACAACAGTTATGCAGTCAAAAGGCTGATAAACAGTAACCTACTGTATAAAACGCCAGGGATGCTAATAAACGATTGATTTATTGCTTATACTAATGCTACTTGGTTACCTGAGCTCAGTCCATATCACCCAAATATATTTATGCCACACACCCATAACAAGAAGACTGGCAGCTCTGCCAATATTTGGAAGATACGATACACTGATGGTAGCTCGCTCTGCCGGGCAAGGTAATCCCTGCGTGCATCTGTGTGAGTGAGTACTAATATTTATACCATCATGCCAACATAGTCGAACATACACCAATACAGAATTTTGGAGAGCTTGCTAACACTCATGCAAAATTTACCACCTTCGCGCAACTGGTGATGACGCATGGCGTTTATATGGAAAAATAACAGAGAGGGAGAGAGGTCAGTCTTGTTAATAATGGGGTCTTCGGTGTTATGCTTAAGGCTAGCAGACAAAAGGGCAGGATTAAAATTCACCTCGTCGGCAGACGGAACATACGTTTAATAAAAAAATTGAATACAAAAAATAGCGGCTGTATCATTGTAGTGTTTGGCCATGTTCCTTACATTTGTATAATAGAAGCTAAAGACATCTGTCTATGATTTGTATTTTGAAATAACGCTCTTATCAAATGTTTTACTTCTTCAGGTCTATAATTTAACGTTAGTGGTCCTTTGCCTTCAGCCCACAACTCCGTAATTTCGACCAGTGAGGAATCGAGAATCGTGTGAAGCTGCACTAGTTTTGTCCAAGGTTTAACTAGTAATGTGATATCAGTAGGATCCTAATAACAATATAAAAGAAAGCGTTCATACATAAAAAAAGTTGATTTGTTTACCTTAAAAAGGGAAGGAGCTTTATCTTCCATTAACCTGATGACTGTTACGAGACCATTGCCAAGAGCTGCTGTAATGTCTTCTAACAACAAAACTCGTTTGATGATTTCAATACAAAAAGTCGTCAGCAAACTTCCAATGCTATTATTGTAAACAATATCCGGCAAAACCGTTTGCCATACGCTTTTTAAAAGTTCCAACTGCCGAATACATTGGCGTACTGCCTTTTGGGACGTAGGACTCAGTTCTACAATGCCGTTAGTTATATCTGTAATATGAAAAAAAAAAATAAAGAGCATCTAGCAGAATTTCTTGAATAATATTTTAATTACTACTTGAAATCTTGGGAGGCATCTGTGTTGGCCATAATGTACAATCAGACAAATCAGTCGTCGCATTTTTAAAAAATGATAGTCTTTCTAATAGATGGAGGGAAATACGTTGCCGTTTGCAGCGCCTGGTGGGGCAGTTAGAGCCAAGTCTGTCCAAGGTTGAGAGGAGTTCCCTGGGCCCGCCAGACCCCCCTATACATTATATGAGCAATCTATTTGTTCTACCATCTTCTCTCAGCCTTGGACAGACTTGGCTCGAACTGCCCCACCACGTGCTGCAAACGGAATAATATAAAATATTTTTGCTATATTTAATATAAAATTTACCTTAATTTAATATAAATAAAGTGGTCAAAAACTGCGCGCACCCTCGTAACTGAATACACGGTGGGCAATAGCGCAAATTTGTGAAGAGATAGAAGGTTGGGAATTTCGACAAAGTTGCTGATCTTGTCAAGACGCATATGGTGGTATACAATTAAGTTCGGAACTGATTCGCTATACAGCCACAGAGAATAGACATCCAAGCGAAAGGTCCCCACTTGGATAAAACTTATGTCAAATTAGTTGGGAAACTATAGCGATGATGTCGCTGAAGGCGCAGAAAATTCTACACTAAACACACAACAGCTAGCTTCTGACGCTAGCATAACGATTATTGTCCATATATACCAGCGCCAGAGGAGCCAAAGGTTGTCAGTGTGCAAATCAAAAGAATCATTTAGTTGGGAAACTATAGTGGTGGTGACGCTAGCATATTAGGTGATTTTAAATTGAAATTTTATCCAAGAATTACCGAAAAATTTGTTCCTGAATGGATGTCTGTTCTCTGTGATACAGCGCTAATAAAGGAGAAATTTAGTTCGAATAGGAATATTTCGGAACCATAATGAGACAGAAGGTTGCTTTTTACTACAAAGTTGTTTGTAAAGTCAAGACAAGACGCATTTGGTGACGGACGCTGAGGTTCGCTAAGTGGCACATACGCTGAAATTAAATTCATTTGGCGATGTCTCCGAACCATGATGAAATAGAAGGTTGATGTTTTAGACATGGCTGTTTATCAGGTGAAGATACTTTTGATGAAAAAAATAGAATTCTTTTCAGAATATTACGGAACCATGATGACATAGAACACTTTGAAGATTGAAAGAATTTACCTTTTATTCCAATTGAAACTTTTGCTTAGTGCATACATTCATGAAGATTATGATGGGGAATCGTTCAATTTATTTAGAACAAGAACACTGCATCATACTCCCCCCATTAATTTCGCCGGATCAACAGTAGGAAGAAAGCATAGTTTTGATACAGCTCGGCGATATTCCTTAGCATCCGTACGAACCGTAACCAATCGTACAATTCCATTTTTCCAGGGTGGGTTACAATACAACGATGCGTCCAAGAGACCATCGATGTGGAGGCGCATTGTCGTCCTTTAATATTACCACACATACCTATCTCGATGTTGCAAATCTCGTGCCATTTCAGTCTAGACTGTAGGTGATGCAAATATTCAACCGACTCTCGCTTCCCAAAGTGCTCCTTCATCAACATATGTTGCCAACGGTTAAATGGAATTACTTTCACTTCAGCAAACGATGTATGCGGAATACTCAACGCTAATTTCCCGGTAAGAAAGTGCGACGACGTCAAAACCTTGATGTCGTTTGGATCATCCGAAATTGGAAACAGAGGTCAACTATTCAAAATGGCTACACACTGCGCTAAAAAAGTTGTCATCTACTCAAATGTAAGAATTGTGTCTCCAACGACACGTTTTAAATTATAGGGGAGTGTCGTCGTGGTTGGGCCACGTTTTGGAATTCACCCATAACTTTCGTTTCAAAAGGAATTTTAGAAATCTAAACACGTCGTTGTAAAGGTCTAAGAATAAGGTATATTTGCGGAAAGTTTTGAACTGATTACTTGAAAAATAAAAAAGTTATAGGCATTTACGTGAAGACAAAATATATTGTCATTGTTCTGGCGACACTGCAGCACTCGCAGTGGGCAAGTGATCGTTTAGCCTTCAACGAGGCAATCGATCAAGTGTCATCGGAAAAAGATAAATAAACAAACTGAGAATTGCGAAAGAAGTGGAAGTTCAGATTAGGGTAACTAACGTATTTTGGACCCCCTCAGCAGCTGTACATAATTTGGACACTTACAGCAAAATCAAATGCAAGTGTCCACATTATGTACAGCTGCTGATGGGGTCCAAAATAGGTTGGTTACCCTACATGGTAAAGATTTAGGAGAAAAGTGAATTGTGTCTGCTAGATTAGAGAGGAGATAATCAGAAAGAGTGAAATTAAATAGTAATTCGAAAGCTGAATCTGTATTACGCTGAGGTGAGCTGAGGTGCAACTGCGATACAGATCATTACATGATGATGATGGAGCCCACCTCATTCCCCTACAAAGGTTACAGATAAAGCAGTGCATCTACGTGCGATTTGTTGATTCCGTTGCAGAAGAAAGCTAACCCGATTGTGATTATCGCCTCATAAACCTGATAAACATAAAAATATACTTTCCTAGGAACTTACCAGTAGAATCGTTGTACATTTACCCATGATCGTTTCGGATAGTTTTACAAGAAAGGAAAAAGACTGGAGTGACATTGTGATTCTCGTTTCGAGTGATTTTGCATGTAGTCACTGTGATAAGATTTATACCGGACAAACAAAAAGAAATTTTGGAATCCGATTCAAGGAGCATGTTTCAGAAGTAACAAAAGCTAGGAAAGAACTACAAGAGAAAGAATTTTACCACTTCAAATCCAAAGTAGCCGAGCACATTTTCGAAGAACATCCCGTTACTTTTGAAAACATTAACCTTCTCTTTTGGGCTATGGCAACTACCGGTTTTGCACACTCACCGGATTATGCGCCCACAATTCCTATTCGGTTTAAATAGGGGACCAAGCTGCTACTCCACAAACAGTCTAAGTTAGTTAGATACTGATGAAGGTCTCACGTCGAGACCGAAATACGTATTTATCAATAAAACAGTAGTAGAATTAAAGGATATAAATAACTTTTGTTTTCTTCTTTTTTATCATTTGAAAAAAAAAACTACAAGGTTTACAGCCCTAAGGGTTGTACGAAAGGGTGACGTAGGACTGTGTCATATAATACTCATTACATTGATAACATGTTTTAATCGATGAAGTATAACTTTATGTCTGATCATTAGATCAAAGACTAATGCAAACTGCATTTATGGCATATGCATATTTGAGTATCTGTGAGTATCATTGTTTGAGTGTTTATTTGTAAAAGAGCGAAATATTCTGATTTAATTCTTCATTGAATCAATGGTGGTTTTGAAAAAAAACCGTGGCCCTGAATAGAACTATGTTTGAGCTGATAGCACTTCTTAAAAATCAGTACTATAATTACTGTTGCCAATATATAGATGGATGTCGCTATTCGGTCCTTTAGACTCTAGGATGATGGTTGCCAGCTAATACAGGAGTGATAGGAAATACCAAATCACTGTAAAGTAGAAATGGATTAGTTTTATTAAAATACTGACCGTCCGTCAGTGCGATCGTGCGATAAATGAGCAGACTGCGAACCTAGTGTGCTATTTTAAATCACTGGAACTGTCGTTGCTACTAGTAAGCTAGTGTAGGTGTCAGAGGAAACCAGATCGACTGCTGCTGCTCAAATGATTATCCGACGCTGAATGAGCAAGCATTTTCCATGTTTACCATGCTATAACGCAAAATGGAACGTTAACCATTTAGAAAGTGTAGAAAAATCTTTCCATTCTTCAATTACTATAGCTCTTATAAGAACTGTTTAAGACCACAATGGCCTGCTGCTGAATTTACTGCCAGTCAGTCGTTCCGTTTCCGTTTGCCTTCAGTGTTGGTTTGCGACAATTGCCATTGAAACTGCCGCCAAAATGCCATCGGGTATGCCTCGAATTGCCATTAATTGCCGCAAAAGTCCTTGGACTTGCATCCAATTGCCGGTGTTGCCGCTAAAATGCCATCGTTTTTACCTCCAATTGCTGTCGGTGTTGCCGCCAAATGCCGTTGGTTTCGCCACCAATAGCCGTCGATGATAAATACTGACCGTCCGTCAGTGCGATCGTGCTATAAATGAGCAGGCGGCGAACCAAGTATACCATTTTATAGTCACTGGCACTGCCGCTGCTACTTGTAAGCTAGTGTAGGTGGTGGAGGAAACCATATCGGCTGCTGCTGCTTAAATGATTGTCCGACACTGATTGAGCAAGCTATCGAACAATTTCGCATGTCTGCGATGGGAAAATGCAAAATGTAACGTAAAGTGCATCGTGTGGGATTCACGTTGGTCATTGCCCGCTGATTCCGCTTGTCTTTGTGGTCGGTGTTGCCGTCAATAGCCATCGATGTTGCCAATTGGATTGGAAAAGGGGTGTGCCTTACAAAGTGGTCTCAAAGGTTATCATTTGGATCCAAATCCTTTGGTGTATCTAATGGGATGGTATGGGTATGGGAAAATTCGACCTAAATTTTACACACATTTTCACTATTTAGCGTATAAAAAATTATTATTAATATGCTACTATAAAATTGCTGGAAATTTTATCTGTCCAACGACATATTAACTGTTATGTTTCGTTCAGTAGTATAGTAGCTATTAGCGTTTGAAATATTTCATTCAAACGTTACACTTCTATTTTTCGTTTTTACAAAGTGCTACCCAGTCCCAGTATAGTAAACAAAGACGTAGTCCTACGTCAAAAAGTCATTTAGAAGGTTAATGGGCACTTTGCAATCGGTTCCGGAACAACCGGTACCCGTTTCTTAGGGGCATTAGGAAGGTTAATATAAATTAGTTTTAAAATTTAACTTTTTAAATCAAACTGAAAACATAAACTTAATTTAACTCCATTGTACTTACATTGAATATACCCGCGCGTAAGAGTTTTATGTTTTCCTCTAAGGTTTCTTTAACAATCTAGCTTCTTGAACTGATATAGGCTGTATAATTTTTAAAAACTATGTTTATAGTCAGCATCTAAAATAGTGTTTTTTTTTCGAATTGCACTACTTTTAGGTGAAAATAGTCGTCATCGATCCTGCAAATCTCAAAAACAGTTTTTTTGTTTGAAACATAAATTTTGTTCATGAAAATATATTTGCTGTGTTCAGATTGGCTAGAAGAATGCAGTGAATACATTTTTATAAACAGAACCCCGCTGTTGGGTTGGGCCCAAAAGCTGCTTCCGAAATTGGGCTCTCAGACAAAAAGGTAATGATTGCTAATTTCCTGTTAAAACGGATTAAGATTTTCGTGATTTTTATCAATCACATCGAAGTAAAAAATACGTATCGGTTAGTTTTGAGCAGAGAATTCAAAAGTTTTTTTTTATAAATTTTAAGTATATTAAACCCTCATACTCTCGCTGGTCCGCTTTACTTTCTCTTACCTTTTTCCTTATTACTACATCTGTATTCTCTGTAACCCATCACATCACTTACTACAAAAGGTTAATTCAATGGACAAAGTAGTCTAAGTCCCCCCTAACAAAAAAACCCATCGCATCACCTGAACCCACCCCATCGGCATCTGCATATCTAGCTGCAGTAAACGTCAGCGACTGCATGTCCTGGGCTCAAAATTTGACTGCGGGCTCAAATCAGACTGGTGGCAGTTGAGTGAAACGCAATGCTGACATGCTATCTCATTTTCGCACACACGAGATGTTGGCGGCGAAAACATGGTTGCCTGCCGATGGGGTGCCTGAACCAGTCATTGTTCCGTACGGTTGTTGTTGCCATATTGAATTGATATTACTATTGCTATTGAGATTCTATTCTGGTTCAGGTTATCTCAGATTGCCGACAATTACTCAAAGCGTTTTTGTTTTTTAACCTAGGTTTATTCCAACTGACCACTGAATAAACAAACATTTTCGCGAGCATAAACAAACGTTTTCGGGTTGTCAGTGTATTGCTTATTGCGAGGTTCAAACTGTGAAAAAAATCAGTGCGAACCTGTCGTCTAAAAAGAGCAACCCAGAGCGAAACTAAGTTCAACCTGAGTGAAAAAACAAACGTGTTGACAGCCTTTCGATTGGAACTAGAGCGAACCTAAGCAAAAACAAAAACGGTATCAGTCAGACCGCCAGCAAATAAAGCAAACTGGAAGAATAAGCGCAGAAAAAACACCAACCTCTTGGGCAGCCAGTGGCGACTCGTGGGGGTTTAGCTTACCTGTTCAACCAGCGAAAAATACAAATTAATACGCAGCTTTTTTATTATCGCATTTCTATATTTTAATCATAAAACAAACATTAGGGGTTTTCACCGTAGCGCTTGCCATGTTGCGTAAACGATGTATTTCGTGTATATACTGCCGCAATTCGCATTGCAGTTCTATGGAGATGGAACTGTTATGCGAGTAGCGGCAGTATAAGTATGCAATACTCCGTATTCGCAATATAGCAAGCGCTACGTGAATATCCCTATTTATTTAAATAGCAACGGAATACGACGGTTTACTTTACCAGCAAAATAGTCTCTGAATTTGACGAACCGAAAACTTTTCGTTCAATTTACCTATTGAACCAAATTCAAGAATTACCACGTTACTGCGATGCGCGCACATCACACGCACCACAAGCAATATGCGTAAGTTGTTCAATGCTAAAAATGAACGAGTTAATGAGAAAGTTTTGCGAATAATGCATGCCAAATCGCCAACCGCGCTCTATTTTCAAATCCCCTTCGTACCAACACATTATTCCTGGTACTAATCTCTAAAGTAACGTTCAAGCGTCGTGTTGAACGTTTTGTTCATTAGCTTCCTAACTAAATAAAATATCAAAGCGCGTGCCATAGGGATATGTGGTAGTAAGTTGTTCAATGCTGAAGATGAACGAGACAATAGAGCGCCCGCGCTTTCAAATAAAAGCTGTGTCACATTCTCTTTTTATCTCCTTCGTACCAACACATTGTCCCTGGTACTAATTCAGTATCAAGAATCAATACCAGGAATAATGCGTTGGTATGCTTGTGCATTGAGATCTCGAAAGAAACGTTCAAATGTCGTGTTGAACGGTTTGCTCATCAGCTTCGTAACTAAACTAAATTCGTATTGCATTGCATATGCATCGGTGCAAACGAAATTTGGTCGGGCTGAATTTTGTTTGCCTGTCCTATGAACAGGTTGAACATGCGGACGAGTCGCCACTGTGGGCAGCTGCCCTGGGTAGATTAAAATTTGCAACTCGAACAAGCCAATCCAAATCCTCATGATAACGCAAACTAAATTATGATTTATAAACCGAATCTTTAAAAGTTTTGCTACATGGAATTGATTCAAAATTACTTCATACATTTGACATCACTAGTGTGCTTTGTGCACTTCATTTGTATAAAGGTACATATCAGCCCTGCATTGAAGGGATCCTTAAGGTTATGCCAAGCACATGATATACTTCAATGATTTTAGATTGAATCATAAATAAGTTTAATCAGCATTTGACTTGACATTAAATTCAGTTTATTATGTACTAGCTGACCCGACAAACTTCGTATTGCCACAAATTAACCTGTGTTGTACATAAATCATGAATCTGGGATGATCTTTGTCACAATCTCGAGTTTTGCAAGCCCCCCAGTGGGCGGCGCTTCCGACGGCGGGTCACCGGCAACACTCGCGACCGTCTCGTCCTGAATGATCTAGTGTTACTATAGTTTTTGTGGTCTTGTATTGACTAATGTTTTATGGAAGAGTCTCGAATTTCTCGAGTTCGATTAGTTTTTGAGTTTCGCAAAAATTTCTGTTTTATTTGTATGAGAGTCCATATCCCCCTACCACAGGGGTGAGAGGTCTCTATCGTAAAATAAATTCAGGACTCCAAAATCTCCCACATGCCAAGTTTGGTTCCATTTGCTTGATTAGTTCTCAAGTTATAAGGAAACTTGAATTTCATTTGTATGGGAGCTCCCCTCTTAAAAGGGGAAGAGGTCGTAATTCACCATACAAAAAATTTCTGCCATCTAAAACTCCCACATGCCAAATTTGGTTCCATTTGATTGGTTAGTTCTCGAGATAAGAGGAAATTTGCATTTCATTTGTATGGAAGCCCACCCTCTTAAAGGGGAGATGGGCCATAACTCGCTTTCTAAAGAAGAGAGGGGTCTCAATTCACCATAGAAAAAAATCTTGCGTTCAAAACCACTTACATGTCAAATTTGGTTCCATTTGGTTGATTAGTTCTCGAGTTATGAGGAAATTTGTTTTTCAGTTGTATAGGAGCCCCCCCCCCCTCTTAAAGTGGGGAAATCCATAGAAAATATACCATAGAAAATATTCTTGCCTACAAAAACACCCACATAGTAAATTTGGTTCCATTTACTTGATTTGTTCTAGAGTTAAGAGGAAATTTGTATTTCGTTTGTATGAGAGCCCCCCCTCTTAAAAAGATAAGGGGTCCTAATTCATCATAGAAAAAATGGTTGCCTCCAAAAACACCCACATGCCAAATATGGTTCCATTTGCTTGATTAGTTCTCGAATTATGAGAAAATTTGTATTTCATTTGTGCAGAAGCACCCCCTCTTAAAGTTGGGAGGGGTCCTAATTCACCATAGAAAATATTTTAGCCTCCAGAAACCTCCACATGCCAAATTTGGTTCTATTTGCTTAATTAGTTCTCGAGTTATGAGGAAATTTGAATTTCATTTGTATAGGAACCCCCCACTCCTAAAGTGGGTAGGGGTCCCAATTCATCATAGAAAAAAGTTTTGTCTCCAAAAACACCCACGTGCCAAATTTGGTTCCATTTGCTTGATTAGTTCTCGAGTTATGAGGAAATTTGTATTTCGTTTGTATAGGAGCCCCCCCTCTTAAAGTTGGGAGGGGTCCTAATTCACCATAGAAAATATTCTTGCCCTCGAAAACTTTCACATGCCAAATTTGGTTTCATTTGCTTGATTAGCTCTCGAGTTATGAGGAAATTTGTATTTCATTTGTATAGGAGCCCCCCTTCTAAAGTGAGGAGGGGTCCCAGTTCATCATAGAAAAAATGTTTGTCTCCAAAGACACCCACGTGTCAAAGGTGGTTCCATTTGCTTGATTAGTTCTCGAGTTATGAGGAAATGTGTATTTCGTTTGTATAGAAGCCCCCCCTCTTAAAGTGGGGAGAAGTTTTAATTCACCATAGAAAATATTCATGCCCTAGAAAACTTTCACATGCCAAATTTGGTTCCATTTGCTTGATTAATTCTCGAGTTATGAGGAAATTTGCATTTCATTTGTATAGGAGCCCCCCTTCCTAAAGTGGGAAGGGGTCCCAATAGAGGTTTTCCGTCAGATCATACCCCTCCTTTTCTTATTTTTTCTCAAAAGTACTCCCAATACGAGTGACAATGGTGCAAAAATATATTTTTTTCGTTGACTCTAGAATTTACTACGATTTTTTAAACAATGCAAATTGCAAGAATGTTGAGTTTCTTTTCACCAAATCACGAATGTTGAGTTTTAAAAAATTCGTTTCGGCTGCACTGTTTATCAAAATTTTCAGATTTTCTGGCAGCATTGCATAACAGTTTTTGACATATGTGTATCAGCGGTAGAGTGAAAAGGATAAAACGAATGAAAAGCTAATGATTACCTTCTTTTTCATTTCGTTTGTTGCTTGCCACAAGAGTAAAGAGTGGCACAAATGGTTTCGAAGTGGTGAAAATAGAGGACACTGGTACAAAAAGGCATGTAAGACATCCGAGAAGTGACCGGTTGAAATATACGTATTTTAGTTTTTCATTTTTACAGTAGTTAGAGGCTTTAATAAAGAAAGTTTTATATGGGTATCATTTCTAAGAGTCAAAACCGAACATTTAGTGAAAAAAAAATTTTTGACGGAAAACCTCTATTCATCATAGAAAAAAAATTTGTCTCCAAAAACACCCACGTGCCAATTTTTGTTCCATTTGCTTGATTAGTTCTTCAGTTATGAGGAAATTTGTATTTCATGTGTATAGGATCCCCCCTCCTAAAACGGGGAGGGGTCCCAATTCATCATAGAAAAAATTTTTGTCTCCAAAAACACCCACATGCCAAATTTGGTTCCATTTGCTTAATTACTTCTCGAGTTATGAGGAAAATTGTGTTTCTTTGGTACAGGAGCCCCCCCTCTTAAAGTGGGGAGGGGTCCTAATTTACTATAGAAAATATTCTTGCCCTCGAAAACCTTCACATGCCAAATTTGGTTCCATTTGCTTGATTAGTTCTCGAGTTATGAGGAAATTTTTATGGAAGCCCCCCCCCCCCCCCTTTTAAAGAGGAGAGGAGTTATAATTCCCCTTATAGAGGGGAGGGGTCTTAATTTACCATAGAATAAATTCTTGTCACTGAAAACACCCACATGCCAAATTTTGTTCTATTTGCTTGATTAGTTGTCGAGTTATGCAGAAATTTGTGTTTCATTTGTATGGGAGCCCCCTCTCAGGGGGAGGGGTTTCTAACCATCACTAAAACCTTTCCTGGCCCCAAAAAACCTCTACATGCATATTTTCATGCCGATTGGTTCAGTAGTTTTCGATTCTATAAGGAACATACGGACAGACAGACAGACAGACAGAAATCCTTCTTTATAGGTATAGATAAAGAAAATGTTTTAGTCTTCTCGAAATAAACTGAATATTGTAATTTTAATCAAAAGTCAGGTGGGAAAATTTTATAAGCTTCAAAGCAAAATAAGAAACAGGTGAATAAACAAAACTTAACTTAAATCTAAACGAATTAAACTAAAAGTTATCAGATATCTATAAAAAATATTCTTGAAACGTTTATAAGCAAAAATAAAGATTTTGATATGCTGGGATTTAATCGTAATTAAAATACTTATAAAATCACACTTACATCAGATATGCTAATAACATAACGATCACAAGAACACTATCGACCCAGTTTCTTTCACCCGTTGCAGTTGTGCACCCACAAAATCAGCAATCCATACTGAACACGCTGCCTCAATTCATCGCAGGTACATCGCATGCATCGTTGAAGTACATCGCATGGCGTTACCAACGTATCGTACCAAATAGAGTGACTATATACAGAGTGGCGACAATGTCAAAATTGGAATGAAAATTATCTGTCAGTGTCATTCCAATCGAGCAGACGACCTATCCAACGCGTATGCAGGATAGAGAAAGAAAAACCTTGGAAAAACCGCATTGCATACATTTGGGATGACTTGTCGCCACTCTGTATATAGTCACTCTAGAACCAAAGTGTGAACCATTTGATCAGAGTATGCGGTACGCAAAAAACTTTAAACGCTACGACGAGGCAAGTTTGAGTTGAACGTGAATCAAAGAAAAATGACTTCGATTCAACTTGGGTCTAGTATATGCCAACATTGAAGAGCAGACATACACTTGACAACAGGCTTGCAATGCAATGTGACATAAATTTTACTTGTGGAAATCAGTTTTCGGGTAAGTGGTTTTCGGGGAAATGATACCTTCGGAAAAATGTTTTTCGTGGGATTGTTACATTCGGGGAATTAGTACATTCGGGAAAATATCTTTCAGGAAATTAGTACATTCGGGGAAATATATTTCGGGGAATTATTACATTCGGGGAAATATCTTTTGGGAAAATGGTTTCCGGGGAATTGTTACATTCGGGGAGACGGGTTTCGGGGAATTGTAATACAATGCCATTACACATAATACAAATTAAATTCAAATTCAAACTGACAAATTTCGCGACTATACACTATAAACTTTATCTCTTTACAAACACATAAACTAACTTCTATTTTGCTCTCTCCCAAGTTTTTGTATAACAGGGTTTTTTTTTTTTTTTTTTTTTTTCTAATTAACCCTCCGCTCTCCCCCACACCAAAAAGCTCTCTTGAGCCCCCTGGTAATGGACACTCAACACTCAACCATACACTAAACAAAAAAAACAAAATTTAATTGGTTGAGAGCAGATCAAAATATTAAGATTAAATTTAATATTAACTAAAAAACAAAAAAAAATTAACATAGAAATAATATATGTGCTTCTAGTGGATTTAGTATCCTTTTAAAGAAGCACAGCATATTGAACTATTTAC
This sequence comes from Sabethes cyaneus, assembly GCF_943734655.1. Lineage (NCBI taxonomy): Eukaryota > Metazoa > Arthropoda > Insecta > Diptera > Culicidae > Sabethes > Sabethes cyaneus. The sequence goes on from NC_071355.1 coordinate 135,133,187, forward strand.
GAATTATATTTAAATGACGATTATAACAAAATTACTCAAAGCAAAAACATATTGAACAATAATACTAAAGGAAATAACAAATAGAAAGAGAAAGAAAAGAAAGAAAAAGCATTTCAACTTATTACATATATATATTTATTTTTAAATTATTAGTTGCGCCATTTGATCTTTCAAGTATTGTTTGACATTAGTTTTGAAAGATGAAGCATTAGTCATTCTTCGAAGATGCATAGGTAGCCTATTATATTTGGTAGGACCTATGAAAGAAATCCGTTTTTGACTGAAGCTGGAATGCGTATGAGATCTCGAAAGGTAATTAATTTGCCTTGTGTTGTGAATCCGAGGTGCTATATCTATTGCTAGATTGTGTAACCGCTTTGGGTCATGTAAAATGCTGCGGACCATTAGCAACGTTTGTTCTTCACACAGCCCAAGAATTGGTAGTATTGTGTGAGGAAGATTAGTGTATAATTGAATTGACGGATATAAGAACGGTAACTTAAAGATTATTTTAAGGCATCGGTTTTGTAATATTTGAAGTTTTTTCAATTTTGACTTACAAGCTCTACCCCATGAAATGATCAAGTAACTCAGATGAGAGTGGATGTGTGCAAAATAGAAATGAAGCATAGCTTTTCGAGGAAGAAAATAGCTAACACGTCTCAATACTCCGCACATAGAAGATATCTTACTTGCAACTTTTTCGATGTGAATATTCCAAGATAAGGTGGAATCTAGATATGCACCCAAATATTTAAATGATTCGACTTTATCAACAATATCAGTTCCAATAGCTAATACAGGTACCTGTGGAAGAATTTTCCTGGGTGATCGAAAGATCATGAACTTAGTTTTTTTTAAATTCAATGACAGAAGATTAGTAGAAAAGTACTCCTGAAGCAGTTGTAGATCCTGTTTCATGTCTGAAATGATGATATTCAACTTCATGTGAGGGTAAAATATGGCTGTATCATCAGCAAATAACCTAGCTGTCCCAGCAAGATTTATGTTACTAAGATCATTGATGTAAAGGAGGAAAAGTAAAGGGCCAATGTTACTCCCTTGTGGAACTCCAGTACTTATTATTCTCTGAGAACTTATTTCCCCGTCATATACGACATATTGGCTTCTGTTACTCAGATAGCTACGAACAATGTTATTTGCAATGCCTCTGATGCCATATTTTTCTAATTTCCGCAATAGTATATCATGATTGAGAGTATCAAATGCTTTTTTTAAATCAAGGAACAAGGCACCCACCATTTTCTTTGCATCGGTTTCTTCTAGTATTTGATCAACGAGCTCAGTTACTGCCACAGTTGTATTACTTCCACTACGGAAACCATACTGCAAACTGTACAATATGTTATGCTGGTTCAGAAAATTTATCAGACGATTAATTAGAAGCTTTTCAAATATTTTATTGAAAACTGACAAGGTTGATATGGGCCGATAGTTGTCGAGTTGGCTTGAGTCTCCTGATTTGAATATTGGGACCACTTTGGCAGTTTTAAGACAATCTGGATATGAACCTGTTTCGATAATCAGGTTGAATGTTTCAGACAGGATTCGTGAGAAATGAACAACATTACTTTTGATTATTTTTGCGGGGATATTGTCAGGACTCGGACTTTTGTTAGATTTTAGCTCGTTAATCAAAAGCACAATCTCATTTTCAGACGATGGCTGCAGAAAGATTGACTCAGAAACAGGGTTGATATGCCGTAACGGATTTCCACGAGTAGCATTTATTTTAGCGGCTAGCTTTGGACCAACAGATGTAAAATGTTTATTAAATTCTTCACAGATTGTTTTATTATCAGTGACAGAATTTCCTTGTATGGATAGAGAGAGTTTAGGATTATTAGTAGGTTTACCTAGTATTGCGTTAATATTTTTCCAAAGTTTAGAATGCGGTGTATTATTTAGTAGATTTTCGTAATAGCTTTTTTTGGCTTGTTTCTTAGCTGTATCTAGTTTTTTTGAAATATGTTTCAATAGTTCAGCTGATCGCGTGTTGTTTGGATCTCTGCGACATTTTTTCAAATAATTATTTTTAATTTTAATCATTGTCCACAAACTAACGTTCATCCAAGGGCATTGGGTGCTTTTTATATTAGCTACCTTAGATACGGTTTTACTGCAACCTTTGAGGATATCGTTATATTTAGAAATGATATTCTTCAAGGAATCATTCGCGTTATGAACTGGTCCAATGCCTTCCAAATAACGCTTGAATTCAGCTTCAAGTTTATCATGGTTGACAATATTTTTTGATAAGATTATCCTGCTAGATCCACCACACAATTTAAACTCTGATACAATTAGAGAATGATCACTTAAATCATTTAATATTGTATGATTGCAAAGTCGGTTGGCATCTATCATTTTGCATAATACATGATCAAGTATATTTTGGCTAGAAGGTCTCGTAACAAATGTGTTAGAACAGATAAAACTATAGGACTGCAAGAGGTGCTTGTATTTAAGGACTACGTTATTGTTTCCTAGGTTTACTGGTATATTAAAGTCACCAAATAATAAACAAGGACGATTAACCTTGCTTCTGAGTAAGCAACCCTCTAACAGATCATGGAGCAGATTGAAATCATACGAAGGAGGACGATACAAACCGTGAACATCATACGTTCCTCCATTTAGCATCAACTCAACATAAATGTGATGAAAACCTTCACTGCAAATATTTTCAATTATTTTATACTCAATTGTATTCCTTATGTACATTGTTAATCCCCCTGACGAATTATCTCTACAGGAGAAAATACTGTTATAGCCATCAATGTTATACAATAAAGTGTTCCCTTTTTTAATCCACGTTTCCCCAAGAATTATCACATCAATAGGGATTGTTAGCTGATCAATTGACAATAATATTTCATCTAACTTATTTAAATCATTTATTCCTCTCACGTTCCACTGTAGCACACGTAGGTGTTTGGCTGGGACTTTCTCGTAAGCTGTGTTGAAATCAGGGTTGTAACAAAGAAGTGCGCTGAAGATGCCGAAACGATTTAATGTAAAAGAGCACTTTTATGAGCGATTGCGCACTTTGGAAGGTACAATTTTCCTTGCAACTTTTGTAACTGTAAGAGTAACTTTTCTGCTAGACTAGATTAATTTGCATAGAGCAAGGGTATTGATAGTGCTAGTCCAGTTTTAAACTGTAGAGCAGAAAAAAACAATTTCATTTTGCTAGACCAGCAGTAGTTGCAGAGCGTTGTGAGTCCGTGTAAAACCACTAGCCGCACTAGCACAAAACCGATGCAAGGCCAGCTAAGATGCTAGCTGAATTGCATAAAATGGAGCAAGTTTAAATAGCAACCAAAACGTGAATCACAGACAAACAGACGAGACACTCGCGTAAATTCCATCGTCCAATAAAAAACCACTCATTTTTCAAAAAAGCATGTTTCGCAACATGACCACACCGCGGCGCGCCCATGTTGCTTCGAGATTTCAGTATAAAACCATTCAAATGTAAAAACCCTACAGCATAAAACCGTGCAAATGCAAGCTACTCCGCGACATGCATAACAGAGGGTGCTAGTGTGCGCAAAATCTGTAGGACGATGGTTTTTAAAGGATTTTCTTCTATGTGTCATGTCAGTTCGTCAGTGCGTGAATGTTTAAGTTGTACTCATTCATACTAGTTGTTGGGTCCGGTTAGTAACCGAAGCGAGAAGAATTCACATTAGTATGAGTCCGGATGGGTATTAGTCATTGGCTGAACTAGCGCTCATTTCTAGGGTGGAGGGCTATAGCCCTCGGTATTTTTTTCGACCTATTTCGTCGGCATAATAAAATTATTACTTTCCCTTACCGTTCCTTCATCAATTGTAGAACCATCGTTTCAAAAAAATATAATAAAATTAAATGCACATTAAGGGGACATAAACAACTAAAATTATTGAAAAAAATATTTTTTCAGATTTTGATTCTGCAGTCTTTTCCGCTTATTTTGATGCTAATTTTGTAATAATCCGACCACGGGAAGTGGCCAAAAAACGATCATACACATAACCATTTCAGTGCGGCGTGGAACAACCTCGACGGAATAAAACGCCGCTCCTGAAAAACCACGATTTACAAACTTTATGTACTACCTTTTTCTCAGAAACTACACAACGTATTGGAACAAACTTTTTTTTTGTTTTGTTGGTAAGAGCTTGGCAAAGACTTTTATAACTTTTGAGTTTTGTAAACGAAATACACCTTGAGAAAAACGAAAAAGAAGAAAGATGGCTAAAAAATAAAATTTTGTCTTTTTTTTCTTTTTCCTCAAGCTGTATTTCATTTAAGCAACTCAAAAGTTATAAAAGTCTTTGCCGAGCTCTTATCAACAAAACAAAAAAAGTTTTGTTCCAATACGTTGTGTAGTTTCTGAGAAAAAGGTACATAAAGTTTGTAAATCGTGGTTTTTTAGGAGCGGCGTTTTATTCCGTCGAAGTTGTTCCACGCCGCACTGGAATGCTTGTATGTATGATCGTTTTTCGGCCACTTCTCGTGGTCGGATCATTACAAAATTAATATCACAATAAGCGGAAAAGACCGCAGAATCCAAATCTGAAATAAAAAAATAATGTTTTAATAAAGTTTTAGTGGTTTATGTCCCTTAATGCTGATGATGATTTTTGCAGCCGAGAGCCGGGGTGACTCCTGCCGTATCAAGAATTCCTCTCCATTGTACTCGGTCCTGAGCAACTCGTCGCCAATTCGTTGCGCGTCTCGACACACGTAAGTCGGCTTCAACCTGGTCGAGCCATTTATAGTATGTTGGGCCCGTCTATTCATGGTGTTGGTGGGGTTCTTGAAGAGAACGGATTTCACTGCAGGCACATTAATGCATGAGATCTTATAATCGTGCAGCATATAAAAATTACTCTCAAGTTTTTATTATCTAAAGTTATCTAACTATAGTTTCTTCTTAACTTTAAAAAACCAGGTCAATTTTTCTAGGGGCTAAAACACTCCTAGGGGGAATTTAATGGTTTAATTGTAATATGTATGCTTAATAGTAATATATTTACCAAATTCCTGTAAAGACTGCATCAGCACTGTACGTTGGTTTTGTAATTGTAAGTGAAAAGTTTTATTTCCCTGATCGCGCAGAGAGTTCCCAATTAGCATAAATGAATGGTCCGTATCTAGTTTACTAGCATTCTTTTGCAACCAAAATGACAAATACATGCAGTTATTGTGGAATAATGCCGACTGTTGAGGTATCTTCAGTAGCAGCTTCTCATGCCTTTGGGTTACTTGGATAGTGTACTGCTCTAAAATAGTTGCAATCGATTGCATCAAGCGATCTGACAATTTTTCACCATTTAATCCTTCCGATAACACCTTGTCTAGCAACTTTTTTAGCTCAATTGTGCTTTTTGATACCATACAACTAGCAAACATGTCTGATCCAAATGAAAAATCGGACTCACGATCTTCTACAAGTACCATATCATGTAAATCCTTTTTCATTATTTCAAAAGCATTAGACACAATGTTAGCACAGAACTTTTTCTGAAATAAAAGCTCAATTTTACTTGCATACTCGTCAAGTACACAATCATTCTCATTATCCAGAAATAGCATGTCAGTAAGAAATTTATTGAATTCATGAACTGCTTGAGCCATGTCAGAATCATTCATTTCATCTATAGTATTTGGGATATCGTTTTGTAAGCAATTATCAATAAGCAAACGACAAATTCTGCCTTTTGTGTGTTTTGCAATAATTGAGAAAATACACTGACGATCTGATATCACTATATTCATTTGTCCTAAACAATAGAATGTTTCCATCATCTGTTGGAAAATGGTCTTATAGTTTGGTCGCAAATCTTCAGTTGATTTTAATTGGTAGGATAGCTGTAATGACATATAATCGCCATCATTTTCGTTACATACTAGTAAAACAGGTTTGGTTATGATTGGCTCGAAAACGTTGTTCATCAAAAAATTGCATAGCTTGTGTATGTTGTAATTGGTGTGGATCAGTGCAAGCACTACTTGGTGCAATTGATCTTCATCCTTTTTTATCTTAATGGTAACTGCCTTGGTATTCTGGAACGGCTTCTCGGTCAGTTGAATAAGAGATTCAAACTTTTTATTTAGATTAAATAGCAGTATTTGATACTCTTCGTGACAACGCAATCGAATATTATGATAGCATTCTAATCTCATCAGTATATTATCGCCTGCGTCGTTTAAAAGTGCTTTGATCTTTTCTATTATATGTAGAAGTTTTTGATAATCATCTCCACATCGAGGAATCATTTCAAACCATCCATGAATTGTTTGAAGTTTATATGCTGTTTTATAGGCAATAATACATTCGCCGAGTTCTTCACGTTGTTGTTGCATTCTTTCGTTTGCCATATATAACTGCCATGAAGAGTCCTGATTGATCAAGGTCACCACTTTATTAATATCTTCTTCCAACAATTTACCATTCTTCATAATTTTCACATTGTCGTAGCAATTAGGCAAAAAGTCTAAATAATAATTAGATACTATTTCATGTACTTTTACTTGATAATCTCTGATTTTGGATATTAGAGTGGTTATGGCTTTTTTTGCATCAAGCTCATTATCAATGCTTTCAATTTTTACGCTTTCATCCATCATTTAAAAAAAACAAAAATCAATCGAAAATCGTAGTTGTTTTAAAACACCGATAAACCAACTGTGAAACGATAATATTGTTGCCACAACTTTAAGTATTTGCACCGCGGTTTTACGTTACGTTGCAGAGAACGCAGAAGATTCAATTTTAGGGGGTTTCAGATTTTCAACCAGGGGTAAGAAATAAACGTCAAATTTAGAAATACTCACAGTAAGAGATGCGCGGAAACTAAAGCCAATGATTTGGCCAAGGGGTTTCCAACAGCAATGATTACTACGCACCTTTGAAAAAAGTTACTTTTGATTACTTTACTGATTATTGTGCATTTACTTGATCGATGGATTCCGAGGGGAGTTCAGGTACTGTTTCGAACGTTCCAAAGGTAAAAAAATGACTAAATTGGCAACACAGTTCGTAATGTTTTATCGCCATAACTGGCAACACAGGCTCATTGCGTTTCTGTCGCAACCTTAATCGTGACTTCGTGTTAATCATACAAAAGCATTAAACAAATTGTTTCCGAATACGAACGTTATTGCTTTGTTATTGCTTGTTTGGATAATGAAGGATAAATTACGCTTTATTCACTATGAAATTTCGGCAAACCGGCGTTGAAAATACAAATTCATTTCATGCTGAATTTCATTCCGTTTCTTCTGATAGAACGGTAATTCCTAGGTCCATTTACTTTGCTCGATTGGTTCCAATAATGAAACAGCGATGATGACACAACTTGACATTTTATCTGTCAAAAGCTAAAAAGGACCCTTTTTACGACCGTTCAGAAACACGACTGTTTCAACCGTCGTGTCCAGTAAGGGAATGCGCGCACAATACCTCTGATTACTATAGTAATCAATCTCTTGTGATTACTATAGTAATCAATCTCTAGTGATTACTATAGTAATCAATCTCTTGTGATTACTATAAATTAATCATGATTACCAATGATTACTTAAGATTATCATTGATTACTCTACTGATTACTATTGATTACCTAATTAATTCGTAAATGATTACAAAACTAATCTCTGATTACTACGCACTAATACCACAGAGAACAGATTAACAGACTCGAAGGAAGTAATCGATTTTTTGTGTGTAAAATCTGTCGGTAGCGCCCTCCAGAAATAGTTTGCCAAACGCATCAAAAAACATCCATGTACCTTTATCAATATTTCTTTGTGCTGGAGTTACATAGCAGCGATAGCAGCGACATCAAGATTTAGTTTGCCACTTACTGCTCGAGGGGTGCTCTATTGAAGGATTACTCGTAGATTACATAAAAACCTTTTACACACTTTTTGTCAATTACCTGGTAGTCTGTTCTCTGTGCTAATACCACAGAGAACAGATTAACAGGCTCGAAGGAAGTAATCGATTTTTTGTGTGTAAAATCTGTCGGTAGCGCCCTCCAGAAATAGTTTGCCAAACGCATCAAAAAATATCCATGTACCTTTATCAACATTTCTTTGTGCTGGAGTTACATAGCAGCGATGGCAGCGACATCAAGATTTAGTTTGCCACTTACTGCTCGAGGGGTGCTCTATTGAAGGATTACTCGTAGATTACATAAAAACCTTTTACACACTTTTTGTCAATTACCTGGTAGTCTGTTCTCTGTGCTAATACCACAGAGAACAGATTAACAGGCTCGAAGGAAGTAATCGATTTTTTGTGTGTAAAATCTGTCGGTAGCGCCCTCCAGAAATAGTTTGCCAAACGCATCAAAAAATATCCATGTACCTTTATCAACATTTCTTTGTGCTGGAGTTACATAGCAGCGATGGCAGCGACATCAAGATTTAGTTTGCCACTTACTGCTCGAGGGGTGCTCTATTGAAGGATTACTCGTAGATTACATAAAAAACTTTTACACACTTTTTGTCAATTACCTGGTAGTCTGTTCTCTGTGTTTTAACCATTTTCGAAATCGATGAATGATTTT